>NW_020954577.1:15103265-15216487 GCF_900497805.2 Vombatus ursinus | reverse complement strand
ACACACACACACACACACACACACACACACACACACACACACACACAGCCTGGTGTAGGAATACATTCAACCCCAAAGGAATACACATAAGAACAGGAAGAGGGGAAAGGTCAGTATAAGAGATAGGGAAGATTTAGGGAGTGATTGGGCATAAGCAAAATAAACCCTCTACCTGCAGAGGAGACAGTGAAGAAAAAGTTAAAAAGGAAAAAAAAAAATTGAGGGAAGTAACAGCTTAAAATAAACAAGGAACAAGGAGTATAGACAGGATAATGTAGAGAGAATAGGACGGAGTGCAATGAATAACAATCATAACTGTGAAGAATGAACTCACCCACAAAATAAAAAGATTAGCAGGATGGATTAGAGAGCAAAACCCAATAATGTGTGGTTTATAAGAACCACACAAGAAACATGAAGACTCACAGTTTTAAAATAAGGGATTGGAGCAAAATCTATTGTGCTTCAACTGAACAAACAAACAAAAAAAAACCAAAACAAAACAAGGATGGCAATTACAATTTCAGACAACCAACAACAGAAAGAAACTTAATTTAAGAAGATAAAGAGGAAAATAAAATTTTAATGAAATGTAACTTAGAAAATGAATTGATTTTAATGCTTAACAAGTATGCACTGAATGGAATAGCTTCTAAGTACTCAAAGAAAAAATTAAATTAATTTAAAAAGAAATAGACAGAATAGATACAACAGCGGCAGCCCTTGATTTATCCCTATTGGCCCTAGATAAATCCAATAAAAATAAATAAGACGGAACTTAACATCATAAATAGAATTTTAGGGAAAAACATTAGATTATCGATCTCTGTGTGTGTATAAAAACTGTGTAGGGTATTTTTACATAAATTGATATCTTAGGACATAGAACCTCACAAGCAAAAGCAGAAAAGCATGAATGTGATACGTAGCCTTTTTGATCACAACAAAATAACAATTATATTAAAAGGTCATTGAAAAAAATAATTAAAAACATTTCGAGAGTAAATAACTTAATCCCAAAGAATTTGGAGGTCAAAAAGCAAATTACAGAAACAACAGATAATTTCATTACATAATGACAAAAATGAAACAGCATACTACTATTTTGAGGAAACAGTCCATGCAGAATAAAAAAATCTTTAAACAGTTTTATTAATAAAAAAAATGAAAGAAAAGAAAAGAAAAAGAATAGATAAATGAATTGGGAATGGAACTAAAACCCAACAAATTAAAATCCCCAATTAAAAACCAAAATAGAAATTATGAAAATGAAATTAACATTTAGCAGCTTAAATTAACAGTCAAATTAATAATTAAATATATTAATCAGAGAAATTCAATTGACAAAGTTGAAAACAAAAAAAAGAATTAATAAATTAAAATAGACGCTGTTTTAAAAAATAAAAAGAACATTAAATTGATTAAAAAGACAGAGGGAAATAAAATTATCAGCATCAAAAATGAGAAAGGAGAATTCACAACAAATGAAGAGGAAATAAAGGATATTAGTGTAAGTACTTCGTCCAGCTATGTATCAATCAAACCCACAAAAAATAAAATAAATGAAGATTAAAAAAAATCAAATACCCAAATAGAACAAAATATAAAGAGTTTAAATAATGTAATTTCAGAGAAAGAAACTGTACGAACCATAAATTATCTTCCAAGGAAAAAACCTCTAGAACCTGAAGGATTCATAAGTGAATTCTTTAAAACACTCAAAAAACAATTAATTTCAAAATTACATAAATTATTTGCAAAAGTAGTGAAAAACAGGATCCTACCAGATTCCTTCTATAACACAAACACTGCCTTGATAACATAAAAAGAGATAGTTAAAATAGAAAAAAAGAAAACTATACACCAATATCCCTAATAAACATTAATGCAAACATTTTAAATAAAAAAAGTTAGCAAAGAGGCTATTAAAATTATCATAAAGAGTATAAAACATGATCCTTTTGTTTTATAATAGAAATACAGAGTTGGTTTCAAATTAGGGGAATTATGAACTTAATTAACCATTAATAACAAAATAAACAAAAATCATATAGTTTTATTAGTAGATGAAGAAAAAGCTTTTGGAAAATACAATAAATATTTGTTTAAAAAATAAAAGTAGAAAACATAAGTATAAATGGACCCGACTTTTCCTTAAAATAATAAATAGTATATATCCAAAATCAAGATTTACATTATATGTGACACAGATAAAATAGAATCGTTTCCACTAAAATTGGGTGAAACAAGGCTGTCCATTGTCACTATTTGCATCTGACATATTATTGGAAGTACTAACCCTATCAATAAAACAAGAAAAATAGTATTGGAATAAATATATGTAAAGAAAAAACTAAATTATCCTTTCTGCAGATGACATCATGGCATACTTAAAGAATCTTTAAAATTAATTCAAACAACTATTAACTTTAGCAAACTTGCAGAACGTAAAATAAATCCACACAAATCCTCAAAATTTCTTTGTAATAACAATAAAACCCAAAAGGAAGAAATAGAAAAATTACATTTAAATTATCTACTGAAAGGATAAAATACTTGGGATATATACCTACCAAGATATATACAAGAACTATATCAATACAATTGCAAACCACAGTTGACAGAAATCAAGACTGACTCAAATAATTGGAAAAAAAAATAATTCCTCAAGGGTAGGATGGGTCAACATAATAAAATTGTTTAAATTAATTTACTTATCCTATGCCATTTTAATCAAACTATCAAAGGATTACTTTCTAGAAGAATAAAAAAAAGTAACTAAATGCACGTTGAGACTTAAATGATCAAGAAATTTAAGGGAAATTATGAAAATAAGTGAGAACAAAGGGAGTCTAGCCATACCAGATCTGTAACTGTACTACAGAGGACCATTTTCAAAACATTTTGGTACTGATCAAAAGTAGATGAAACAGTGGAACAGATTAGGTACACAACATTCAGAAGTAGTACCCTACTAATCAACAAACACGAAAACCACAATTACTGGGATAAAAACTCACTATTTGACAAAAACTGCTGGGGAAATGGCCAACAAGATGGAAGCCATTGGAAACAGGCCAACACCTCCCACCTTCTACCGAGATAAGCTCTACATGATACATAATCTAGACACAGGGGTGTCCTAGAACCGGCTAAAACTGGCTCACTGGATCCTATTGTTGAATCTTCCTTGTGAACATTTACACCTCGGGAATCAGCCAACTACAAACTTGATTTGTTGTTTTGTCGATTGTGTAGACTTAAGAAAGTGATGGAAAAAATGTTGACTATGCCAATTCAACTAAGAAGTATGCCATTGGTACTTTCTTCTTTTTCACAGTCTGTTGTTAAACATTACCAGCACACTTCTGCCTAGATATAAAAGGCCACATCAAAAATAAATCAGAGAAATGGGGAGGGAGGGGAGAAAGGAGAATCAGGTATCAGATTTATGGATAGAAGAAAAATACATGGCTCAAACAAGGGATATAGAGGATGAAAGAAGAGAAAGTGGATAGTTTTGATTATACAAAACTAAAAAGTTTTTACACAAACAAATTCAATAAAGCCAAGATTAAAACAACTGGAAAAAAAATCTTTGTAGCAAATTTCTCTAATAAAGGTCTCATTTTCAAGACAGATTCAAAATTATAAAAATGAAAGTCATTCCCCAATGGATAAATGGTCTGAGGATATGACCAAGAAAGGCTATAGGGAGGAAATCCAGGCTATCTACAAAACTGTACCTCAAATCGCTACAAATTAGCAAAATGAAAATGAAAGAAATTCTGAGATTCTACTTCACAACCATCTAATTGCCAAAGACGGCACAAGAAAAGGAAAATGGCAAATGTCGGAAGAAGAGCTGTGGGAAAACAGACACATTGATGCACTGCTGACGGAGCTGTGAATGGATAAAACTACTCTGGAAAGCAATTTGGAGTTATACACAAGAAAAGGAAAGCAGACAGATAGGAATAAGCATTTATCAAGTGACTACTGTGTACCAGCTACTGTGTTACGTACTTCACAAATATTATTTGGTATTAAAAGTTATGAAATAGTATGTGCCCTTTCACGTAGCTGTAACACAGATAGACCTTTACCCCAAGAACATATCTAGGACAGAGGAAAAAAAGCCTCCACGTATTTTAAAAATATATATTTGTAGTTGCTCTTTTTGTGGTGGCAAAACGCTGGCCACTAAAGGGATGCCCACCAGTTGAGGACTGTCTGATTAAGTTATAGAACAGGAATGTGATGAAATACTATGGTGCCGTAAGAAATGGGGAAATACATGATTTCAAAGAGACATAGAAAGACTCAAGTGAAGGAAGCAGAACCAAGATGACAATTTACATTAAAGCATCAATATTATAAAAATGAACAATTTTGAAGACTTTTATGAACTGATGATGAATGAAATGAGCAGACCCAAAAGAACAATTTGCCAAAAGAATAGTGTGAAGACAATCCACCTTGAAACCTGGAAGAATCATGACCGATCCAATGACCATCCATAATTCCAAAGGATTGATGATGAAACTCACTACCCATTCCAGAGAGGTGATGGATTTAGGGTGCAGAATGAGATGTAGATATCTTATATAAAACCAATCAGGAATATTTTTGCTTAATAATGCATATTTGTTACAAAATTTGTATTTTTTTCTTTTTTTCAATGAGGAGGAAGGTGAGAGAAATTAAAAATTGATTTCTGTTAAATTTTTTTTAATAGAGAGGAAGGGGCATGTTGCATGCATTTTCAGATGAAGTGAAAATGCTATACTTTGAGTTCGGCCTATTTGTTTTACTTGGTTACAATAGGGCTCTTACAGAGTAGCGGCAATCTGTAAATATCTGTAAAAACAGAATAAACCTTCTTTTTTTTAAGTCACTTGAAGCCATGCAACTGCACTTCATATAGTTGAAGGAAGGAGAACCCAGTTTCTACTGATACTTTGGACTTACGAGCAGAGTTTCTGTGTTTTCCTTCCATGCTCTGGTTAATTTTGGTCCTTTCCATTCTAGCCCATGAGTGTTTGTTGACAATGCCATGAGGCCTTTGCCTTTTTCACACCAAAACCCCCTATTCTCTTTATTTCACAACTTCCTGGAATGTATTCCTTTTTCTTTTCAAATGGTAATTACACGACCACTTTTCCAAAACACATGTAGAACCTTGAAGTCAAGGGCTGCTTAGTTCTGATCTTTGTATTCCAAGTGCCTAGCAGAGTACATCGTACAGTACAGCCTAGGAAATGCATATACAGTGAATGAATGAGAATGAATGGCCCCATTCATGAGGTCATGGATCCTTTGATGTAGAAAGGGTGCCCCACACTGCTCTCTCCCAAATCTCACCACCATCTTCTCTTGAGTTCCTGAACAGACTTTTCCTCAGAATTTCTTAGTGGCCTTCAAACTAACCCAGAGATGTTATTTTGGTTTAAAAGTGCTAAGCATTGTCAGTGAACATTGGATTTCATGGTGGGAGGAAGAGAAATAAATAGATGAGAAATAACGTATGTAGGCTATAGCTGCTGGCCATGGGTGAATGACTGTCCCTGAAACTTCAGGCCCACAGACTTACAGAGCACAATGTGTGAACATACACACGAGTGTGCATTTCCTCATAGATTTCAGCCAACCTCTTCTCCACGTCCTCTTTCCTAGTTCTCCCCTTCCACTTCTGAACCTGCCAAACCCAAAGATAGATGGAGGGCCATTAGCTACAATTAGCTTTTTCAATTAAAAAGTCAAGTTCAGAGCTGGCCCTGCTTTGAGTCATTCATCGCTGGGGAAGCCACAGACAATAGGCTGCTGCCAAATTATGATGACAGTCTACTTAACTTCCAAACATGGGATTAATTTGATTATCAAAACAGAAGGGGGAGATCCTGGGGGAGGCTTCCATAAACATTCTCACCATGCCTTTGAGCAAATGAAATCTCTTGGGCTGAGAGTACGTATCCTACTGAGGAATCTCTACTGCTACCTGCTAAGACAGTATCAGCTAAAATCAAATGTGTCTTGACTTGGGACAAACCCAAAGCCTGTAAATAAAAAAAAAAAATAACGGTTCATTTTTTAAAAAATGACCACGGCGGCTGATGAAAAATGGCGTCTTCCCCTGACAGAGAGGTGGTGGACAGCAGGTGAGGAATGAGGTGTACACCATCTTTGTTTTAAGCTGACATCTCTACTATAGAGAGGGTTCTTTATTGGGGTTGGGGTACTGAGAAGCGAAAAGTAAAAATGAAATAGAAGGCGATAATATATATGGAAAGTTTCAACAGCAAGTTAGATGGAAAGGACTCATGGTCCTTGGGATGCAATAGCAAAGAAGGTAGTCTTGCCTCCTTTCTACTGGCATTTCCATGGATAAAATTATATCAATTTCTGATGCTGAACCATTTGACAAAGCCAAGCACTTTGGTAGCAGGAACTTTTCCTCCTGGGTCTTCAGTAGCTGTGGCTGTAGCACCTGCAGGGCCAGTAGCCAGGATATTGGCTGAGGGCAGTGAATAGAGAGCTGAGCCTAGAATCAGGAAGACCCGAGTTCAAATCCAGCTCTAGACATTTATTAGGTATATGACCTTGGCAAGTCACTTGATCTCTGTTTGACTCAGTTTCCCCAAGCGTAAATAGGGATGATAAAACCAACTACCTCTCAAGGTTGCTTTGAGGATCAAATAGGATAATATTTGTAAAAGGTGCTTAGCATAGCATTTGCTACCTAGTAGGTGCTGTACAAATACATCCTCCCTTCGCCTTATCATAATTCCTTGCTATGATCACAACGACTCCGCCTGTGACTGGGTAATCTTTGCAGCAATCTATACAATTCCTTAAGGGGGCAGGTGTCCTCTCTTGTCATTTCCCTTCTCCTCATTTCAGTAGATTATTAGTCATTTCTTCTCTCTGCAGATGTAGCTAAGTCATGCGAGAGGGAGAATAATTTGCACTTTGAAATCTACTTGCCAAAAAACATGCTTCAAAGCTAATACCTTTCAGGAGATGATATCATAGTAAAATTTCATTTTCTATAGCTATATCATATTGTGAAAGTACTCACTGTATATACACACAGTTTGGGAGTCAGGTGAAGGCCTGCTGGTGTCCATCACGGTCCTGGAATGGAGATACTGCCATTGGGGATGACTTCCCAATGCCCCCGAAAGCAGGGCTGGACCTCTAGGCAGGACCAGACTTTCCTGAAGCCCTCAGAGATGTGTTCCCTGCAAAGAAAGCTTAAATTAAGAAGAGACACTTTGGCATTTCTAACCCATTGCTCACAGAGTCAAACAATGTCAGTGCCTACTATGCACCAGGCGGCCAGTGGGGAGGGTTCTGGGAATACAATGAGACAGGGATAACAGTCCCTGCCTTTGAGGAGTTTGCATTCTGTTTGGAGAGAAAACATGCACAACACGGGTTTATCCAAAAAAGTAAAATAAAATACAAAGTGGTTTAGGAAGGGGGGGGGGGGGTACTAGCGGCCGAGGGGAACAAGAAAGATTCCATTGAGAAGAATCACTGAAGCCAAGTCTTAAGCTTATACATACACACACACACAAACATACATATATATATTACATATGTGTATATGTATTTATGTCAATGCAATAAAGATTCTATCCTAGGGTTTGTGGTATTTTACTCTCCCAATGCTACAAAAGGAGGAATGAGTAGAAGAAAACTGCATCTTGCAGCTCAGACCTGAGAAAGGAAGAGGAGTAATCCTTCATCTCCAGGACTCCAAGGTAGCTGCAGGCAGAGCGCCTGTGTATTTTGACTCCCTGGGAGCCAGTTCGGTAAGTTTCCGGTTTGCCATTTCCATGAATGTCTCCAAAACTGTCGGGCTTTTCTCTTTTTCATAAGGATTTTCTAAAGACATTGTCTCTTCCCTGGTTCCCTATCATACTTTTCCTTTTGCATTGCAAAGGACAAATGACCTCTTACTCCCTCCATAGGGTCCCGTCATACAGAGTTGGGTCCGCTCAATTGTACCTGTACAGTCCACCCAGCAGAAAAATGAGGATAGGATTTGGGGAAACACTTTGACAACAAGAGACAGTCACCATTGACAATAGACATAAGTGTCTCAAATTGCCTGCAAAAGGAATACTGTTTATTACTCCCAGTTCCAGACTCTGACGGCTTGCCTAGAATTTTTGCCGTAACAGAAAAAAAAGAAGCAGGCTTCAGCCAGAGTGGAAAAAAGTCACCCCAGGTAGGGCTTGACAGACAGACACACTGACATACAAGGAGGCCTTCTCGGTGAATGTGGACAGAAGGGAGATGCTGGCCATCGCAGGAGGAGCAGTCTTCCTCCCAGGCCAAAGCAAGGGCCAGCCCAGCTAGAGAGGAAGCGGTCCCCACTTTGGTTTTCTTTTCCATGAAAAAGAGGAAAAATCCACATTTGATTTGGAGCCTATTGAATGAACCGCCTCCTGCCCAGCACAACATTTGACCTTGACTCTCTCTGAAAGTCTGACTCCTAACTATCGAGCGTCCAGCACGAAATATGAGAATTGTCTGCATGGCACAAACAAAGGCAGAAAAGGAAGCAGACTCGGAGAGAATGAAGCTTCCATTCTGAATTCTTTGCTGGGAATAGCAAGGCCTAATCTGGATTCCATTTCCATACAAAGAGATCTATTTTACTATGAATTCTTCATAAATAAAAATGAAGATGTTAATATGTTTTCTCCTCTGCTAGACAGGCTACTGCTCCCTCTCTGACCACCAGCCCCATTTTGATGCTCAAATGATTCCATAAAATGGGGAAGCGACAATGGCGGGCCCACATGCGGAAAAGGAATTCAGGAATATTTGCAGCTCCGATTTTGGCCCCTCAGCCGCAAGTGGGGAACCCAAAGGCTCATTTCTGGTGTTAGACTCCCTCTAGTGACTGAGAAACTAGAAGCTTTGGTTACTTAAAGCAGCCAGCCATTTAGTAAAAATGTGATACACTCCATGGTATGCATATATTTGTTTACAAATTACATACATGTCATTTTGTACTAATGTAAATTATTAAGCATACAGAAAATGGAAATTTTAAAGGATTTGGTAAAAATGAAGTAAACTGTATTTTCAATGATTTTCATTTTACTTATTAATAATACACAAAAACCAACAAACATTTCACCCATTCCAGGGCACTTACAAAGTAGGTGTCCATGCCTGGGTAAAGCGAGGTGAGGAATGACCGCCTGCCTGCCCACCTGTGGCAGAGGAAGGGAGTTGATTTTCCAGTGAAGTCCACGCTGACTCTAGCAGGCAAGGAAAGGTGGGCATTTATTTAGCTACTAATTAAATAAGCATTATTTGAAATAGTGATAAATGTAATTTCTAATATGTATTTGTAATGTCTATTAACAATTTATAATATCCGCCATACTATTTATAATAAATATTTGTGGTTTATAATAATTTTCTATTTAAAATAATGTGTATAATAAAACTTACTTATAATAACTATTTTGTTTAAATTTTATTTATAATATTTCTTAACAAATATATTTATAATTTATGGTATCTTTAATAATAAATGATATTATTAGGTAAGTATTTTTAAGCTCCTCCTAAGTGCCAGGCACTGGTGATACAAAAAATACAAAACTTTCCAGATGTTGACATTCTGTCTGGAAGAAAATAGGTCCACGTGTGGGTATAAGCAAGGTACCCGGGAGAGGTGAAAACATCTGAGGAGGACATGAGCAGCCGCAGACCCAGGACAGGTTGCCTGGAGAGGTGGCAGATGACCTGAGTGTTGAAGAAAAGCAAGGAAGATGCAGGGTGTCAATGAGGAGAGGCCGCATTTCAGGCAGGAGGGACAGCCAGGCCCGAAGAACAGGCCAGTGTGGTCAGACTTCAGGATGTGTGGAGGGGAGTAATGAGAAAGAGAGCTGGAAAGACTGTGAGGGTGTTCAGAGCTTTGAATGCCAAACCAGAGTTGGGTCAGAAGCTGCCACTGGAGATTAGGAGGTGAGTCATGCGGTCAGTGAGACGTGCATTGGGAAGATCTCTTTGGTAGAAGAATGGAGGATGGACGGGACCGAGGGGACCCTTGAGGCAGGGGACCCTCTAGAAGGTGACTATGAAAGTGCAGGTGTGACGAGATGAGGGGCCATACTCGTGCGGCTGCTTGAGAGAAGGGAGCATCCGTGGAAGACGCTGTGGAGATAGAAACGACCAGTTTTGGCAGCTACCCCAGGAGGAGCCAGGCGTAAAGTGGCCATGCTGCTCCCTTCCTGCCTGCTTCCGTGCCCACATCCATGGATCTCGCTGAGTCCCTCAGGCAGTGCCCATTGTGGGAAAGAATGTGAGAGGAGATTGGCTGTCCACAGTCCCTGAGGTGCAGCTGGGAAAATGACCTGTCCCAAATCACACAGCTTGTCAGGGGCAGGACTAGGGGCCACACTGGGCCTTCTAACTCTACACCCAGGAATCTTTCCATTACAGCTTTCGGGGTCATTGTGAAGATCCGAAGGGATGATACATATAAATGGCATGGCAAACCGTACAGCACTGTCTCCAGAAAGGCTGGTCTTAGTTACAGGCAGAAAGACAAGAACCCATCTGCTTCTGGAGGGCAGGAACTGTCTTTTGCCTCTTTTTGTATCCCCAGCGCTTGGCACAGTGCCTGGCTGGCACATAGTAGGCCCTTAATAAATGTTTATTGATTGATTAATTGGACTGTTTTCTACCAGTCCCAGCTGCATGGCACAGTCTAGACCCCAGAGGTATT
This sequence comes from Vombatus ursinus, assembly GCF_900497805.2. Classification (NCBI taxonomy): domain Eukaryota; kingdom Metazoa; phylum Chordata; class Mammalia; order Diprotodontia; family Vombatidae; genus Vombatus; species Vombatus ursinus. The sequence goes on along the minus strand of NW_020954577.1, from coordinate 15,205,728 downwards.
TCGTGCTTCTCTTTTTCCTCTGCCCCAATGGCTGAGCTGATCTCCTCTGAGTTCCTGCAGATCTCATTGAGGGGGCTCTACAGCATTCTGGGGCTTGATGCAATCAGCACACTGTCAGCCACAAACGGGAGCATCTGGAGGGCCTCACCATCTATGGGGAATCCCATAATACCAAAGATGAAATTTTAATACTTTGTCATTTAAACTTGCTAAGCATTCAGGGTACATGGGGTGATACTGGAGAAAAATATTAAGTCAGCACAATGCCTTATGGATATTAGAGACAGGTGTTACATATGTGTGTGTATATTACTTGTCATGAAGCAGTTGATATATGGACAAAGGGAGCAAAGGCTTTTATTCTCCAGAAATGATGTACCCAACAGAGAGTCTCATTTTTCTAAATTCCTTCAGCTTTAATAGAAACTGCCATCATCACTTATCAACCTATTTGTCAGGATATGTCAGACGCAAAGGCACTGAGTATTTTTATGTATCTCGGAAACCTCAGCCTAACGACTTAAAAATAATCACGGGCAGTTGAAGTATGTGGTCAAGTCATCCTAATCACCGTAGCTTTATGTAATAAAGGTCAGCTTATGTCCTTCCTCTTAAATTCACAACTGTAAATCCAACCTGGGATTCTACCAAGCAGCCAGGGTAAGTCTGACTACATGGCCATTTGGGCTGGAGGAAGGAGCCCATCTGCGGACCACTGAAGCTTGGCAATAACATATCATCGCCTCTCCATATTTACTTGACAACTGACAGGCCTCCATCAATGACACTCCATCGATTACAGCCTCGTCTTACTGCTGCCATCACCTGGAGAAGGGATGGCTGTCATCACGGTGCATCGCTGAGAGTTCAAACCACGGTCTCCTCATTCAAAAGCAAGAGAATAAATCTGGACGTGCGTCTGCCACCCCGTCCCCATGGTGCATGTCCAAGAAAACAGACTAAAATAACAAGAAAAACCAATGCACGTGCCCTTGCATGAGACCAAAGCAGATGAGCGTCAAAGCAGAGAAGAGCCATGTGCCTGCACTGCACTTCCTGGTCATCATTCCCAAATCAAGTGCCCACTGCTTTCTCCCAGGGATTCTATCACCTCCCCAACTGCAGAGAACACTAACACTTAACTGTGTGGTGTACTGTGGACCCCTTGGGCAGTTTGGTGAAGCCTATAGATCCCTTCTCAGAATCATGTTTTTGAATACATGAAACAAAAATATGTAGGGCTGCATAGGAAACCAGTTATATGGAAATGTAGTTATCACAATGCATCTTTTTTAACCTGTTCACAAACCTTAGGTTAAGAATCCAAGCTCTGAAATGTGTTCAATGATTCTTTAAAGTAATCCTGACATTCTTTGCATTTATATTTATATTTATAGACATTCTTATACATAAAACTTCTGCTTCTGTCCAAATGCACAGTGAATGAATGAATGAATGAAAAAGCACTGATTCAGCGCTTCCTGTGTGCAAAGCCCTGGAGATAGACAAAGGAAATCAGAGACTGTTCCTAATCACAATGAGCTTGCAGTTTAATAGAACAGACATCACACAGAAGAGGTTTCAGTCACAGAGCTGTTATAGGAAAAACTTAGGTTCTTTGGGCACAGCAGGAAAGCGGGACCTAGGGTCTTAGGAGAGCCATAGTCCCAGCCTTTGAATTAGCCTCAGTGAGATGTCCAGGCACTGGGTAGGACAGGCTGGGCAGCTTCAGGAAGGGACTTCTCTGAAGTCTGATTGTGTCCTTCCATCTGATGACCGATAGGACAGCCTCTGAACAATTGACCATGGTCTGGCTGAGTTCTTGGATTAGCCTGGAAACACTCCATAAATGGACATTTCTGAGACAAAATTCCACCTGGAATCAAATGGGGATCAGATGGGTTTTGGCCCAGAGAAGTAGGTTAGGCCAGCCTACACTTTCCTCCTAGGGTTGTTCTGAGGACTGAATGAGAGAACAGGTGTAAAGTCCTTGGCAAACCCTCGAGCACCATAGGAACACTAGCTGGCAGCAGCAGCAGTATTATCATTGTTGTTCCTACCACCACCACAACTACTACCACTACTACCACTACTACTACTACTACTACTACTACCACCACCACTATTACTACCAAACTACTACTGCTACTACTACTGTTACTATTGCTACTAGTATCACTACTACCACTACCACCACCACCACTACTATTACTACTACTATTACTACCACTACCATTACTACTACTATTGCTAATATCACTACTACTGCCACCACTACCACTACTACTACTATTACTACTACTACTACTACTTTCAAGGCCATCATCTAGCAGACCACAGTCTACAAAGTGTCTCCACAGGAGGATGCCCGACTGCTTTAGAATAATAATTAAAAATGGGTATTTGTCAAGCATTTTCACATTTTAAAAGCTTTTTATAGATATCATCTCATTGGAGCTTCACAACCCTGTGGGTTAGACATTACAAGGATTATTATCCCCATTTCCTACAAGATGAAGCAGCCTTAGAGAAGGTGACTTGCCCAGGATCACACGGCTAATAAGTGTCAGAGGCAGGATTTGAATCTAGATCTTCCTACCCCCAGGGTCCAAGCCCTATCTTCTACACTTCCCTTCTCCTGCCATGTTATGTGGGTCTAGGTGACTTGTAGACTTTTCACAAGGACAAGTCCCAGCAGAGAGACATGGAATAACAAACCAAGAATGTTTGATCTCCTCTTTTCCTGCCATGGGAAGTCAGGAGCTCAGGGAGAGGCTGGCCAAAAGACTAGCCTTTCTCCATGCTTTAGAGGTTAGAAAACTGACCAGTGCAGAAAGATCCGTTTGGCTTGACTGACTGCACTTTTCCCTCAAATACAAATTGTCCTCAGGCTCAGACAAACTCATTCTTTCTTGGGGTTTCTCTCCCAGAATCTCCCCCAAGGGAAGGTTTTCCTTCTCTCTTGGTCTTCTTTCTTTCTGAGAGTTGGGAGGTTCAGAAACTTTCTCTGCCTAATTAGAAGTCACCACTCACTCCACCAGTGCTTTGGTTTGAACTCAGGTTCAAATTCCAACCCAGCTGCTAAATCCCTGAGTGACCTTATGGAAGTCACTCAGCTTTTCTCAGCCTCATTTTCCCTATCTATAAAATGAAGGGTGGAATTTGATGACTTTTAAAGTCCTTTCCATCTCTAGAGTCATTATCCTACAAACAGTCCAATTCTGGATGTAGGGAAGGATCCTTCCATGACTTCCGTTACCCACAATCATGACTCTCCAATAGTAGGCTCCAATAGTTCACCCTGATTTTCTTAGTCATTTGATCCTCATTTTCCAGGCACTGAGAAGTCTGAAAACTTAAATTTTCTGGGTTCAGACACCTTAGAAGTTACTATCACCAATCCTTTAAGTATCGTGGATCTCCCTTGTTCATTTCCTGGATGGGCCCCACCTTCTCACTCCAGATATCCAACCAGCTGTCCAGCCCTGTTGATTCAACCTCTGCCAGCTTTGTCACGTCTGTCCTCTTCTCTCTGCTCATCTGGTCACCACCACTGAACTACCTAGGCCAGCTTGGCACAGCCTGGGGAGAACACGTCTCATGGCCCTTCCCTATCCAGGAAGTAAAGTGGGCAGAAGCAGCAAGACAATAAATACCATGAGGATAAAAATCTAAATAGGACAGCAGCATCAAATCAATGGAAATGCTGTGAAATTCTAATGATCAGGCTGGGCCCAAGAACACACGCTAAGAAGTCCCCAGCCCTCGCTCGCTGTCCGAAAAGGAAGATGATGGGGATGGAAGACTTCATATCACGACAGGCTTTCTCTAGGTGTTGGTTAGTTTTGCTGATGTGGTTTTTTCCTCTTTTTATTCTTTATTATTATGTCCCTTTATTATAAGGGATGGCTAGGGGCATGGGGATATAGTGGAAGATGTAGGTAATAATAACTAAAGAAATCAATACAATGTTTCATCAAATGCCAAATGGGGAGCTGTTGAACAGTCAAATGGCCAGCTAGAGAATGCTGGCATTCGGAAGAGAGAGACCCTAGGGATGCCCACGAAAGGCTCCAGGCAGGAGAAACTGCCCACCAGGATCCCATCCCAGGATGGACTGGGAAGGGACCTTTGATGATGGGTGGGTGAGCTGAGGGAACAGCTGTAAGGAAAGCCACAGGGTGGAAAGAAAGGATGCTTATTAAAAGTTATTTGTAGACTTTAGGTATGGATAAGCAGAGAGAGAGAGAGAGAGAGAGAGAGAGAGAGAGAGAGAGAGAGAAGAAGAAGAAGAAGAAGAAGAAGAAGAAGAGGAGGAGGAGGAGGAGGAGGAAGAGGAGAAGGAAAGGAAGGAAGGAAGGAAAGAAAGAAAGAAAGAAAGAAAGAAAGAAAGAAAGAAAGAAAGAAAGAAAGAAAGAAAGAAAGAAGAAAGAAGAAAGAAAGAAAGAAGAAAGAAGAAAGAAGAAAGAAAGAAAGAAAGAAGAAAGAAGAAAGAAGAAAGAAAGAAAGAAGAAAGAGAAAGAAAGAAAGAAAGAAAGAAAGAAAGAAAGAAAGAAAGAAAGAAAGAAAGAAAGAAAGAAAGAAAGAAAGAAAGAAAGAAAGGCTTAACTTATTTAAATCCATCTTAAGTTTTGGATCAGCGTCTCCTGGGTGTCCAGAGCTGGAGAGAGAAGGGTAAGAATACAATAGCCCCTGCTCTCAAGGAGTCTTTATTTGAGCGGAAAGGGTGATGAAGAGTAGAAAAATAACACGTACACAGATAAATCATTCAAAATATGCACAAAGTACATGTAAGTGATTCCAGGGTTGGTGCTGTGTGGGTGGGGGGGTGTGGCCTTTGAGCTGAGTTTTGGAGACAAGGACCCCAAGAGGAAGAAGTCATGAGACAGCACCTTCCAAGTACAAGGAACAACTTGTATCGAGGGCCAGAGGTGGGAAACACCAGAGTGTGAAGGACCGACGGAAAGGGTAACCCATGACCCTTCTCAGGAGTATTTGTATGCTAGTTAATAATAAAGCTGTAATGGTGTCATTTTAGGCAACAACACGGCGGTGGGAGCCATTTTGTTTTCTAGAAATGGGAGTCTGCTCCTTGTTTGTCAAAGCTGTCCTGGTTCTGGGGCTCGGAAAGAGTGGGAGGGAGGTGGGGATATAATGCCAGACTCACTTCCCTTTTCTCTCCTCCTGCAGCAATGGAGGATGAAGGCGGTTGAAAATGGACATTTTGACCACCAGGTGGTGCTTCCTTCCCACTGTAATTTGGTTGGAGAGAAATAATATTTAAAAAAAAAAAAAAAGGCTTTTTTTTTTTTCTTCCCCAGAAAAAGTAGTTCCAGCTTGATACAGACCTGGCACCGTGGTCACTGTGCAGGAGTCAGCATGAAGGAGATCATATGAGAAGGCGGAAGGGCAGCCTTTGTGTACACAGTCCAGAGAATGATAGGGTTCTGTTTAATAAAGGCCCGTCTTAAGAGAATCTGTCTGATAGGGGCTGAGAGGCCTTTTCCGGAGACATTAACAACTGGTTTCCTTCCTTAGCTGGGTGGCTTTGGGCTAGTCATTTAACATCCCTGGGCCTCAGTTTCCTCATCTGTGAACAGAAGCTGGCCTCAGGGGCTTCTAAGGTCCCTCCCAGACCTCCCCCCAGGATCCCGTGACTCTCTGGTCCTCTTTAAACCTGATTTCGGAGATCGTCCCTACGTCCGTCACTCTGCGTGGTACCTGACACATGCCAGGCACTGAACAAATGTCTGTGGACTGACTCCGCTCCCAAGTATCTAAGAGAGCTGATTTTAGGGAGGAAAGACATGTTCACAATTAGGACAGGAACCAGAACCACAAAATTGTCAACAGAAACATCAGCTCCGTGAGTGTGTGACGGGGAAGGGAAGGCTCACGCTGGCTTGCCTGAAAATCTGGGAACTTTGTGCCCTGCCCAATGCGTCAACCTACCCCAAAAGCTAATGGGATCTCAGGCCTCTGGGCTGGCCCCCTGGAGGGCAGAGATGATTTTGTGCTGTCTTTACACCTCTAGGGCCCGGCGTAGAATCGGCCCTTAATTAACGGCCATTGGGTTGAATTAAATTGAGTCGTGGGATCCAGGAGTGAAGAGAGAACAGAAAGATGAGGGAGTGCGTAGAGATTAGAGCCATGAGGACCAGAGTTCAAATCTGAGCTCAGATACTTAATAGCTACAGGAGTCTGGGAGAGTTACTGAACTCAGTTTGCTCATCTATAACATGGGGATAATACTAGCGCCATCCTCACAGGGCTGCTGTGAGACAACCGAGAGATTGATTATCGATGGATATGTGTATGTGTATGTCTGTATGGACATGCATATATACACAGATACACAGTGCTTTGCTTTGCCAACAGTAACGTGTTGTACAAATAATGAACATTATTGCATTGTTATTATTACTGTCCTACTGTCCTCTGTCCTGATGAGGCCAAGGCTAAAGAACTGTCATATGAGATGCTCTGGGTTACGTGCACTAAACACCTGAGCCAGGATTTAACATCAGTCCTCCCTGACTCTGAGTCCGGTGATCAAATGTCTGGTGCTGCTGTATCTACCCAGGGGATCAATCCCAACACTTGGTAGACAAGAGCTATACAAATCTTGGCTTGTATCAGACCATTACAAACTCAGCAATGCCCAGAGGAAGGCGGGCAGCTAGGTTGGTGAAGGGTTTTGAGATCATGCCTGGGAAGGTCAACTGAAGATGGTCTGCCAAGAGATGACAAGACCCAGGGAAGATGTGAAAGCTGCCTTCAGGAAGTCACTTTGAAAGATGGATGGTGCTTCTTTTTCTTGGTCCTGAGACCAGAACCAGGAACTAGGGGTGGAAGTCATGGAGCAGCCAATTTGAGCTCCATCCCAGACTGGAATAGGCATGTTCCTCCTCCCTAAAGGTCTGCAGCCCAGGCTGGGTAGGCCCTTGTTCTTAATGACTTTTAGAGGCGATGTGTGAATCCTTTCCATTGGCACCTTGTTTTCTGTGTTCAGAAGTTACGGGCAGTTTTCTTGGATTAGTTCTTGTATTATGGTGTTTAGGTTTTTCGACTTGTCGTGGTCTTTCAGGAGATCTACAATCCTAAAGCTGTGTCCACAACGATCTTCATGACCACTCTGCTTTGCTTGTAGAGACAGCATGCTTTCTTTTAATGCTATTGTCTTTGGATCCTCTTTTTCTAGATTGTCCTTCACTTTTGTGTATTTGCCTCCCAATCGATTGATTGTCGTTTCTTTTGTTTCCTTGGTGAGACTTGTCATGAGTGATTCCAGCTTTTCTATTCTGCTAATTACTTCTGCTGTACCAGCCACAAAGTCTGCTCTCACATTTATCTTTCTTAACTACCCAGTAACTGCGTTGTGTTTCCACAGGCTCCTCAGCATCCACGAGGCCCCTGTCTCATCTAGGGTAGAATTGTTCTCCTTTGTTTCTAGTGTTTATTCATGGATGCCTGAATTACTAGATCCTTTCCTTCTGCTATTAATGTTTTCCCTGTTGGTTAATCTGCTTGAGCTCAAGGTCTTTGAGATTTCTTCTTCCTGAGATCTTTGGTAACCAGTATTTTTATTTTAAATGTTTCCTTTATTACTCACTTTCTGACTCTCATCACTCTGACGGTGATTTCCCTAGGGCCTGGATCCTCAAAGCATCTTAGCCTCCTCCCATGCTGGGCAATCACAGTTGACCAACCTTGCTCTCTGCCCCAAGTGACTTCTGGGGGATGCTGGGATCTTTCCCTTGGGCTTAGTGGAATGCCACACAGTCCCTCTCCCCTCAAATCCCCATGTCCTGCCCCAGCTTCCTCTTTTCCTCAGTTACCTGGCCCAGCAGCTGCTTTCACGGCCTGAACAAACTTCCACCATTTGGATTCCAGATTTCTGCAGCCTGGGGAAGGTGGGGGAAGGGGTGGTGTAGAGTTGAATTCTGCCACAGGCTAGTAGGGCCTCCTGGAGCTCACCAGCGCACAGCCGACTGTGGGAGAGGGGGTGCCCTGGGAGTTTGTGTTAGAGGGTAGAGATTATTGGCCTGCTTGACTGTTTGCTCATTAGATTTTCACCTTGTATGAGTTCTCGGTATCCAACCGAAGCTGAAACTGCTTTATCTGTGGCTCACAAGATCTGGAGAATCAGAGCAAAGATAGAACTGTCTGTCTGGTTGGTCTTGTGGTTCCCAAACTTCTTTTGTGCGTGTAGCAGGCAGAGTCCTCATGGAGGTAAGGCTGGACTCTGGCAGCCAAATTCTGTGCATGGTTTGTCTGAAAGTATTTATGAAGATTAAACTACATCCCTCATCAGGCAGGAGGACTTGATAAAACTTAAGAATGAAAATAAAGGGGCACAGGGGCTGAGTTAAAAACAGACTCCCTGGCATGCACTCTTTGGGGTTCTCGTCTCCAGGGAAATGAGCTGCCCCATGTTGTCTTAACCCTCTTGCATTTGCCTGGGGTTCCTGATGTAGATGACTTTCCAAACAAGAGCTCAGCCTGTACCTGAATGAGATTGAATGGGGATGCCATAGCTTCTTTACCACTGCTCTGGTCCAGCCAAAGTAAGGCCTCCATTGCAATGAGTGTGGATTGCTGGTGGTGTGAAGCATGCCCCTGGGGTCCCAGGAGGCCCAGGCCCGGGCTACTTTCTGGGGCTGCTCTTCTGTAAGTCCTTCTCATGAGTGAACCCAGCATCTCATCACCACCACCCAATCACTCCCCAAAGACTCAACACACGGACCAAGTTTTCTGCCTTTCTCCAAGTTGGATGAAAGTCATCCCAGAGAAGAGGCCCAGTCTAGGAGATCAACACAGAAAGACTCACCTGAGAGTTCTTAGCCTAGAGGGGGCAGGGAGAATAAGGCAGAGATAATGACAGGGCCTTGAGCTCTGCAGGTCAAAGCACCAACTTCATATTTGTTTTAAATAAGGAGGGCAGCCTGAGGCCAAGCTGATCTCAGGAGAACAGAATGCCGCAAAATTCCAGGCTTTTTCCCCATATTTCCCAGCTGCCACCCAGAGATGGACAGCTGCTAGTTAGCAGAGAGATGGTCACATGAGAGGAGAGTGTATCCAAAAAAAAAAAAAGTCCATGAGAAAAGAAGGCACAAGGCCCTTAGGCGTTTTGCTGCACCAAAGTATGCTGCTTTGCACAAAGACAAATGCGAAAATAGACTTGTTTTCACTCCACAGTAGAAGCTGATGAAAATATAATATGATGGGGATTTAACAACAATAAGCTCCCCATTAAGGAGAAGCACTAAATGCCCAAGACTGATAGCACTCATATATCAATAAATGAGACGCCTCTTTGAGCGCTGGGATGCAGTGGAACCAGAGCTGGGGGTGGGCTGTCCCCCAAACCTCCAAGGTTCTGCCTCCTCATCTGAATCTCTTAGGACCCTTCTTTCCATTGAAACCTCAGACTGAGCGCCACCTCCTGTAGGAGGGCTTTCCTCTGATACTGCTCTGATACTACTTGGGGTTTACTTTGGAAATACTCCATCTTGACTTTTCTGTGTGTGTGATTTGATACCCATCGAATGGAGGCTACCTGGGGGCAGGCACTACGTGTGTATCCCCAGAGCCAAGCACATGCCCTGGCACACTCTAAGCTCTTGAGAAATGCTTCTTCAACTGACCTGAATTGGAATCCAAAGAGCTGGGTTCCAGTCTCGGCTCTGCCCAAAATGCCTGATGTCTCTCAATCTCAGGCTCCTCTGCCGTAAACATGAAGGGCCAGCAGAGACTTGCTAGCTGGGAGGGTGACTAACAAAATGAACGGTCTGTAATTTAAGATGCTATGAAAGGTGAACTTTGATCGTCTTGGCCTCACACGGTTTGATGGAACTCAGACGCCAGACTTCGATAACATTTCCATCGCGCTGGCCTTTTTCGTTTGCGTAATGTTCTATAACTATCCCGTGTTCTGTAATGTTCTGTAGCTAGCAAAATGTAAGTTGGGATTCCTAAGGGTTTCTTTCTCATTTCAAACCTTATATGTCATTCCTCAGCAAACTCCGTGCTATCATGGGACGGCATCCTGTTTGAGGCAGCTAGGGGACTCCGTGGATGAGGAACTGGGCCTGGAGTCAGGAAGAACAGAGTTCAAATCCAGTCTCAGACACTCACTAGCTGTGTAACCTTGGGCAAGTCACTCAACCTCTGCCTCAGTTTCCTCATCTGTAGAATGGGGATGACAATAGCACCTACCTCCCAGCGTCGTTGGAAGGACCAAATGAAATATTTGTAAAATGCCTAGCACGGTGCCTGGCACGTAGTAGGTATTAGATAAATGGAAATGATTATCACATGTGACATAACTCATTCAAACCTGGAAGATGTCTTGTGATGCATCCAGTCTGGAAGGAGGGATATGTGGGGAGCCAGTTCCCTTCTCCCCAGATTTCCAGATGCACTGGCAGGGAATCCCGCGCGCGGGACACCCAGGGGTCCCTCAGCTCTGAGCCCATTGCTGAGTTTTGGCTTCCTTCCAGATCTCAGCAAATATCCGCTGTCCAAGAGACAAACAGGAGGAAATGACTCTGAATAGCATTTTTCTGCTCTGCAGTCACCTCGGGAGCTCCCATTCAGCGAGGCAGGCATGTGAATTCCTGAGCTGGACAGCTCAATGAGACATTTTTAAAAGTCAGGTGGGATTCAAAGGAATGACTTCCTGGCTGGGGAGAGCCACAGAATAACAGCATCTTTTTAAAAATACACACAACGCAGCATGGAAAAAATTCCATCGAACAACGGAAGATGTTTGAGCAACACAGTAATTTGGGCATTTATTTCCTGCCCCTGCTAATCCACAAAAAGAAAGGAATCGTGCTTTAAACAAGGGGGGACATTAACAAGGCAATTTTTTGTACAGAGGTACACCAAGAACGCAGAGCTGATCGATCTGCCAAGGCTCAGGGCCAGGCGCTGAGCTCAGTCCCCCGGCTTAGGCTTCACCAAACCTCCTCCAAATAATCCAATTATTGCTGCCCCGAGGCAGCGCAGGAATGCTTCCAGAATCAGCCTTCACAGAACATCTCCATGCCTGTCTCTGCACAAGGAACTCTCATCTTGTTGAAGGTTTCATGCCCCTGGGCTCAGCTGGACTTTTGTAGAATGGGAGAAAAGAAAACAAAAGGAGAAACAAGAAGGATTCAGATTAAATTTTGGCTATCGATGCAAAATACGACCTTTTCTTCCCTGCAGTAAAAGCTTTTCTGTCTGAAATACAAAGGGGGAAAGGTATGAAAGTAAAAGGTCAAACACGGAGGCCCACCCAGGAGAATCATTAACCACTGGGCTACTTGGGCAGAGATGGGGTTAGAACTGTGGGTCAGGGATTTTCTCTCGTTTTTTCCCTTTCTAAAATAGCATTTATTTTCTCTCTCCCCCATTACCCACCTCCATTAAAAAACAAAAAAACAAAAACAACCTTATAATAAATATGCATGATCAAGAAAAACATATGTCCACATTGGCCACGTCCAAAAATGTTTATCTCTTTCTGAATCTTGTACCCATCACCGTTCCATCACAAGGTGGGGAGCGTGCATCATCTTCAGTCTGCTGGAATGGTAGTTGGTCATTGATTGCATTGACTGGACTTCTTAGGTCTTTCCAAATTATTGTTATTTCAGTCTTCTTGTTACTGTATAACTGTTCTGCTAGTGTAGATCACCTCAGTCTGCATCAGTCCGTAGAGCTTTTCCCAGTTTTCTCTGAAACCGCCCGCTTCATCATTTCTTATATAACACGATAATAAGTCATTACATTCACGTGTCTTTATCCAGCCTTTGCCCCATGGGATGGGCACCTCCTTAGCGGCTATTTTTTTTTAATCCCTCGTGATCTTTTGTTCTTGTTTTGATCTCTTTAATAGAGACCTAGTAGTAGCGTCACTGGGTCAAAGGGCATGCACATTTTGGTACCTTTCTGGGCATATGTGATTCCAATTTTTTTTCCAGACAGGCAGGACCAGCTCACATCTCCACTGTCAGTTCCTTAGCACGTCTGTTTTCCCATGGCTGTGGGGGCTTTGCCGACTGGTTGCCTAGCTCCAGACCCTGTGCTCACTCTTTAACCATGAAAAAAAGACCACTTCCCCTCATGAAATAGTACTTCCTTCGTGCCAGAGGTCATAAGTCCTTAGAATACACCAGAGACTCATAGATCCAGAACTGATGAGAGGTCATTAAGTCCAATCCTTTCATCGGATAAGAGAGGAAACTGAGGCATAGAGAACTTACGTGACCCTCCTAGGATCACATAGTCAGTCATCAAACATTTGTTAAGTACTTGCCATGTGAAAGAGACTGTACTAACCTTTGGGAAAGCCAAGCAGGAGTTGAACCCAGGTCTTCAAGATTCCACCAGTCTTTGTCCACAACACAGTACAGTCTCATTCTAAAAAGTGCCTAGGAGACAAAACCAAACATTGTAGAAAAATCAGATTGTAAAATGGGGCCATTTTACAATCTCTCTCTTTCTCTCTCTCTCTCTCTCTCACACACACGTACGCACGCACGCACTACTGCAAGACAGTGTAAAGAGCTCTGGTGGCCAAGTCAAAGGATAAGTGTTCAAACTCTTTCTTTGTCATTTGTCATTCATGTGACCTTGGCCAAGTCAACAAACCTCTTCAGATCTCAGTTTCCCTAGCTGTAAAATAAGAAGTTTGGATTAGATACCTCTAAGGTCCCTTTCTGGGTCTAAATCTAAGATCCTATACTTTAAAAAAAATAGTTAGCTTTAGAATATGCTGTTTTGAAAATTGTAATTCTAAGCTCTAGCGTAGACTTCATATATCTCCTTGTGTGCTTCCTGATGTGGGTACTTGATCTCTGTATACTGTCTTGCTTTTGTAAGATGGGAGGGTTGCTATGGACCCAACTCCCATGGACACCCCAAGTATCAGTTCAAATTAAGCTAAGGGGAGGGAGGGGATGCAATAGACAAGCCAACTACGTCTATGCTGCAAAATGAATCCAGATGTTTCAACAACTGTTCAGATCATTTGGTAGCATCCTCCCTGAGTGGAGAATTAATTTACATAATACATTTCAGCTGTAGACACTTTTTTAAAGGATTCCAGTGTTTGGGATAGGAAGGAGAAAACCTGGTTGCTCTTAGATGAGCAGGGACAGCCCAGCTTCACATAACTGGCTGCCACTCAAGCGTCAGCCCCTAGCATCCATTTCCTTATTAATTAGGGGGGCATAGATGATCATGGTAATACTTCTAATTTCTATACTAGCATAAGGTTCACACAGAGCTTTCTTCACAGAAACCCCATCAGTTCAGGTAGGAAGTCCAAACACGCCTATTTCACAGATGAGGAAACTGAGGAATATTGTGGTTAGGTTACCTGCTCAGGGTCATGGGGCTGATAAGCATCGGAAGTGGGATTCCAGCCCAGGAGGGTGTCCTGACTCCAAGCCAGCATTCAGGTCATTGTTTCCCACATGCCAATGACCAGGGAGAAGGCATGTCCCCTCCTTCTATGCTATCCTCTGATTCTTCCTTTCCTTCTGAAAGAGTTGGTGGCCACCTGCTGCTTTCCATCTCCCTTCATACCTGATAAAGATGTAAGCTGGGTAAAGTTGTGCTTCGAACAGTTAGGGAGGGTCGCCACAAGATGGCTTCTTGTCCTTTCATGGCTGTAGAGCTCAGAAGAGCCCATTGCAATCACCTGACTTCTGGCCTGAGCTCTGCCATGAACTGGTTGCATGAGCTTAGGCCAATAGCATAAATGCTTTGGGGTATCTTTCCCCTAAAAAGCGAGGTTGACCTACATTAAACTAAGAGCTGCAATGTAACCGAGTGGAGAGAGTGACCGCCTTAAGGGTGAGGGCCACCTGGACTTAAGTCTTGTAGAATTACTCCACAACTGTGAAGAATTAGGCAAGTCACTTAACAGACAATAAGAATTTATTAAGCACCTCCTATGTGCCAGCCATTGTGTTTACCGTCTCTTAGCCTTTTCTTTAATCTGTAAAATGAAAGTAATAATGATAACAAAAATAATCAGCTTACTAAGTGATAATAATAACAGCTAGAATTTAGATGGTGCTTTAAACTTCACAAAGAACTTTAAAAGCATTTCATTTTATCCTCAGAACAACCCATTTCACAGATGGGGAAACTGAAGTAGGCAGTGGTTACCGGACTCATGCAGTCACACAATTAGTAAGTGCTTGAGACTGGATTTTAATTCCAGTCTGCCTGACTCCAGTTTTAGCTCTCTATTCATTGGGCTACCTAATACTCATCTCAGAGTTGTAGTGAGGGTCAAAGGAAGGGGCTTTGAAAACTTGAAAGAGATCTAGAAACATTAGATTCATGGGTTTCATGGACATCAAAAATGGCATTGACATTGACTGCAGCATTTTGATCCAATGGAGCAAAGTCATCCCAAGAGCACCTAAGGACGAAAACGGTGGAAAGGAGGAGTGGGCTACAGAGACCATAAACAAAAGAAAATGATCACGGGAGTAGGGAATGGGGTGAACGGACAACAAACAGAAAAACAATAAAAGCCTTGTAAAAATCATAAATAAAACTGCTTTTGTCCAACAAGCAAAGTGGAATCATCTGCTTGGACTTTAACATCGTAGTCCCAGGTATGCCTACAGGGGATGTGGAAACGGTACCAAAAAACAAAGATGGGAAAAGCAGAAGGACTGGATCAAATAGAGAGGGAGGAGTTCCATGTTGAAGGACCAGTATTCAAGGTATCAGATAAAGGCAAGACCTTATCAATGATGAAAAAAAAAATGACAGAAAACATTTAAGGTCTTTAAGGTCAAAATCTGTGATTCTATGACCTAGAATTACTAAACCATCTGCTTACTCTTCCATCTATGCAAAGTCTTTATGAGATCCCCCATACCACACCCTCAAGTCATGATGAATGAAGGCATTAGTGGGGAACCAACAGGATTTCCAAAGTGCTGCTCCACAACTGATTGAAAGATGTAGAAAATATATTATTCCCCGTACCTAGTGCTGGATTCTGAAAAAAAGCACTGGAGGCAACAGATCAAAAGACATCTGCTATCAATACAACAAAATCATTCTTGTTCTTTAAAAGGTCTAATAACAGACCTAGCCATGCTGTACAACTCTCCAATCATAAACACCAGGCAGTCACAGCACAGGGAGGTGCACCCTTACCACTGCCATGGGAAAGATGCAGTGCAGAAGAGGGGTTCCCTGGGGATGGTGAGGTCCTGCCCAGGCTCCTGGTTGCCGATGACCTTTGACTGACTGCATCAAGCCCAGGAATACTGTAGAGCCTCCTGAAAGGCAGCTAGCCTGACCATCCACCCAGTCTATTTACTGTCTGGATTAGAACATGAATTTGGATGGACACCCTATAACGCTTGTCCATCGTATAATCATTATGTATATTTGTTATAGACAATTCATACGAACAATGACCCGGGCATGATTGCCTTTGGGAAACTCGAAAGCTCCTTTCACGACCCCAACTTTACTCTTAAAACAAAGGCTTTCTAATCCCAATTTATCCTCTTAATACCACTGTTGCCTATGCCAAGACATGAGAGGGCGGGGGAAAGGGAACACTTATTAAGTGATGGCTGCGGTTTTTCCTACCCATCCGACCACTTTTGTTTATTCTCCTTTGTCAGGTCATCATCTTTCTCCTGCCTCCTAAACTCAAGAATTCCCCAGCGTTTTGTCCTAGGACATCTTCATTTCTCACACTGCACTCTTTTCTCTTGGTGACTTCATCAGCTCCAGTGGCCTCAATTACCTTCGAATGAGAAAACAAACATGGAGTGTGAGGCAAACCTTAAAAAGCACTATCTATCTATCTATCTATCTATCTATCTATCTATCTGGCAGCTATCTATCTGACAGCTATCTATCTGACAACTATCTATCTGATGGCTATCATTATCATCAAATCACTAACTTCAAGCCAGTGACTCTAAGATTGATCTATCTAGGCTGTCAGTCAGCTGAAAAGGCAAGTCACATCACATCAATAAGCATTTATTAAATGCTTGCTGGAGAAGGAAATGGCAAACCACTCCCTTATCTTTGCCAAGAAAATCCCAAATAAGGTCAGGAAGAGTCAGACCTGACTGAGACGAGTGAACAACGATAAATGTTCACTGTGTTCGAGGCGCCGTTGAAGGCACTGGGGATCCAGAGAAAGTCTTGCTTCCCCTGATGGTTTCTAAGGTACCTTCCAGCTCTCGCCCTTTGGCCCTGGGATCATCACCTGCCTGGTAAATAACTCCGTGAAAGTTCACCATCAGCAGCATCTCAGACTCACCAATTCGTCATCTCTTGCCACACTCCCAACCTCTGTATTCTGTAGAGAGGAGTACCATCCTTCCAATCACCCAGTTCTGTACCATTGGCATCATCTCTCAGTCTTCCCTCTCCATCTCCCTCATTCAGATGCCAAGTTTTGCGATTCTATCACGAGAACAACCCCTTCCATCCACCCCGGTCCCTCTCATCCCATGACCGTGGCTCCCTCCCTAAATCAGGCCTTCACTGCCTTTTACCATCACGCTAGAAGGGCCTCGTCGTTGATCCCCTCACCTCCAGGCTCTGCCCTCATCATCCACATTCATCACTCACATAACTGCAGAAATAAGCTCTCCCAAGCACAGGTCTAACATGGTGAGGTCCCCTGCTCAGAGTCCTCTAGCGATTGCCTATGGCCGGTAAGCTAAAGACAATCCCCTTAGTCTGGAATTTCGCACCGTCCCCCCAGTGTGACTCCTATCCACCTCTACCCCTTCATTCCATGCTACTCCCTCTACACATTCTCCATCCCGTCCGTATCGGCCCACTCACTATTCCATAAACTTGACCCTCCATTTCTCCCCTCCCTGTCTGCATTTGAGTAAACTACCCCAGCCCCAGCCCCAGCCCTGAGTCTGGAATGCATTCACGCCTTATCTCGGCCTCTCAGGATTCCTGTCTTCCTTGAAGGCCCAGGTCAGAAGCCACCTCTTGCAGGAAGCCTTTTCTGTTCCCTTTCCTTCCGGCTTCTCAGCTTTTCTCCCCCCACCCCCCCTCACCATCCCTGTACCATCCTCATTCATTCATACAAACACTCATTCAGCACCCTCTATGTGCTAAGGGCTGGTCCAGGTGTTGAGGACAGAAGGACACAAATAAAATCCCCGCCTTTAAGGCTCTTCCATTGTCCTGTTGTACTTGGCTGCATCCTTGTGTCCTCTCAATGGAACTCTATTCGCCCCTTGGTTTTGATGTTGTCATTCCAGGCCAAGCGCCCGGCACAGTGCCTTACACTTAGGAGGGATCCGACTCGTATTTGTTGACCCAAACTGAAGAAAAGACTGCACATGTGAGCATGTAAACACAATCTAAAACATTTATTGAAATATTTGTCGTGACAGTAGATGCTTGAGAAAACCGCCATTACATTTAGAGGCCAGACATTTAGTCTTTCATTGACCACCTATTCCTAAGGGATGTTTGCTCAGGGGATGTGGCCTTAGCCTCTCCTGTCATAGCCAGAGATTTTCATTCACTAATTCCAATTCATTCATTTTGTTTTTTATACCTAAAATTGAACTCTTACAAGAGCACATAAGCAAAAATT
This sequence comes from Vombatus ursinus, assembly GCF_900497805.2. Taxonomy (NCBI): domain Eukaryota; kingdom Metazoa; phylum Chordata; class Mammalia; order Diprotodontia; family Vombatidae; genus Vombatus; species Vombatus ursinus. The sequence goes on along the minus strand of NW_020954577.1, from coordinate 15,188,108 downwards.
ATAATGAAAAAGGCCATCAGAGCACCATTAAAAAAAAATGCCAGCAAAAAAGACAGCCAGAGAGAATTTTGAACAAAATTTAAATTTTCATTCTCAACTATTTTCTCTTTTAAGAAAGCGATTTGAACCGGCCGGCCACTGGAAAGTCTTAGTGACCTCTCTGTCCATCTAGATGGAGACGTGTGAACAAAGCAGAAATGGTGGAACTTCATTCTAGTTCCAAATGGGAGTGAGCAGTAAGCTCTGGTCAAGTCACCTCCTGTCCTGAGCCTCAGTGTCTCCTTGGCAAGTCAAGGGAGGGGGAAAGTCTGGATGAGCCCCAAAGAGTCTTCCAGGCCTGGAGTCAAGGGTTCTAGACAGCCAGGACCAATGAACCCGAAGCTTGTTAACTGGTAACAAGTAAAATAAAAGGTTTTGTTTTTCTTGACATATACAGTTACATACATATTTTTGGCATGACTTTATTTTACAGCAGTCAATGTGCTCCCTCCACTATATTGTTTTAAACATCAGGTTTGATTTGCTAATCCCTGTTGCTGTTCATTCTTTATTGTCAGAAGACGGCCAATGACAGCACGACTTTGAGGAAATAGCCTTGCCTCTCTGGTAAAGAGGTCCCACTTTGAAAGAGGCTCCACGAAGACATGAAGTGAACATTGTCTTATCACGGGGTCCTGGAGCTACAGCCGGCAAGGCTCCAGCAAAGGTCATCCAGCCCAATCTCCTTATTTTATAGAAGAGAAAAATGAAGCTCAGAGATGTTAAATGCCAAAGATCACACAGATGTTAAGCATCAGAGACGGGATTTGAACCCGGGCCCTCTGATTTCAGAGCCAGTCCTCTGCCTACTGCACCAAGGGCAATGCGTGTCAAGGGAGAAGAAAAGGAAAGACGTCAGACAGGTAAGGAAGCAGCAAGTCTCCAAGCAAAGTAGCGATGACAGCCCCTGAAACACAGCAGCCACTGTGTCTTGTGTCCTCCGGGGATGGGATAGACCAACCCACCTGCCTTTCCCAGAAGAACCCGGGGGTTCGGTTTGGCCGCGAGAGCCTGAGAGCGTCTGGCTCTGTCTGGAGAAGGCATGAGTCCGCAGCTCCTGCTACTGCAGGCCGTTTCCCCGGCTATGGACAAGGACCTCCTATCCAGAACAGCACAGTCCAGTTAATGGTTAGAGATAGGGCAAAGCTGTGGACCCCTCGGCCCCTGCTGAACCCGAGCCCATTTCGGCTCTGACACCAAAAGCGTAGCTCTTCTCAGGGTACAATCCAAACGGCTCTGACATGACAGACCAGGACTGTGAAGAAAAGAAAGCTCTGCGTGACCTCGAAACTTCAGAAGTTCCAGTGGGGCCCCAGTGTTGCTGCTCAGTGGTGTCCAACTATTCTGGACAGCATTTGGGATTTTCTTGGAAGAGATCCCGGAGCGGTTTGCCATTTCCTTCTCCAGCTCATTTGACAGATGAGGGAACTGAGGCAAACAGGGTTAAGCCAGTGGCCCAGGGTCACACAGCTAGTGAGTGTCTGCGGCCAGATTTGAACTCAGGAAGATGAGGCTTCCTGATTCCATGCTCAGAGCTCTACCCACTGCGCCACCTAGCTGCCCCTTATTGCCCCACTCCAGACCTATTTAGAGTACTGATAACCAAAATGAGCCCCTCTCAAGACGTTCAAAATCTGAAGGCCTTCTCTTCTTATAAATCATTCCCTATGTTAACTCCCTGTGTTCAAGAATGACAGAAAACCAGGATTCATCAGGACAGATTTTTATTATTCATTTTTTGATGGCAAGATTTGGCCAGTGCCTAGAAAGCGGTTATTTTATCTTCATTCATTTCAATAGTTCAGTGAAAGGGAAATATCAAATGAAATAGTCTCGGGGCCAGCTCCGGGGAAGAAAGGAAAGGGGATTCTACGGTGCCCTAGACAGTTGAGGCCAGCAGGTGCACGGCCTTCTCTTCCTTCCTCCTTTAAAGTGCTCACCTCCTGTTCAGAAGGAAGCCAGATGGCACCACTCATGGCTCTCAGCATCATCTCAGACCCTCATCTAGGATGGAAAGAAAGAAATATTTGGAAAGGAAAAAGCAGAATTCTGAAACATGTCCAAAAGCCCCATCAGCACTAAGGCATTCAGAGAATCATCTGCTTGACTAATGTGTGAGTGCAGGGACAAAAGATTTTGTTACTGCTTCTTCTTAAATCATTCTTTTAATTGGACAGGACCTGATCATTATCCAGATCTTTCGAAAGATCCTTCCCCTGGGAAAGGCCCCCAAAGTAACTACCTGGCCAGCAGCTATACAGTCTCCAATTTAATGGATTGTTCTTGCATAGAAGCCAAGAGCAAGGCCTGGACTGCATGGAAATAGGTGCTGATTGGAAGCTTTAGGAGGTAATTTTATCATGAGAGAAACAAGGAAGGGAAAACCGTTACAATTTGCTGAGGGAAAACAAGAGAGGCACAGACAGAGGGAGAGAGACGGGGAGAGACAGAAAGAGCGTGGCCCATCTTCTCTGCCTATATCACGCAATCAGCAGCTGCCCAGTGAGCCCGGCGTTGCGGTCCTTGAGGAGGGAAGTGATGATGCTGGCACCCTGCCTGACGTTTTCGTGTAGCTGTTGTAGATTATCCTGGAAAGAAGAACAACAAAAATTAAGGAGCTTTCACAAGTACCTGGTGGCTCAGGAAAGATGCTGCCTGCTGCCTCCAGACACATCATGAAGCCACTACTGACATCATTTTAAAGATCCAGGGAGAAAACAGTAAATCACTTTGCAAAGTGGAATGTGCCATAGAAATGCCAGCTATTGGTGCTGTGCGGTTGTTGAAGGTGGGCTCCATTCTGATTTTTAGGCAGGGGGCCTGCTCTGGCCCCACTGCTCCTGGGCTCATCCTCCGGCCTCCAGCTGGCCTGGGCTGAGCCTGGAGTCCCACAACAGGCTGCCATCAGCCCAGAAGAACTGTCCTTTGCAAGGATGTCCCAAGACTAATGTGGTCAGCACACCCTAGAGAGGCAGGGTTAGCGCTGACCCAGGAGGAAGCACCAGCCAGCACAATCCAAAAGGGCATTTACTTCCAAATTCTTGGCTCGCTGACAGGGAAATATTTTAACAGTGATGCTCGGATCCTCTGGTCCTCTTCCTAAGTGTCGTCTTGATTTGGGCTGTGGCTGACTGTGGGTGGGAGCAATATGGAGATTCTCTGGAAGCTGGGCTTGAGATGAATTTTCAGCCTGAGTTACTCATAAGCTGCCCAGGATTGGGAGAAAGCCTTCGGGGCACCCAGGGAGGCTCTTCTCTCTAGTTCCTTTGAAGGTCTTGAGCTGGTGATGCTGCTGCCTGGTAAGGCATTGGACGTGGAGCCAGGCCAGCCCCCACAGCAGAAGAGGCACCCCCCCCCCAAGATAACTTTACATGGACTGAACAGCTTTATGCAACAGAGACAGAATGTCAATCCGGGCCCTCTGCCTGGCTCCATTTCCCCACCTGCTCAGACTTAGGCCTGGAGCACAGGATCCAGGCTGACCTAGAATTCCTGTGAAAGCCACTGACCCATTCACTGAGGTCTCCTGCCCTTGGGCTCACCCCAGGTAAAGAAGGGCCCATCACTTAAAGATGAGACCACGAGGCCATTTCACTGGCTCCAGACCCCCACCCCCAGGGGCCACACACGCTCGTATAGGAGATTTCCTTCTGGTGCGAAGCAGATGTGCTGTTTTGATTTTTCTCTTGCGTTTTCTGAGTTTATCTCATGGCTCTCTTTTCCAAGGCACACACTAGCCGAGAGAGAACACTCAGAAATACCCCAGGCTTTGCTTTGCCCTTTGTTCAGGCAGAACTCCCAATGGGAGCTGTAACTGAGGAAATATTCCTTTAATCATCTCTTTAGACAATTAAACCCAAATCCTTTCATTACTGGCCAAAGAAAGAGTTTTTGCAGGAGGCTCTCACATCAAAAAATGAATCACTCGGACAAGGCGAGCCACGTGTGTGCCTGTTTGTGTCCTGCTGTCTCAGCCCAGGGGGCATCGGTGGAGCCAGCGGGGCGGCAGGCAGCCCAGGCCACTGACCGCAGGCACCAGAGCAGGGTGTGAGAGTTCAGACCTCTGCAGCATTGTCCAGGTGTATCAGGGAAGGGTTTTTTCCTCCTTCCTTCCCTCCTTCCTCCCTCCTCCTTTTCTCCTTCCCAGTTTTTTTTTCCTTTCTTCTTCCCTTGGAAAATAGATTCTGCTGCTCCATACAGGGCTCTGTGCTACACAGCAGAAAAACAGACAAAACAATACACCCGCTGCCCCCACGGAGCTTTCACTCTTCTTTGGGGGTCAGGGTAGAAATCCAGGGGGCACACAAGTAAATTAAGAGGAAATTTGAGAAGGGTGAAGGCACCAGAAACTGGAGATCAGCAGGGAGCTCCTGAGCCGAGGCCAGAAGGGAGAACGTGACCCCTCCTTAAGCACAGGCACTCGGTCATTTTTGTCTTTCGATAACCAGTGCACCGCACACTTTCTGGCACAGAGATGTGCAGTGGGTAAAGCACCAGACCTGAGGTTAGGAAGATCTGAGTTCGAACCTGGCCTCAGGCACTTACTAGCCATGTGACCCTGGGTAAGCCTATTAGCCTCAGTTTCCTCATCTATAAAAATAATAGTACCTATCTCACGGGGCTGTTGTGAGGACCCAATGAAATAATAATTGTAAAGTGCTTAGCACAATCCCTGGTACCTAGCAAGCACTATAGAAATGTTAGCTATCATTATTATAATTATTATTGTTATTACTTAAGAAATATTGCTTAACTGAATGCCGGTGTAAAGAGAGTCACAATTCTCCAAGGAATGATGATATGAAAGTGGAAGCCAAATCTGTCAGCAAAGGACAACAAAGATCAAAAATGCCTGCCTCGGTTTCCCTGTAAGAAAAGTCTGTTGTCTTTCCACTGAGCTAGGTACACGCTTATGGTGGCTCGGCACGGGTACGTGAACACATGATGACGTACACACGTGCACCCACACACCGTTTGTTTGGCCTCCGCTTCCAAGCCCCAGCTCTGAGACTGGAATGATGATCAAAGTATGGCAACAATACATAATAAGCCTCTAATCACAGACACTCTAAAAACCGCTTCTCACCCTAAAGCCCTCCTCCATTCTGAGTCTTCCCTGACAACTTGGGAGAAAACAATTAGACAATTTCATGTACACTTAAATTGTTGGGGAAATCCATTAGAAATCTTGTAGATTTTATTACAACATGAAACCCAGACTTCAAATCATCAGACAGCACTCACTCCTTTCCTCTGTTATTTATAAATTACGGCAACGAATTTGTTTTCCAAAGCAGCAGTGAAATAAAAACTCACACAGTCAAATGGAGTTACTTGCTGGAAAACAACAGCAACAGCTGTACCACGGATACTTCCAGAACGGCCAAAGTGCCATCACCCAGCCAACCCCTCGTCCATTCAAGATTTCAAAACTCCTCGGTAGGACTGAAAATCCCGGCCATTCTCAGAGGACATTTTTCTTTGTCAAATCATCCAAGTCTGTACAAAGAAGTAATCTGAACGTCTCAGCCTTCAATAACGAACCTAAACAACACACATCCACAAGGCCTTTCTTGGTTGTTACTGATGGAGATGTCAGCATTGCACAACATGGGAATATAATGAGAAGTAAACTGCCCACCCCTGCACCCCCTCCAGCCCTCCCCCACCCCCAGCCCTTTACAGAGCTTGGACTGCACCCTCAGCAGAATGCTGAGAAAAATTGCTCGTTAGGTGCAGAATGACTCTTCGCAAGGGGGATTTTAACAGGATGAGAAAAAAGTCAATCAAAACAAATATGAGAAAAGTTCCTTTTGATCATCTAAAGCTCAATATTGCCTTACTTAACATTCTCCAATTTAAAATCAAAGTAGGAATTATGTCCGAAAGTCTAATATGCTTGACAACATGTTGCCTCCAGTGATGAGACTCTATTCAATTCGATCTCATTCAACAGACATTTCTTAAGGGACTACAATGCATAAGTCACCTCTGAGGGGCCAGGATGCAAAAACCTGCCCTTGGGGAACTTCCATTCTTTATTTTTTTTTAAACAAGTGTTTTTAAAACTTTGGGTTACAAATTTTCTCCCTCACTCCCTCTCCACCCACCCTCACCAAAAAAGGCAAGCATCTCGATACAGATGTGTAGTCATGCAAAACACTTCCATAGCAGTCCTGTTGTGAAAAACTAAGTATATTTCCCTTCATACCATCCTCTCCCCCATTTATTCTATTCTCTGTTTTGACCCTGTCCCTCCTCAGAAGTGTTTGCTTCTGATTATCCCCTCCCTCAATCTGCCTTCCCCTCTATCAACCTCCAATCTCTTGTCCCCTCCCCCCCACCTTCCTGCAGAGTAAGACAGATTTCCATACCCCATTGTGTATGCTATTCCCTCCTTAAGCCAAATCCCATGAGAATAAGATTCACTCATTCCCTCTCACCTTCCCCAATCTCCCCTCCAATGTAAAAGCCCCTTCTTGTCTGTTTCATGTGAGATATTTTACCTCATTCCACTTCTCCCTTTCTCCTTCTCCCAGTATAATCCTCTCCCACTCCTTAACTCTATTTTCCAGATATTCCTTCATCTTCAACTCACCTGTGTCCTCTATCTATCTATCTATCTATCTATCTATCTATCTATCTATCTATACAAACATATAATTTTTTCCCTCCCACTACCCCAATACTGACAAAGGACTTATGAGTTACAAATGTCATCCTTCCCTGCAGGAATGTAAACAGCTCAACACCAATAAGTCTCTTATGATTTCTCTTTCCTGTTTACCTCCTCCATGTTTTACTTGAGTCCTGTATTTGAAGGTCAAATTTTCTATTCAGCTCTGGTCTTTTCCACAGGAATGCTTGAAAGTCCCCTATTTCATTGAATGACCATTTTTTTACCCTGAAGGATTATACTCGGTTTTGCTGGGTAGGTGATTCTAGGTTGTAATCCTAATTCCTTTGCCCTCCGGAATATCATACTCCATGCCCTCTGGACCCTTAATGTAGAAGCTGCTAAATCTTGTGTTATCCTGATTGTGTTTCCACAACACTTGAATTGTTTCCTTCTGGCTGCTTGCAATATCTTCTTCACCTGGGAATTCTGGAATTTGGCTATAACATTCCTAGGAGTTTTCCTTTGGGGATCTCTTTCAGGAGGTGATCGGTGGATTCTTTCAATTTCTATTTTGCCCTCTAGTTCTAAAATATCAGGGCAGTTTTCCTTGGTAATTTCTTGAAAGATGATGTCTAGGCTCTTTTTTTGATCACGGCTTTCAGATAGTCCAATAATTTTTAAGTTCTCTCTCTTGGATCTATTTTCCAGGTCAGTTGTTTTTCCAGTGAGATATTTCACATTCTCTTCTATTTTTTCATTCCTTTTGATTAGTGTTATAGTAATTTGATTTCTCGAATTGTCCCTCTCTTCTAATTTCTCCATTCTAATTTTTAAGGAAGTATTTTCTTCAGTAAGCTATTGGACTTCCTTTTCCATTTGGCTAATTTTACTTTTAAGGGCATTCTTCTCCTGATTGGCTTTTTGGACCTCTTTTGCCATTTGGGTTAGGCTATTTTTTAAGGTGTTATTTTCTTCAGTATTTTTTGGGGCCTCCTTTAGCATCACTCTCAGTTTTTCCTCTGCTTCTCTTACTTGCTTCTCAAAATCATTTTTGAGCTCTTCTATGGCCTGGGACCAATTCATATTTTTCTTGGAGGCTTTGGATGTAGAAGCTTTGGCATAGTTATCTTCTTCTGGTTGTATGTTTTGATCTTCTTTGTCATCAAAGTAAGATAATATAATCTGACTCTTTTTGCACCGCTTGCTCATGATCCTGGCCAATTTCTTGAGTTACAAATTCTTTGTTAAGGTAGGAGTCTGTTTCCAGTGTGGAGAACGTACTGTTCCAAGCTTCAGGGGTTTTGTGCAGCTGTTTTCAGAAATACTTCTAGGGACCTGTAAGTTTTCAGTTCTTCCAAGTTGGTATGATCAAGGGTGAGGTATTTACTCCTTTCCTGGCCTGTGCTCTGGTCTATGAGCATTCTTTTCTGTCTTGAACTATGAGGAGGGTTTCCTCTCCACAGTCACTACAAGTTCCACCACACCAGCACTCCTCCTCACTCTAGGTCCACCACCCAGAACTGTGACTGAAATCCAAGCACGGGCAAAGCAAGAGAATCCTGCACCAGCAGAGAGTTTCCTGTAATCGCCTTCTGATCAGCCTCAGTCTGTGGGCCGGGAGCTCAAGAAACAGCCACGGCCCCGAGTGCATGCTCGGGACTTGCGGCTGAGACCTAGCTCCTTCTCTCACCGCAGTCACAGACTTTTTTCACTGACCTTCCACGTTGTCTTTGGCATTCCTGAGTTGAGAAGTCTGGAAACCGCCACAGCTGTCTGTGATTCAGTCCTCTGAGGCCTGCTCTAGGGTTGCTGCAGCCTGCGCGCCCACGCCAAACTGTGCTCCTCTCCCAGCCTGGCGCGATATACCTTTCTGATCAACCATTCAGGCTGTCTTGGGCTGGAAATTTGTTTCACTCTGTCTTTTTGTGGGTTCTGCTGCTTTAGAATTTGTTTAGAGCCATTTTTTATAGGTATTTGGAGGGGTTTGGGGGAGACCTTAAGCAAGTCACTGCTTTTACTCCGCCATCTTGGCTCTGCCCCACCCCTCCCCCCCGCACTTCCATTCTAATAGGGTCTAATGTATTACATTTGGATGAAAGAATTAGGGAATATGGAATAGACCTCCACTACGAAATCATTACAATAATAGAAACTACTGACAAAATTGTAAGAAGCATCCATAATAATGTCCAACAACAAGCATTTATTATGTAGGTGCTGTGCTAAATACTTGAGATACAAAGAAAGGCAAAAATCACCTGCCCTGCCACGAAAGAGCTCACCTGTGAATGAAGGATAACATGAAAATAACCATGACAACACACATATGCATATAAACACACACGAGGTACGTGTGACACAAACGGAGGGCCTTCTCAGACGACCTTGGGGAAACCTCTTGCATTAGCAATGAGCTATTAGTTCCACAGAAGTCTCCGAATTATCCTTATCACACTCACCAAGTAATACTTTTTAAAACAACAGCTCCTTGAGAGCAGGGACTGTCTTATTCGTTAGCCCCAGCCCCCTCTACGGGATAACCCCTTAAGATGCCAATCTTGTGTGCCCCCAATGTCCTGAAATTCCGAGCAGTTGAAGCAGGGCTGGCAGGATGCTACAGATGAACCAGTCGGGCCCCCCTCACAGGGGGCTGGCGGCAGGCAGGCGGTCTGAGCTGATGGAGAAAATGCCCAACCCATGGAATCACTGATCCTCCGGACACAGCATCTCCGCAAATCCAGGGCCAGAGAGGCACCAGGTTCTAATGAAGGAAGGGGCCTTTGCCTCCAAGGAGATCAGGAATCTAAGGAAAAATGTCCTCATTCTACACTTCCCCATCTCATTTTCATTGTTCCATGAGCCACCTGCAGGAAAGATAATGATCTGAAAGATTCTTTCAATGTTTTCCATAAGGATTTGGTTTACAAATGACACTCGCTTTTCATTCTTTCAGACAGTCTTTGGTGGATGGACACAATCAAATGCCCTGGCTCCCTCCTGCATTTCTCAGGACACACAAATGTAGAACCTCAAAGGCTGTGCTCATTGGACAGATGAGAAAACTGAGGCCCAGAGAGGTCTGACAATAGCATTCTACAGAGGGAGCCCCATGGGACATTTCTACAGGGCTGAGGATGCTTGTAGAAATAATCAAGAAATCATGGAAGGTCAAGGGTGGGGCTGTGGAGACACTGACACCTTTAGAATCTGAAAATCTGGGTTTGAATCCTGGCTCTGACCATTTCTGCCTCTTCCACAACCTCCAGTCAGTCATATTTCTCTCTCTTGACCCTGGGTCTCCTCACCCATAAAATGAGGGATCCTAGAGACCATCTCAAAGGCCCATCCGGCTGGAAGCGAGGCACATCTGTGCTCTCTCAGTGGCCCCTGCCCAGCCCGAACACGGGCTGTAGGGGACTCAGTAAGAGGAAAAGTCACCATCAAAGGCTGGTGCACGGCAGGGATTTCCCACTTAATCCTCAATTCAATTCAGCAAACATCGATTAAGCCTTTACTCGGTGCCAAGCACTGTGCCAAGCACTCTGAATAGAGACAAAAATACAGTGGTCCCTGCCCTGGAGAAGCCTGTGCTTTCTCCCCTAAAGAAAAGAAAGTAATGGGGGTGGGGTCTGAACTGACGTTCTTCCTTGTCCCCCATCCCCCGTCCCCCCTCCCCAGAGAGCTTGCAGGCTGAAGGCCTGTTCCTGGTCTTATGGGACCACCAGCTGGTTCTCTCCTCTGGCTAACCTCACCTCAGGAGAGGGCTTCCAGAGTGCCTGGCACACAGTGGGCACTTACTAAATGTTCATTGACTGATGGTTATCAAGTGTCCTCTAGTTGTATTGTGGTCCTCCGGACAGTTATGACAAGACTAGCAGTTTCTCATTAGGTTGAGGAGGAGCTGACTGCGATCACTGCATTTCAGTCATTTTTCATTATAAAATCATGACTCCTGGACTCTGGAGAGTTGTATCTTGCAAAGGCAGACCACGCAGAACAGAAAGCACCCATGTGGAGCCGGAACGAAGCCGGTCTGCTCTCTTCCCTCGAGGGAGTGGCCGGGGGAGGCATCCATGACCCCAGAGGGCCATGGGGCCCTGCGGTGAGAGCAGGCCTTCCATCACGACGCTGGTCGTGATCTCATTCCTTCTCAGTGGGGCTCAGACAGAAGGAGCTGAGGGACAAGGTGCTTTCCTGCCAGGATCTGTGTATGGGTCACGTTCTATGGGCTATCACATGGGAGAAAGTCCGGCTGTCTTCAGCCTCTGGCCAACGGAGGTGGTCCATCACGGACGACACACACCTCACCCTGTTCCCTGTGGTTTTGATCTCCTCAGTACATTTTGAAAGCTTTTCATTGCATGAAGTTGGCCAAGATGATTAGGTTTGGTGACAATGATTTAAATGTTAACCCTAAACTTTTGTAGGCAATTATGAACAAGTTTGGCCTGTGATGAGGTCCCCATCCTAATAGCTAATTGGTTGAGGTTTCCGGGTGATTCAGGGATCTGTGTTTGTAGTACGGAAATCAATTATTTGTTAGTCCATTAAAAATAGAAAAATTAAAAAGAGTCATTGTATGACTCTGGCCACTAGGACATGCCTTGCTAAGTATCCAGTGGGTGAAGAGGGAGGTGCTGCCCAGTTTCTCCCATTTCCTTGTAAAATTTACATTGTTCACTAAGTCTGGGTTCCCTCAGGATAATCCTTCCGTAATATCTGGGAGCAGTAATCGCTGTATACCGTGGGCATTTGTTTTATGCTTCTCTGTCTTCCTGGTGCTGGCTGAGTTCACGTGCATGTGGCATCTTCTTTTTGATCCCATCCCTGACCCTCAGCTGTTCCACAGGCTTCCCCTGGAGCTTGACCACCTTTGGTGATGTTTGTCAAATCCAATGGAGAGGACCTGATACCAGCCTTTCCTAGGGGAAGGTAAAATGACATCTGCTTGTTTCAATGACTTATCTACAGGCTTTTGATCTTTTTATAATGCGTGCTAAAAACACGTATCCATCTTCTTCCTGATGTGGAAAAAAGAGATGGTCACTTGCCTTTCTTTAGATGCCTTAGGAGGACAAAACTTCTGTAATTCATAATAATGTTGTCAAGATTTTGGTTGGGACACTTTCCCAATCTCTTGTGGCCAATTTTTCAGTTCCAAAAATGTATACTCAGACTGATATTGCCTGGTCTTAGTTGCTTTAAGTGTGCTCTTTCTGTTCAGCTTGGATTTCAGGATGCTGGACCTAGAATTAGGAAGACCTGAGTTCAAATCTGGCCTCAGACTTTCCTTGACATCTCTGTGATTGATATGTCTTGCTTAGAGGAAGCTGAGGCGTTGGTAAATATTGTGAGCATCCACTGGTTCAATGTGACCTCCATATTCAAGACATTCCGTCTCACTCTTTCTTTGGTGAACATTAAGAATTCCCCATTCAGAACAAAGTATAAAGTATACAACAGAGAACAAAAGAAAACCTACAAGGAAGCAAAGAGAAGAGGGACAGCTTTCAGCACAACGTGTAGTATTTAATAGGAAGGCTTTCTTGAAATGGAAATTTATTGCTATATTTTGAATCTTCTCCTATGTTCTGCTGTGCATATGACATGTGCTTTTTTTCTTTTCTTATTATCTATTAAAGTTTCAATATTTATGTTTGTTTGTTTTTTCTTTTCTTATTGTGTATTTAAGTTCAGGAATAAAAAAGAATTACATATTTATCAAGTCCAAATGATGTTCTGATATCAACTGGAGGAAGTTATCATTTTATTCAACATTTTGTTCTCCTGCAAATCCCCTTATGCTCACTTAACTGTGTACATGTTGTCTCCTGCCAATAGAATTACTGAATCCCGCTACAGGAAATGACTAGCTCCCTCTGAGTCCTAGTTTCCCAGTATCTTGCAAAGTTGTTGTGACCCTTCTGTCCCAATACTCGGACTGCTCACCTTCTCAGAATACCATTTGCATCCATTTCATTTCTGTTCATCCTTCAAAGTTGAGCCCAAGCCCCTCCCTTCTCCATGACTCGCTCCTTTTCCACTCTGACCCCCGTGTTTTCACCTTCCCATGGAGCCCTTTGCTCCCTCCCACCCTCACTCATTTATGAATCATTCAGCAAACATTTAAAGAATCATTAGCCGGGTACAGAACACTGTGCTATGTGCTAGGCAAGATACCACATGTAAAATGGAACAGTCCCTACCCTCACGAAGCTTACAGTCCAATAGAAAGCGTAACATTTACTGTCTATATCACTTATTTACCACTTACTTATTGTGACCTGGATTTAAGTGAGTGGCCTCAGCAAGTTACTTCAGTCTTTCTTGGCCTGTTTTCTCATCTATACATTGAAGGGACTTAAACAGATGAAACCTATTGATGCTTTACTTTTAGCCTAGAAAAGTTCACAGAGGGGCCACAGGAGTCTCCAAGTATCTGAACACATCTACAAGGCAATGGGATTCCATTGGTTTTGTTTACCAGAGGAGCACTAGAGGGAACTAGAAGGAAATTGGCAAGGGGACAAATTTTGTCCTGAAGTCAAGAAAACTGCTAATAATTATTCCCACCAAGATGGGAAGGATGGACATGGAGAGACAATGATTGATCAGAAAAAATTTTCTGGGGGTCGTGGTGTCCTAGAAACTTAATCTGCATCAACAGAAGGCAAGAACAGGCAAGTTTTTGGCTGAAGAGAAAGTCACCAGCCAATAAAGTAGATGTGAATTTGGGCTGGATTAACTGAGGTCTGCATCCCAGAACAAGGAGGCGGTAGTCTTGCTCTACCTATGCCAAGGAGACTAACTTTTACATTAACTCCAGGCACATTTCAGCTAAGTGGCCATTGACTATACACCCTATTCTCATCTGGCCATCACTCATCCCATCTCCCATGACAAGAATCATACACTCACTCCAGTCATACTGCCCCTGCCTCCATCTTGGAAACAGCTGCTCTCTTTAAGGGCCACCTCAACCATGAAGCCAAGGAGCTCGCCAAGTCATCATTGTAATCTGTCTGGGCTTCTCCTTTGCTCTTATATTCTCTTTCCTGTCATTCATTTTTACTTCCCCCTTGATAGAGGGCACCCTCTGTGAGAGGAAGGTCTCAGGCTTCAAGTCGTCTTGGTGTTCCCCATGCCTTACAGTCAGTTGGCACTTAATAAATGCTTCTTGGCATAAGAGAGCAGCACATACAAGTTCAGACTGCACAAAGAAGAACTATTACAATTAGGGAAGGTCAGGAGTCAGGGGACATCAAACTTGGATTCATTAGGAAAAGCTTCTTAGGGACCCTGAGGCAGGACACCAGAGGGCAGCCAGCTCTGCGTGACAGCCAGCAGGATGTAGGAAGGTCTGGAGGTGGAGGATGAAGAAGAAGAGACAATGGGGGCAAGGGAAGATCAGAGAGGCATTCGAGGAGCACTGACTTGGATTCCATTCAGTTACAGGACATCCGATGAGGCGGGTTACACAAACGCGGCAGGTGCCAGTTCTCCTAGTCTTTGTTTGGGGTAATAAGGAGGGAAACTTCATTTACAAAGAAACTGAATGAAACTCCTTCATGCCAAGGTCTACCCGAGGAATGGAAATTGTGTTTATGGTTATTTCCTGAAAGCTCTGAGAACCATTCATCCAAGGCAATGTGCCTCTTAAATGCCTCATTTGATTTAGACCCATCATTATGTTTTTTTTTTCTTTTCTCTTCGTTAAGACAGAATGTGAGTAGTGTCTCAACTCGTTGGTCTTTGGACAGCAAATGCACATGATGAATGCCAACAGTTAAACAGGTAAATTAATGTTAGTAGATGGTCTTAAAGTGGTGTGATTCTTAGTGCGGAATTATTTTTTTAATGCTCATTTTATTACAGGATCACAGGTGAAGAGTTGGAAATGACCTTTCAGGTCATGTGGTCTAATCCTTCCATTTTACAGAGGAGGAAAGTGAAGCCTAGGGAGGTTAGGTGACTTGGCCAGGGTCACAGCTAGAACATAGGTCACATATATAATGGTAGCTAACATCGAGAAAGCATTTTAAGTATACAAAACAGTTTACAACTATTTCATTTTTTCCTTAAAATAATCCTGGGATACACAGACAGATATTATGATGTGTGTGTGTATACACACATACATACATGCATGTGTACATTTATGTATATATGCATACACAACACACACATGCATATATTATACATAATCTAGAAAATATGTTCATCTACACACACGTATCTGTCTATTGCTAGTGTTCTAAAGGTCTATGGAGATGTAGTAAAGGGAGTGATGTCACTATCATGTGTGACTGAGCCAGAGTCTCACTGTTGCCATCCACGGAAGTGAAATAATAGAGACTTGTTCTGCCTACCTTCTGGAGTAATTGTAGGGATCAAATGAGATAATATGACTATAATCACTGTTGTGGCTAAGGGGTGCTCTGAGGATGGAAACTCCATATATGTTTTATGATGTGAACACAAACTGAGAGCATTCAATTTCCAGGTTGATTAATGTCATATACTCTAACTGAAAGAATAGGCCACCAGTGATAGCTGGATTTAAACACTAGGAAAAATACAAACACAAGCATTTCCTACTGCATACTAATGGGCTCCAAACAAGCTCTGCAGAGCAGATGTAGTTGAAATAAAACAAATATTTATTAAGCCAAAAAGTGATTTTCTCTCTAAGTTTATATTTTATATAAATACATTGCAGAGGGAGGTTGGAGGGCTTGTCAATTATGGGAAATAGTAAGCCATCAAATGCTAACTCGCTGGGGACCACAAACACACAGAGTCGAGCTATGAAAGCAAAAATGAAAATAAAAATTGAAATCCAAACATACATTGATTTGTTGGTCATAGTGGGGACAGCTTGGCAGGATCTAGGGGAAGGAGAATCTGTTTTACATTGGGAAATAATGGATATTTGCTTTTTCTGCCTCTATATTTTCACCAAGATATGGGACAGGAACCTAAGTAATATTTATTTTTTGATCCAGCATTGTAACAAAGTGAAAATGAATTTAAATGGAAATCTAGTAAGCAGCACATTAAGAATCTCTTGTGGACCCCTGGAGCACCTATAAGAGGTTTTCCATTTTTTTCAGCCTCAAGTATAGTTCTCCAGTTTCTTGCATATTTTAATTTCATAAAGAATAATACAGCAGACTACAGACCAAGAGAGTAGCGGCCACATTTCTCCCCACATCACACCAGCTTGGAGGCACTAAAAACCTCCAAACTCCCAGAACTAGCTCTGAAAACAGTAGTGCAAAAAAAAAAAAAAATCCTCAAGCTTGAAATAGTGTCCCAACCCACTCCTCTAAATCCCACATAGGGAACACAACATTAACATAAAGTTCAAAATCAAGAAATAGGGTGGAGAAAAATGGGCAAACCACAAGAGCAACAAAAAGAACCTGAACATAAAAAGCTACTATCTTGAAAAGGAAGATCAAGACACAAACTCAGCTGACAATGGAGTCAAAACAGCAATAAGCAAAGCCTCAAAAAAAAGTTAATTGGATGCGAGCCCTATAAGAATTCCTGGAAGAGCTAAAAAAATAAGGTTTCTGAAATTAAGTAAGAGTGGTAGAGAAAAAACTAGGTAAAGAAATGAAAGCAAAGGAAGAACATTAGGAAAAGATAATTAACACCTTGGTAAAAGGAGCACCAAAAAACACTGAAGAAAGTAACACCTTAAGAAAAAAAAAAACAGAATTGGCCAAATGGAAAAAGAAGTATAAAAGTTCGCTGAAGAAAATAAATCCTTAAAAATCAGAATTGGGCAAGTAGAAGTTAATGATTCCATGAGATATCAAGAACCAATAAAACAAAGTCAAAAGAATGGGGAAAAATAGAACAAAATGTGAACTAATCTCATCAGAAAAACAAGTGACCTGGAAAATCGATTGAGGAGAGACAATTTAAGAACTACTAGATTACCTGAAAGCCATGATCAAAGAAAGAACCTGGATATCCTATTTCAAGAAATTATCAATGTAAACTGCCCTGATATACCAGAACCAGAGGGTAAAACAGAAATTGAAAGAGTCTACTGATCACCACCTGAAAGAGATCCCAAAATGAAAACTCCCAGGAATATTATGGCTAAATTCCAGAATTTCCAGGTCAAAAAGAAAATATTTCAAGAAGCAAGAAAGAAACCATTCAAATGCCATGGAGTCACATTTAGGATCATACAAGATTTAGCCTGTACCACATTAAAAGAGAGGAGGGCTTGGAATATTATATTCTAAAAGGTAAAAGAGCTGGAATTACAACCAAGAATACCCTACCCAGCAAAACTGAACATAACCCTTCATGGGGAAAAATAGATATCCAATGAAATAGAGGACTTTAAAGTATTCCTGATGAAAAGACCAGAGGTGAATAGAAAATCTGAATTTCAAATACAAGACTCAAGAGAAGTATTAAAAGAAAAACTTTGAAAGAGTTATATGAATTCATGCAGAATGAA
Organism: Vombatus ursinus; assembly: GCF_900497805.2. Classification (NCBI taxonomy): domain Eukaryota; kingdom Metazoa; phylum Chordata; class Mammalia; order Diprotodontia; family Vombatidae; genus Vombatus; species Vombatus ursinus. The sequence goes on along the minus strand of NW_020954577.1, from coordinate 15,170,964 downwards.
GTGAGTAGAAACAGGAAAACATTGTACATAGTAACAGCAGTGTTGTTAAGGATGATCAACTGGGAAAGACTTAGTTACTCTGATCAAGACAATGATCCAAGATAATTCCAAAGGACCCAAGATGAAATGTGTTATCCACCTTCAGAGAGAACTGACAAACTCTGAATGCAGACTGAAGCAAACTTTTGAAAATTTCTTTATTTATATTGACTTATTTTGTTTGTACTTTCTTTTGCAACATGCCTAATACGGAAATATGTTTGGCATGATTTCACATGTGCAATTGAAATCAAAGTGCTTGCCTTCTCAAGGAGAGGGAAGGGGCAAAAGGGAGGAAAAACATTTGGAACTCAATTTTTTAAAAAATAATTGTTTAAAATTCTTTTACATGTAACTGGAAAATATTTAATAAACTAAAAATAATTTTAAAAAATAATAATTTAAGTATTCTAAAGAAAGCCAAAAAAGGAAAAGCTTCACAAACATTTTTTTCCTTTGAATTATTTGTTCTGATTGGATCCTTGGATGTCTGGATATTCAGTGAATAACTGAAATGCCAGCAGAGAGCTTAGACAATTTCTGGAGAGCAAATGTTCTCCTTGACTACGGATAAGGCACATGAGAAGAGGCAGAGATGAGGCTGCATAACCCAGCACTCAAACACAGGACCAGAGGCAAGGGAGAAAAGCCCACAGGACGACAACCAGGAGATGGGAAGTGATGGGTCATCAACCACAGCCGTGACTACTGGAGTTCCCAGCTCCCCATGACTGCTGGGCAGCCCTGTCCCAGGGAGAAAAATGGGTCTTCATCAAAACAGGATTTCCTGAACCATTTGCTCTTTTAAAATTGTTATTATGTTGTTGTTGTTATGGTTATTATTAGACATTCTGGTAAATAAACTCTCACCACTCCAGGACCAGACAAAGAGCTTTGTTCACAATCAAGTCGGCACCCTCTGAGCCACCATCCTTTTTGGAAGTTGTGTGGTAACTGACAATGAGTGAAACACACACACACACACACACACATACCCACACTCACCCCCCCACACACAGACACACATACCCACACACACACACACACACACACACACACACACCCATACACATACAGAGACACACATATACACACATGCACACACACCCATACACATACACACACACACACACACACACACTCACACGGGTGTTGGGGGGGAAAACATTAACCTAAAAAGACATACGTTCTAGTTCAATTCCACAGCACGTGAATTTTTTTTGTGTTACATCTTATGTCTGGGAGCAGAACAGAAGGGCGGGGCTGTCAAGCTATTATGGAAAGGCTCTCAGGCCTGCGGATGCACCCGATAATCAGGGCTGGAGAAACATCAAAACTCAGAATAATTATTCTCCTGGTCAGGCGACACTCTCTGTGTATATCCCTTCGGAGCAGGTTCCCTTTTTGCCATTAACTCCATGCTCTGTAGGAGGAAGAAAGTGGGTTTTTTTAGCAGTAACTGTATAAACTTGTCCATGAGAACAAGCTCAAATTCCTAGTCTTGGACTAGAAATGCTTTAGGCTTCTGGGACTTCTTTCCTTCTCAGGAGAGACCTCGTTTGAACCCTGCAGGGAGCCTCGGGATCCCCATGCGCGGCTTCAGAGGCAGCCCTGAGGAGAGTGAGCCCGGGAAACAGAGAAAAGAATCAAGACAGATTTAAGAGTGAATCAGCCCTGTGGTTGGGAGTTGAGCTGTGGAGAGGCAGAGACCCAGCGAGTCCAGGTGAGACGCCTCACCTCTGAACACAGAAACGCTGAGGTCTGGCATCTTCCTTCACAGCTAGCTCTCCTCTGGACTGTCAGGCATCAGTCCCTGGCAGGGCAAATTCAACAATGCAAGTAAAGTACTCTGCAAACCTTAGAATAAATATCTATTATGTACCAGGCCCTAAGAACCCTAGGAAAAATACCACAGGCCTGTCCTCGGGGGGCTTCTGTTCCATCAGCTTACATACAGAGGAAGGCAGCTGAATTTGGAGCCATGAAATTTCAGGCACCCGAGGAGTGGGTAAGCCCCAGTTCCCCTCTCTCATCTCTGGGGGATTGGTCAGTACGGCCACAACCAACTGATTCCCCCTCAGTTCAGTTGATGAAGTCACAGATAAAATGCTCACCCAAGGGACAAGCGCCAGAGATCACCAGGTGCATTAACACGGTGTTACGCAGTGCCAAGAGTCAACTTTGCCCTGTTTTCCCTTCATGAAGTATGAAGTGTTCCCTGATGGCAACGGAGGCTGGCTTGTCTGTGACTGGGCAAAGGTGGTCTTCTAAAAGAGAGCTTGTCAGTTCTGAACACAGGCAAGCAGCAGAGTTTTGTGGAAGGGAGGTTCTGGTACTGTTGCCCTTTGAAAGGTGAAGAAATTGAGGCTGAGGAAGTTTAAGTGACTCGCCCAGACAGACCATCTTTAAGTATCAGAGGTAGATTCAAACCTGGCTCCAAGTCCAGCATGCCACACTCATGCCGTGATGCTGCTGGGGATACACAACTGCTTTGAGTCGTGAGAAGCTACAGCCTTTCGTGGGCACCTTGCTGGCAGCTAGTGGGTCCCCAAGTCCTATCCCACGCTGAGCCACATCATAAATGGCACTGGATCAGAGAAAAACAAAGTCCAGAGGATCTGAGCTATCCGCATTTCTATACAAAGCGGCCGACGGATGCTTACTCAAGATGGGTTGGAGGCATGCTGTAAACAGGGCTTGCGGGGCTCAGGAGCCTGCTGGACTCTTAACCCCTTAAACTTCAGGGGGAGGGGAAAGGTCTGACACATTTAGAAAAAGGAAAAAAAACTCAAAAGTTTTCTTGGGCATCGAATCAGCTCTTCCCAAACAAGATTTTAATTATTGAAGTATAAATAAAACCAGAAACATATGAATTACATTTCACTTAATACATGAGTAAACAACCCTCCTCCTGGAAGCCGCCAATCTGCTCTCCTGCCAAGAGATGCAAGAGATGCTCAGCCATGGAATTCCTCAAGTGGCATCGCATACGCCGCCTTCCCAGCCACCCCCACCCCATTCCCTCTTCAAGGCAGGAAGGGGAGGGCCCGGTCCCTGCATCCAAAATATGGAGAGTTTCAAACAACAAATAAACATAAGGCAGAGATTTTGAACTGGAAGCTGGCTCTGCATCCCAATGTTTCCAGTTATAAGAAACAATTCCAGTGCTCCACAGACTCCAGGGCCAGTTATAAAATCTTACGGCTTGTTTAAAAGTGGCTTTTCTTTCATGTAACCCAATGGAATTGGCTAGGACATAAAAGCATCAACGGAATGATTCATCTAGACAGTAATCACCCACAGATTGGAAGATAACATGACAGAAACATAACAGGCAAGATGGGATAAATTCTAAATGGGTGGACCCAAAGTGGTGGGGAGGAAGCTTCTAAGCTCTCTGGGAGGAAAGGGGCAAAAAACCCACCAACTGAAAGATGGAGCCAATCATTCTGCCATGCCCCACCTCCCAGGACTGCTGTAAGCTATTACTATTGACCCGTACAATTTTGAAACCTTTCCTCCTCACTGGTCCTCAGGTTCCAGTGTTTTTCTCCACATCCCAGTCACTCCTCCCTCGCCTTCCTGGGCGACTGCTGTAGGACAACATGCCTGGATACACCCTGGTACAAGCAGGCCCACGTTCTGAACTGCCCTGGCCCTCAACTGGATCCGTGGGCTGATCCCCCAAGAGAGACCTCAGACCCTGAACACGTTTTCATCCTGTGTAGTTCTCATCTGTGTTTCTTACCAGTCTTCTCTAAAAGATGACTCAGCCTCATCAAAGCAGGAGATGTTTGGAGCTATTTCAGAGCTCTCAGATGACCCAACCCAGCACATTCACTTAGCCGAAACCAAGGGCCAACGGCTACTCTTCCAAACCTTTCCAGCAGAGCTCTCTGACCTTCTGGTGGAAAAGCTCCATGGAGAAAGGGATGGTTGGTCCTTCTGAATGAGAAACTGAGGGACCATAAGAAGAAATGTGGATCTTCTACTGGATGCCTAAGAATCACAGGCACACAGTAGGTGCTTACTAAATGTTGATTGATTGGAGTTAGAAGGGACCTTAGAAGTTATCTCATCCAACCCTTCAAACCAATCAGTCAGTCAGTCAACAAGCCTTTAATAAGGGTCTTCTGTGTGCTAGATACTGTGTTAGGTGCTGGGGAATGCAAAAACATAAGTGAAATAGGCCCCGCCCTCAAGGAGCTTACATCCTACCAGAAAGCACTGTTCAACATGCATACATAGAAGTAAAGAGAGCACAAATGCACACTACGTACTATGTAATTTTGGGGGGAGTGGGGTGAGGTGATACTAGCAGTGCCCCATGAAGTGGAAAGAAGGGCAGTGGGCCACCGAAAATTAACTTCACACTGTTAGAACCTCATCCCCGAGAACTAGCAATGGGTAAATGCTTATCTTTAACAAAGGGACGAAGAATAACCTTGGTAGAAATATCAATTCCTCAACTCATCTGGACTCCTTCAGCCAACCCCGAGCCCACGCACGCACACACGTACAAGCATGCAAACGTGCATGTGTGCTTACACACAGAAACATGTGTGTGCCCACCTGTCCTGTCTGGAGTGGATTCCTTCTGCTGCCTGATGCCAGCTCTCCTTCCTGGAGCACTTCGAAGCTTGCTAAGGACTTCCTGACCAAAAAAACCCGTGGAGTAGGTTGGGCAAATACTACTACTGCCATTTAACAGAGAGGGATTGGAACCTTGGCCTTCCTCTTAGGCCCATGGGTCAGTTCAGGGGCCACTTTCTGGGAAGGACAGGAGTCAGAGCCTCAAAGGCCCTGAGAAATCACCCGGTCCAAACACCTCATTTTAGAGATGAGGAAGCTAAGTCACAGCAAGGTAAGTGACTTGTTTAAGGTCATGGTGATAGTGGTGACAGAGCTCTGACTCCAGGCCAGGTTCTCCTCCTCTTCCTCCTCCATTTCTTCCTGATTTTTTTTCTCCATCCCAAGTTCGAAGTGATTCCTCTGTCATCAAATTTCTCTCTTCAGCCTCTGCTATATACTGGATAATTTTCTAGCTTTGCATTATTATCTGTGTAAATGTCTCCTCTCACTAGGAGACTGTAAGTTCCTTGAGGACAGAAGCTTTCATTTCTTTTTTCCTTTGTATCGCTAGGGCTTATCCAAAATATAGTGCTTGGTGTTCAGTTACCCCTTCAGAAAGATTTGTCCAATAAAGGATTCAACCATCATCACAGGTATCTTCCTTCCTAGTTTTCTGAAATAGAATGGGTAGACCAAAGGACCACTGAGGCTGACGATCTTTTATCTCTTAAAAAGGCACCTTGGTATAGTAGATAAGGAGCAGGGCATGGAGTCAAGAAGACTTGAATTTGGATTCTGCCACATGTGATCCTGCTCAAGTAACTTACCCTCAGCTTCCTCATATGTAAAATGGGGATAATAATAGTTCCTATCACACAGGGTTACTGTGAAGATCAACTGAAATAATACATATAAAGCTTTGCACACCCTAAAGTGATGCAGAAATGTTAGTTATCATTATTAAATAACAAGACATACCTTTTCATGTCAGTTATAGAATATATACTATGTATTATGTTAAAATGTTATTATTGTTCTTCCCGCGTAGGATATGTTTGTAGATTTGGAGCGAGAAGGGAGCGTGATGGTCATCATTTTATCAATTAAGAAATTGAGGCCCAGAGAGTCAAGGTCACTGAAGCTGTGCATAGCCAGGGGGGAGTTAAAACAGGTTTTCTGACTCCAATGTGACTCATCTCCTTTTCTTATCTCTGTGTCCTTGGTAACATCTTTAGGTCACACCGTGGGTGACACAGTGAAGCTGACACAAGCCCACCACCTGTCCCTTCTGAGGTGTTTATCATGCTGACTCTTTTTAAGGGATGGCATTTCTTGAAACAACGCATCATCGCCCTTTGACCCAGAGGTCCCTCTGGGAGGCACAGGCCCCAAAGAAAGAAGACCTCAACAAACACCACTCCATTTGTAGGGGCACTTCAGGGGACAGAAAAGTCCTAGAAACAAAGAAGATGGCCAATGACTGGAGAATGGTTCAACCAGCAGTGGCACAGAAAAAGAATAGATATCTCTTAGAAATGATGACTATGCCTGGGAAGACATGACTCGAGTTAAAGGACAGAGATCCAGACAATATGCTCTGTCAGCACAATCATGGAAATGGAGAGAGGAAAGAACTCAGAACTGTACCCTAGGGAACTATGATGTCCATCCTTGACATGAATAAAATGAGTTGTTGTGGATTTTTGTTTTTACAAGAACATACAAACACATGGAGAGAAGTCAAACAATTTTCCTTTTTTTTTTTTTTTAATTAGGAAGGAGCATGGGGGAAGTGGGAGGGGAGCTGACCTTCTGCATGCAAGGTGAAACCAGAGTTTGCTCTCAAAGCTCAGCTCTGCCACTTACTAGTTACTGAACATCTCACTTGGAGGAAAGAGAATTGAATTCAACAACTCACATTTAATAAATACTTGCTACGTGAAAAGTACTCTTTTAGGCCTTCAGGACAAAAAGATGAAAAAAGGCACCATGCCTGCCCTTACGGAGACACAAAGACCACTAATTATGCCACCAATTCTAACACTGCTGAGAACACAGGAGAGGAGGACAGAGGGGCCAGAAACATCCCAGTTGACAGGAGATACCAGACCTCCCAAGTCTAGAAGTGTTGATTTTAGAGGGGGCAGGAACACATCACCCTGTTGGCTCCAGCTGAGGTCAGCCAAAATCTGTTTGCCATGAGCTAAGGGTGAATCAGGATGCTCTTGGGCTGTACTTTTCACTGATGTGTTGGCATGTTTTGAAACATGTTCACACCACAAAGGTTCCCCCCTTGATAAGTTTCTTTTTCAGCTGCACAAGCTGGATGAGGGCAGGGATTGTTTTCTTTGAGTCCTGTCTCTGTGGTTCTTAGCAGAGTTCCCAGCCTCAAGCAGGTGCTCACTTAACAAATGATTATTGAATTAATTAATTAGTTAATCGATGGACAAGCAAGATGAAACAAAGGGGCCTGAACAGTTTTATTTATGGCTCCAAGTGAACAGTTTCTCTATTTCTTTATGGAACCCACAGAAACCCAAGTGATTGGACGTATAGTCTCCGTATCTTAAATAAAAGAGGTATCTTTTGGAAGTCAATCTAGCAAGTCCAGAAGAGAGGACACACACAACCAGGATAACTGCTTGAAAGGATATCTGTTGAGCCTTATGAACTCTGAACAATGTGTCACCAACTAGAGGACTGATGGTGAATACTACCTACCTCCTGACAAGAGAGAGGATGGACTGAGGGTACAGAAGGCAACACTTTGTAGACAAGGTCCACGTGGGAATCTCTTTTGCTTGCCTATGCATATTTGTTACAAGACAGTTTTTTTTTTCTTTTTCATTTTCAGTGAGGAGGTGGAGGTGGGAGAGAGAGAAAAGAAAGCTCTAAATCTGGGTCACATTTAAGTGTCAATGGTACTTTAAGGCATCAAGTGAATAAAAAAAAATAAAATTGGTTCTTGAAAACTTATCACACCACAAGAAAAAAAAGTAAATTAAACTTCAAAATATGATTTTCTACTAATGAAAAAATACTAAATTAAATAATAATTTTAAGAGAAATCAAAGTTTGATCATTATAATTTTGTTAGATATTATTTGTTACAAATATCTTTCTTATGAATCTATGAGAATAATCTTAAGCTTCAGCTAAATATATCATCCTATGGATATTTCAAAATGTATAGCCTTAATTAATTCAATACTTCCAGGATTTCTGATTTTATCATTGTGTGTCTCTTGTTCCACAAAAACATATTGCAATCCCTTATGCCTTAGAAAAACAGCTCTGGCTAAAAACTAAGCAAACAAAACCTAAATCCCCATAATTTAGCGGCCAATACACAGGTGCTGAGCCTCTCCAATCCCAGTGGGTTGGTTCTGGGACAGGAGACCAAAAGTTCATTATTAGACCCAGACTCAAAATTGTTCCAGCCTGACATTGGTTGGATCTGCCAGAAAAACACTCATCTGCCTCTGCTTTGGGGAGCCCAGGATCTCCTGCTGAGCCATCAGAGTAAATGTGTGTGTGGGGGGGGGGCTTTAAATTTTAAAAAATATAAGTAAACCTTTTTTTTAAAAATCCTAGATGGTCAATTGTTGAGAGCTTTCCATCTTAAGTACTTTTCCACAAAATAAATAAAGCTCATTTTTTTTTAAAGTGCAAGAATAGGAAAAAATAAAGACATTTTCTAAGAAAAAAAAGTCTATTTCTGCCATTATGAATAAAACATGAGTTCTAAACAAATCCTGGCTTCACCTGCATCGAACTCTGGATAGTTTTGAGAAATAACCGAAATTGAATATGAAATTACAACTGGGCACATGAATAATTTAAGAGGGATGCTTGGATTTTTCCTGAGGTAATTTACTAGACATCATCAGGAAACAACGAGAATGGAGTTTGGGGGGAGCAATCCTGGGCCGTCTCCATGGTTTTCTGGAATTTCTTTGAGGACATTGTGTAAGTAAAGAGATGTGCATTTCAAAGCGGTGTGGCTATTGCTTCTGAGAGTGGTCTTGGCTTCCTGGAAGCTCCAACAGAAGGAGATTGACGAGAATAAAATGGCGGCTCTAATGAGACTCTGGGAGTCTAATGGGAGCCACCAAAGCTGCGACCACGTGGAGGAGAGAGGAATCCAGAAACGGTCAACCAAACGCCTGAGGACTCGAGCTGGGGTGAGCGCTCATCCAGGCTGCTGAGGATCTGGGAAAAGCCAGAGTCATCAGAGAGGAATGAGGATGAAGGGGCACCCCCTGGCCAAGAGTGGTGCTTGGATGCTTCCCTCTCCCTCATCTTTGGCATCCAAACGACCTGCTCCCACCTCCTTCCACAGTGTCACCGACTTAGAACCGGATGGCTCCTTGCAGGTCTTCAAGTTCAACATTAAAAACCCTCCTTACACTGATGAAGAAAGAGACCAGAAAAGGGAAGGGACTTAGCCAAGGTCACCCAGGTAGGACTGGAAGTGGAATGTGAACCCAAGCCCTCCCACTCCAAATCCTGCACTCTGCACCACACCTCATTTCCTTCCTAGTAACTGAAGCTTAATAAACATTTTGGAGCTTTGGATTTGTAAAATTCATGTGGTCAAAGAAACCATATATTCTTATTTTGTTTGGGAAGCAAATGGGGTTAAGTGACTTGCCCAGGGTCACATAACTAGTAAGTGACTGAGGCCAGATTTGAATTCAGGTGCTCTTGACTCCAGGGCCAGTGCTCTATCCACTGACCGAACCTGCCCATCAGAGACTCGACGACCTTTACCTGGGCTTGCTCTGCCTCGGCTGTCCCAGGTGAGTAAAGTTCCCTCACAATGAACTCCTAAACCACTGCCCCTGAGCAGAAGGCTGGCCAGTGAGGCTAGATGGCCAGTTACTTAGAGACTAAATTCTGTGGTCCTGCAATGTCTCCATATAGACACACCATCATTCTGTCACATTCTATGACATAACCAAGTCCATTTAACAAAGCAAAATCTAAATGTCACATTAAAATTAAAGGAATAACTTATGGGTAAAATTTTAAAAAGAAAATGCACTGCAACTACTAAAAAAAAAGTCCAAGACCCTGGATGCTGATTTTCATATTTAGCACAATAGCCTCAAGGTCTGAGGATGTTTTCTCGGCAATGTCACTTAAGTAAAAAGAATATACGGAATTTTAAAAATCAGCTTCCATCAAAATCTTGTTCGAAAATGGTCCAGTGAGATAAGAGGCCACTCCCGCCCACTTGGGGATGGTATGGAGCCTTGGGGAAATGAATGATAGATTGACGGAAACTGAGGAGGGAGCAGGGTAGGTCAGGAGACACAGGAAAACCAAGGAGGACTACAGAGGGGTCACCCTCAGAGTATGTGCCAATCAAAGCTCAAGAGAAAGAGGCCCAGGCACTGTCATAGTGATTCATATAATATGGCACCAAGAGATGGGCAGGTCCATTAACATCCCTGGGCATCAGCTTCCTCAACTACAAAATGCCAGGTTAGGACTAAGTGGTCTCTAGGGTCCCTTAAAGCTCTAGTCTCTGATCTTATGATTTTGACGAAAGACACGGCAAAAGCTCTGGGTTTGTGTCACATTTCAAATATTGATGGCAAGACAACTCAGGCCCCTGTCATACCTGAAACCATATTCAGAAATGGCGAGGAGGATAACATGAGCCTTGACTCCTGCCAAGGAGTGTCAGCAGAAAGAAATCAACCCTGACACTGTCAGTTATAACGGTCCATGGTCAAGGGCATTGAGACTGCTGGGGTATTTTTCAAGACTTCATTGAGTTAAAATGGCCCCAGGGGTTACACAGCCCCTTCAAGGAGATGTTTACTCACTCACCATCACAAGAGGGTAGAGTCTTAGGAAAAAGAAGATTCGCCTCCCAAGGAATGAGCCACTGAGACATTCTGAAGAGTAGAACAGGGCAACTATTGGCAGTCCTGAAAGAGTGGAAGGGAGAGGCTCTCCAAGAATGTGGGAGCTCATAAGTGGGATCGTGACATCTGGTGCAGCTATTGTAATCATCCCATCACCATTAGAAAAGTGCTCTTTTAAAAACAGTATAAAGAACTTGAGCTTTTAATTTAAAATAATACCAAAAACAAATAACTCATATTTCTCTAGAAGTGTAGAGAAGCACCATGTGGCATAGCATAGAGATAGGTCTTAGAATGAGAAGATCTGGCTTAAGAGCGAATAGTTTTAACATCCCTTAATTGATTCCGCTCACTCTGCATCATCTATTTCACTTAATAAATGGCTTTATTCATCTATGGTTTTGTTTTTCTAAACTAAGCAGAAGTATTCGAATTATATTCTCTCTACATGTCTAGTTCCTAGAAATCTAAAGGTTGTCATATTGTCAAGGTAAGACTAACCTCTCTGAATCCCTCAGTTCCCTCAGCTGTAAAATCAGGATAATAATAGCACCTACCCTGCAGAGTCATTGTGAGGATCCAATGGGACACTATTTGTAAAAATCATTTAGCACACAGTAGGAGCTATGTAACTGCTTGTTCCCTCTCTCCCCTCTGTCTGGATACCATATTAATGCCACTGTCACAGACTGATTATTCTGCTTTCATCTCTCTCCCAACTGAACCTTGGACCCTTTCCTAAGTGCCATGGCTCTAATAGGTGAGCTTTGATTCCCTCCATGTCCCTTCCTGGCTGTCTTCATACCATGAATTCCCATTTCAATCACTTTGTTCTTTGATGCCTTCCCCATTTAGATGTCAGCTCCTTGGGGACAGAGACTGTATTCTTGGTTTTTACTTATATTCCCAGGGCTCATCACAGTGTCTAACATAAGGTAAGTGCTAATAAATGCTTAATATATCTATCACTTCTTTTCTCTCTCTCTCTTACTCTCTCTCTCTCCCTTCCTCCTTCCCTCCCTCCATCATCTATTCATCCATCCACCTATTACAATTGTCTGGACGTGTGTCTTATCCTCCTATTAGATTGTAGGTGCCATGATATCACACCCAGAACCTTCTGGGTCCAGGAAAAGCTTAATTGATAATTACAGAATCTGAATTTGAATGTAAAAGATATCAAACTATAGGCGCAAGATAATAGAGTGCTACCTACCAACAGCCTGGTAGGACACTAGAGAAAGAAGCAATGGGGAAAAGTGAAAACTGCCAAACATCCAAGAAAAGTAAGCTACAAGAGATGCCAATGAAAAGGGGCAATAGGAGAAAGGGGAGGATAGGATATAGTTCCTATAACCAGGTGTAGAAAACTAAGTGAAACTAGAATAGAGTGATTTCTTCATTGGGAGGATTTTTCACCCTGTAAAATTTGAGTAGCTCATAGTAAGTTCTAAAACAGGCAAGACTAATATGAATTATTTGAATTATAATTAATTCAACCAAGCCAAACCAAAGCACTGTGTTTTTGTAGCAGTTGGGTGAGAGATTTGAGGTTTGTATCAATGCATTAAATTTCTGTTAGTACCACCATAAGCCATGACATTTTTAGCAAAAAAAAAAAAAGAAATGGCCACAAAAATCAACAGATTTTAAACAGATTCATAATTACAGACAGACACCAATAAAAACAAATGAAGCATTGAAGACAATTGTCTCACGTGCCGAACAACAATACATTTTCCTGGTCTCAAGCATTCTTAGAAAAAGCTTGGTTTTTTACAATTACTCTCCAGTTGAAGTCATCCAGTTAAGCTGTCCTGCCTGAATGAAACTACCTTTCAGATAACACCCTCTCCCTCCCTCTCAGCCAATTCGAAATTAAGCCGAGTTGGGGGCGGGGGGGGGGGGCCCGGGAGACTCCACACATCCAACTTCCATTTTTTCAGGGCCTGAGGAAGTAACTTGAAGGTTTGCATTCCCACTGCTGCTCCTCCCTTCCTCACTGATCTTGCCTATTTTGGGGGTGTTTCCCAAATCCCAAGAACCTTTTTCAGAAAACAGAAAAGAGATGACAAAAGACCATTTGACTGATGAGGAAACTGAGGTTCAGAACAGTGTGGCACAGTTTACCAATGAGTGTTGGAGGTCTGCCAATCTTGGCTACTCTTCTGATGCTCAGTCCCAGCAAATGTCCTTCAGAATTTGGCACAGCTCTAATGAGAATTTCCAGATCATTCTAAAATCTTTGCTGAGTTTATCATAGTCTGGATACACATGTCACTGGAGACTGCACAGAATTTGTGCTCAGGATGATCAGATAATTACATTAGGTAATCAATCACCTTTAATTGCTGGAAGATTCCAGTGTGACTGATTACAAAGCAAAGATAAGCTGCCTTTTGCTTGGAAAAGAGAAGGCTTCAGTTCTGAAACGCGGCCAGCAGCAAGGTTCTGTGTGAGCTGTCTGTCCTTTATTTGATTAGGAAGTCTGTTTTAATTAACTAGTGAACTGTGAATTATTTATCAGGATGGCGGCAGTTTTCTTTCTGAATGGCAGCTGGTGCTCATATTGTCTCAGCTCTTGTTAAACTGTGATACAATTGCTACATCCTTGGTTTATAGAGCTCTAGCATTATTTTCTATTGGAAAAGTAAAGACTGCCAGATTTTGAGATGGACTAGAATCTATAGCATCTTAGGGCTACTGTGGAGAGAAATAGACAATGGTGAAGGAAAGAAGGAAAGAAAGAGAGAAAGGAAAAGAAAAGAAGGAAAGAAGGAAGGAGAGAAAAGGAAGGAAGAAACAAAGAATGAAAGAAAGAATGAATGAGAGAAAGAAAGAAAGGAAGGAAAGAAGGAAGGAGAGAAAAAAGAAAGGAATAAAAAAGAAAACACAGAAAGAAAGAAAGAAAGAAAGAAAGAAAGAAAGAAAGAAAGAAAGAAAGAAAGAAAGAAAGAAAAAAAGAAAGAAAGAAAGAAAGAAAGAAAAAGAAAACAACAGATTGATCTGTTCAATAGGAATATAGGGAAAAAAATAAGCCACCAAGTGGAAAGCGCAATGCCTTATCCCAGTGCCTGGTACCCAGCAGATGCTAAATTGCTGCGTTGACATGAGCATGACCATGACATGAGGAAAACCAACAGGTATAATAATGGAAAAAGCAATAGATTTGGTCAGAGGACCTGGGTTCAAAGTCCAGCTCCGCAACTACCTTAGACCATCTCTTCATCTAAAGCCTATAATCAAAGGCCTATCTGAGCCAAATTTACCCTTTTTGTTTTACTTTTATTTTTTGGTACATTGAGTTCCAAGCTGTCTCCCTCTCTCCAAACCCAACATTAGAGGACAACATTTGATATACATATACATACATACATACATATATACATATACACACACACACGTATAGAACCATAAAATACATAATTCCATTTATTAGTTCTTTCTCTGTTAGTCTTCTGTTAGCATCTTCCTTCATGAGTCCTTCCTTGTTGATTTGAATATTCATATCACTCAGAATAGCTTAGTCATTCATAGTTGCCCTTTGAACAATATTGCTGTCTATTACTGTATACAATATTCTCTTGGTTCTGCTCATTTCACTCTGAATTATTTCTTGCAAGTCTTTCCACATTTTTCTTAAAATCAACCTACTCATCATTTCTTATAGAACAGTAGTATTCCATCACAATCATATACCACAACTTATTTGGTCATTCCCCAATTGATGGGCACCCTCTCACTTTCCAGTTCTTTGCCACCACAAAGACAGCTGCTATAAATAGTTTAAAACATATAGGTTCTTTTAATTTTTCCCTGATCACCTTGGGAAACAGACCTAATAGTGGTATTGCTGAGTCAAAGGGTATATAGTTTTATAACTCTTTTGGCATAATTCCACACTGCTTTCCAAAATGTTTGGATCAGTTCACATTTCCACCAATAGTGTATTAGTGTCCCAATATTTCTGAATCCCTTCCAACATTTGTCATTTCCCCTTTCTGTCTATTTTAGCCACCTGATAGGTGTGGTTTTAATTTGCATTTCTCTGCTCAATAATGATTTAGAACATTTTTTATATGACTCTACATAGCTTTGATTTCTTCTTCCAAAACTGCCTGTTCACATGTTTTGATCATTTAATAATTGGGGAATGACTCATATTCTTATAAATTTGAGGGAAGTAGGGGGGCCGAGTAAAAGCAGTGACTTGCTTCAGCTCTCCCCCAAACCCCTCCAAATACCCATAAAAATAGCTCTAAACAAATTCTAAAACAGCAGAACCCACAAAAAGACAAAGTGCAACAAATTTCCAGCCCAAGACAATGTGGATGGTTGATCGGAAAGGTATATCACGCTGGGCTGGGAGAGGAACGCAGTTGGGCGTAGACACTCAGGCCTCAGAGGACTGAATTGCGGGCAGCTGTGGCAGCTTCCAGAACTCTTAACCCACGAATGCCAAAGACAACTTAGAAGGTCAGTGGAGAAAGTCTGTGTCTGCGGTGAGAGAGAGAAGCACAGTGGTCTCAGTTCCAGTCCCTGTGCTTGGCCCCGGGTCAGGGTCTGCCTCCTGAGCTTCCGGCCCATAGATTGAGGGGGAATCAAGTAGCTGATCAGAGGGGGATTGCAGGGATCTCTCTACTGGTGCAGGATTCTCTTGCTTTGCTATGCTTGGATCTGGGTCAGTTATGGGTGGCGGTCCTGGGGTGAGGAGGAGCATTGGCATGGTGGGGCTTATAGTGACTGTGGAGCTGAAACCCTCCTCACAGTTCCAAGACAGAAAAGAGTGCTTGTGGTCACTCATAGACCACAGCATAGGCCAGGAAAGGAATAAACACCTCGCCCTTGATCACAGCACCTTGGAAGAACTGAAAATTTACAGATCCCTAGAAGTATCTCTGAAAACAGCTGCACAAAATCCCTGAAGTTTGGGACAGTACATTCTCCACACTGGAAACAGACCCCTACCTTAACAAAGAGTTTATAACTCAAGTAATTGGCCGGGATCATGAACAAAAAGTGCAAAAAGAGTCAGACTATATTATCTTATTTTGGTGACAAAGAAGATCAAAACATACCACCAGAAGAAGACAACAAAGCCAAAACTCCTACATTCAAAGCCTCCAAGAAAAATATGAATTGGTCCCAGGCCATGGAAGAGCCCAAAAAGGATTTTGAGAAGCAAGTAAGAGAAGTAGAGGAAAAACTGAGAGTGATGCTAAAGGAGACCCAAAAAAATACTGAAGAAAATAACACCTTGAAAAATAGTCTAATCCAAATGTCAAAAGAGGTCCAAAAAGCCAATGAGAAGAATGCCCTAAAAAGCAAAATTGGCCAAATAGAAAAGGAGGTCCAAAAACTTACTGAAGAAAATACTTCCTTAAAAATTAGAATGGAGCAATTGGAAGCTAGTGACTTTATGAGAAATCAAAGCACTGTAAAACAAATCCAAAAGAATGAAAATATAGAAAAGAATGTGAAATATTTCATTGGAAAAAAAAAACAACTGACCTGGAAAATAGACCCAGGAGAGAGAACTTAAAAATATTGGACCATCTGAAAGCCATGATCAAAAAAAGAGCCTACTCATCATCTTTCAAGAAATTATCAAGGAAAACTGCCCTGATATTTTAGAACCAGAGGTAAAATAGAAATTGAAAGAATCCACTGATCACCTCCTGAAAGAGATCCCCAAAGGAAAACCCCCAGGAATACTGTAGCCAAATTCTAGAATTCCCAGGTCAAGGAGAAAATATTCCAAGCAGCCAGAAAAAAAAACAATTCAAGTGTTGTGGAAACACAATCAGGATAACACAAGATTTAGCAGCTTCTACATTAAGGGTCCGGAGGACATGGAGTATGATATTCTGGAGGGCAAAGGAGATAGGACTACAACCAAGAATCACCTACCCAGCAAAACTGAGTATAATCCTTCAGGGTAAAAAATTGTCATTCAGTGAAATAGAGGACTTTCAAGCATTCTTGTGGAAAAGACCAGAGCTGAATAGAAAATTTGACCTTCAAATACAAGACTCAAGTGAAACATGGAAGAGGTAAACAGGAAAGAGAAATCGCAAGAGACTTATTAAGGCTGAACTGTTAACATTCCTGCATGGAAAGATGATATTTGTAACTCATGAGTCATTTGTCAGTATTAGGGTAGTGGGAGGGGAAAAATTACAGGTATGTATAGATAGATAGATGGATAGATAGATAGATAGAGGGCACAGGATGAGTTGAAGATGAAGGGGTCATAACTGGAGAATGAAACTAAGGGGTGAGAGAGGATTATACAAAGAGAAGGAGAAAGGGAGAGATAGAATGGGGTAAATTATCTCACATAAAACAGACAAGAAAAGACTTTTACAGTGGAGGGGAAATGGGGGAAAGTGAGAGGGAATGAATGACTCTTATTCTCATAGGATTTGGCTTAAGGAGGGAATAACATACACAATTGGGTATGGAAATCTATCTTACCCTACTGGAAAATAAGGGGGGAAGGGGACAAGAGAGCAGGGAGATGATAGAGGGGAGGGCAGATTGGGGGAGGGCATAATCAGAATTAAACATTTCTGAGGAGGGACAGGGTCAAAAGAGAGAATAGAATAAATGGGGGGTAGGATAGGATGAAGGGAAATACACTTAATTTTTCACAATATGACTACTATGGAAGTGTTTTGCATGACTACTCATCAATAACCTGTATCGAGTTGCTTGCCTTTTCAATGAGGGTGGGTGGGGAGGGAGGAAGGGAGAAAATTTGTAACCTAAAGTTTTAAAAACACATGTTAAAAAAATTAAAAAAAATAAATTTGACAAAATTCTCTCTATATTGGAAATATAAAGCTTTTATCCAACAAAGTCTCTACAAATCCCCCCACCACACAATCTTCTTCATTTCTTCTAACCTTGGCTACATTGGTTTTACTTGTACAAAAACATTTTAATTTAATGTAATAAAATTATTCATTATACATCTCACAATGCTCTATATCTCTTGTTCATTCAAAAATTCTCCTCCATCCTTAAATCTGATAGGCAATGTATTTGATGTTCTTATGAATCTCCCTTTATTTCTAGGTGATGTATCTATTTTGACCTTATCTTGGTAAATGGTGCTAGATACTGGTCTATACCAAGTTTCTCCCAGACTGCTTTCCAGTTTTGCCAACATTTTTTTTTTTACCAAACACTGAATTATCTCAAAACCTTAAATCTTTACATTTATCAAGCACAAGGTTACTATAATCATTTACTACTGTGTATTATATATCTACTCTATGCCACTGATCAATCGTTCTATTTCTTAGCCAGTACCAGATAGATAGTTTCGATAATTATCACCTTATAATACAGTTTGAGATCTGGTACTGCTAATACTCCTTTCTTTACATTTTAAAAAATTAATCCCTTTGATATTCTTCATCTTTTGTTCTTCCATATGAATTTTATTATTACTTTCAGCTCAATTAAATAATATTTTGTCATTTAATTGGAATGTCACTGAATGAGTATATTAGGCAGAATTGTCATTTTTATTATATTGGCTCGGCCCACCCATGAACAATTAGTATTTCTTCAATTATTTAAATCTTATTTTATTTTTACAAAAAAATGTTTTAGAATTATGTTCATATAGTTCGTAGGTTTGTCTTTGCAGGTATACTCCCAGGTATTTCACATTATCTACAGTTATTTTAAATGAAAAATCTTACTATCCCTTATTTTTCTTTCTCTATTTTTTATTATTTAATATTTTTCCCAATTACATATAAAAACAATTTTAACATTCTTTTTTTTCAAATTTTTGTTCTAAATTTCATCCCTCCCTCTCCCATTCCCCTTATCGAGAGGACAAGCAATTTGACATGGGCTACATATGTATAGTCATGCAAAATACATTTCCATGTAAGTCATTCGGTGAAAAAAAACAAAGAAAAAAACAAGAAAATAAAGAAAGTAAAGAAAAAGTATCTTTGATCTGCATTCAGGCTCTACCAATTCCTTCTGTGGAGATGGACAGCACATTTCATCACAACTCCCACAGAACTGTCTTAAATCATTGTATTGCTGAAAATAGCTAAGTTATTCATAGTAGATCATCACACAATATTGCTGTTACTGTATACAATGTTCTCCTGGTTCTGTTCATTTCACTTTGCATCAGTTCATCTAAGTCTTTCCATGTTCTGTTTTGTTTTCTGAGAGCATCCTGCTCATTATTTCTTAAAGCACAATAGTATCCTATCACAATCATATACAACAACTTGTTCAGTCATTCCCCAATTGATGAACATCCCCTCAATCTCCAATTTTTTGCCACCACTAAAAGAACCGCTACAAATATTTTTTGTACACATAGGTCCTTTTCCTTCTTGGTATTTTTAAAATTTTTTTTTTTATTTCTTTGGGATACAGACCTAGTAGTGGTGTTGCTTCGTCAAAGGATATATATGGTTTTATAGCCCTTTGGGCATAGTTCCAAATTGCTCTCCAGAATGACTGAATCAGTGTACAACTTCACCAATAGTACATTAGTGTTTTAATTTTCCCACATCCCTTGCAACATTTGTCATTTTTCTTTTCTGTCTTATGAGCCAATCTGACAAGTGTGAGGCAGTAGCTCAGAGTTGTTTTATTTGCATTTCTCTCATCAATAGTGATTTAGAGTATTTTATAGGACTATAGCTTTGATTACTTTGTCTGAAAACTGCCTGTTCATATCATATCCTTTGACTACTTATCAATTGGGGAATGGCTCTTATTTCTATAAATTTGAGTTTATATACAGTTTCTATATGTTTGAGAAGTAAAGTCTTTATCAGAGAAATGTACTGTAATTTTTTTCATAATAATGATTATCAACTATGTATTTCTCTCCATCCTATTTTCCCCTTGTTTATTCTACTCTCTCTCTCTTTCCTTTCACCCTGTCATTCTCAAAACTGTTTTGCTTAACACCACCATCATTGCAGTCACCTAGTTTTAACAACCTCACAATCCTTGATTCTTCCTCCCCACCCCAACACTCATATCCAAATAGTTACAACGTCTTGTCAATCATGCCTCCTTGATGTCACTCATATTTGTCTCCTCTCCATTCACACTGCCTTCAAGTGTCTACTATGTGCCCCAACTTTAGTTCTGACCCTCCCCCCTCTGGCCTTGACTATTGCCAGAGCTTCCCTGTTGCCCTTCTTGATTCAAGTTTCTCCCCTCATCAATATGCCCGCCACACAGATGCCAAAGTGCTTTTCCTAAAATAGCTCTAAATATGACATGCCACCTTATTGACACAGCAACTGAGAGCAGAATCCTGGAGTGGCACAGACCCTGGGAACCCAAATGAGTAAAGCCACTCAGCAGAGTGGCTTTACACCCTCCACTCTATGGGAGCTTGAGGGTAGGGACTGATTTGCTTTTGTTCCAATGCCTAGCACAGGCCTGACACACCCTAGGTGTTAACAAATGTTTGTTGACTGACTGAATGATCAACCTATAGATCCCTGGGATGATGAATTCTAAATTTTTAAGAACTATTGGGCCAAAAAGTAATACTTTTAATCTGTCCTCAATTTCCTACTAACTTGAAGTAGTGTCCCATAATTCTTTTATTTTGGGACTATGTGAATAAGTTTGTGTCCATCTCATGCACAAAAAGTTTATGGGCTGATATCACTTGGGCTCCTTTCATGGTTGCAGTCTTTTAGCATTCCAAACGGCACCCCTTTCATTTTCCTTTCCTGCAGAAACCACTCCATCATCTCCATCGCTGAAGCATGTTTCTGGACTCTTTTTTTTTTTTTTTTTTTTGGTGAGGCAATCGAGGTTAAGTGACTTGCCCAGGGTCACACAGCTAGTAAGTGTCATGTATCTGAGGCCAGATTTGAACTCAGGTCCTCCTGACTCCAAGGCTGGAGCTCTATCTACTGCGCCACCTACCTGCTCCCTCCTTTTTAAATTTTTTTAATTTTTTAATTTTTATTTATTTTTATTTTTATTTTTTTTCTGGACTTTTTCCAGATATCTAGCTAGCTAGCTAGCTATCTCTATATAGATAGAGATATAGATAGATATGTATGTATCTTTCTATATGCATATGCATATGTATATGTATAAGTATATGTATGTGTATATGTGTGTATATATACACACATATATACATACATACATATATACATATCATATATTATATATATATTATCTATTAAATATTATGTGTATATAGAGAGAGATAACCAAGCAAAGTTGATCCTTCACAATGAAGCACAGCCTCGTTTTTTGCAAAGGGTAAGACCACATGGTTTTGTTTCCAGGATTTTTCTCATGGATTGTAAAAGATGGGAGACACCTTAGAGATAACCTGTAAAGACTTCATTTTTCATATGAGAAAATGGAGGCCACACTGGCTAGGGGAGGAAAGGCACCTTCTAGCTCACCTTGTCTAAACCTCTCACTTGGCCTGAGGTCGATGGAGGTGAAATGACTTGTCCAGTGTCACATAGGTAGGAAGAGAGTAGCCAAGCCAGGATTCAAAACCAGAAATGTGATGACACCAAATCCAGGATTCTTTCTAACACTACTTCAATTCAACCCAAACAATGCATGCAAGATATTCTTCTAAATCCTGGGAGGAGAGATAAAGAACACACGGTTCTGGCCCTGGACACTGGTAAGTCTAATTCAATACCTTTTGCTGAAGGGGATTGCCACTTCAAAGAACCCTAGAGTCGGCTAATTTGAAAACTGTAGATGTATTTTGTACGTGATTCTAAAATGGTACACTTCCCTAATTGATTTGTTTTGAAAGTCTGACTTTTCATATCAAGTTTACTCAAAGTGAGACACACCTATATTTAAACAAAAAATAAAAATAACATTAAAGGCCCTTCGCCAATTTCATCTTGGTTTCAAAATCCCATATGCCAAGATCCTGGGGCTTATATTGGGTAAATAAGGATGATTCTCTGGTCTTTGGTTTGTTAGTGCAAGTCATGCTTTTATCATTAACTCAACATGCTCTTTGAATTGAGGACATCAAAACAGAAAATCTATAACAAGAATTTTTTTTAAAACAGGCATAAATTCAAATATACAGACAGATGGTTTTAATAAAACTCAAGGACTATAATACAGGGCAGAGCAGAAGGTTAATGTATACCTCTGTGGAGACATCGATTAGACGGGTCCTTGAATGTTTTGTGGTTAGGTAAGACTTTATTATATAAACTATATACTGAGCTTCGTGCCTAGTAATTATAGGAAGTGTTATTTGTGAAAGTGCCTTCAACCTCTTTGTGATTTCACATCTTCAGCTGGCAACAATTATGGACCCAAAGACCACCAAATAATTCTTGAGTCCCTTTCAGGATCAACTGGCTTGACTCTTAAGTGAGTATATGGAAACATTAGACTCCATAGACAACTGATGAGATATAGGTGGTGTCTTATTATCTTCTTAAAACACACACACATAGACACACACACTCACACACACACACACACACACATTGCCTTATAGGTGATTTCAATAATCTGGAAAAGAAACGCTTATTCCACCCACATAGACCACTGTGTCTATAGTCACAGTCTCTACATACAGACCACAGTCATAATCCTCAACTTTGAAAGTAACAGCTTCTACAAATTATTTACTATTCTCTGTCTGCCCAGAGCAATCTTGTTATAGCTAAGCAATTCCCATATGAACAACCACAAATATCTGTGGCTTTGGTTGTTAATTTCCCATGAAAAACTATTTCCATACTATTTTTTAAAGTTGTACATGGTAATAATTATCTGTTTTCTCAGAGGCATGAAAACCCTTATAGTTCTACTTGCAAAGTCTTTATTTACCAAATTTCATCCATTCCATTAAAAAAGTCAAGAACTCCTAGGATCATTCTCCTGGGAGCAAAAGTTGAGAAGTGTAATGCATTTTTTCCAATGGATTAACGTTCTTCCTCTCAAACCCTCACTGTGTCGGGTAGATATGCTAAATGGGGTTAATAGAATCAACACTTATCTCATACTTTCTATTGCTGTTCTAATAATATTCAAATATTCAATTTTGGCAATGGGTAAATCCGCCCCTCCCCCGCTCCATCTTCTCCATAGCCTGGCCCTTGTTTAAATGGCATAGCTTTAGGATTTCACTCTGAATCACAGAAATTGTGAGGCCATCTTGTCCAACTCATTCACAAAAGGATTCTCCACCTAGCTGAGTGATCTTTATTGCTCTAACAGGGATATTCCACCAACACAAAGAGACACAGGTCAACAAATGTAGAAACCACAATGTCTAATGAGGGCCTCCATCTGATATGTGCGTGTGTATATGTGTGTGTGTGTGTGTGTGTGTGTGTGTACGTACACATGTATATGGGTGAAGGGGAGAGAGACACAGAGAGAGAGAGAGAAAGGAGAGACAGAGAGACAGAGAGAGAAGTCTAGAGAGAAGGAGAGAGAGACAGAGACAGAGAGAGACAGAGAAAGAGAGACATGGTACTTAATGAATACTTTCTACTTTCATGTAACCACAGGCCCGTTCCCTATCCTTATTCCCAGGAAGTGTGTGTGTGAGGGGGGAGGGATGGATGAAAGATGAATTTATGGGATTTATTTGAGCCTAATAAATACATTAGCATTCACTACAATAGTCGGCTAAAGGCATTGTTGTATATAAAGTTCTTCATAGACTTTTTAAATAGGGTTTAATTATTGAAATAACAAAAAGTATTAATGACAAATTATACCTCCTGGGGAAATCCCAAGGATAGTGTGCTTAGAGGATAAGCCTTCTTGGGGAGCACTGAATGCTGGGTCCTGAGGGCAGGAGCACGGAATCTCCCCATCTGAAGAGACCCAGGAGCGGGCTGAGTTCTGGTGTCCCTGGACACTCACTATCTGGCCGCCTCCATTTGCAGACTCCAATGAGTGGGCACCCACTGCCACCGGGAGCAGGCTACTGTGGGCACCTCTCTCTCCCTCAGGATGTCCCTTCTCATGTCCAGCCTCAATCTGCCTGAGTAGAACGTCTGCTTCCTGGTTCTGATTCCACCCTCTGGGCTCAAGACCTGGTCCATGACCCTGGTCATCTTGGCTGCCCCCTTGTGGACATCAGATACACACACATATGTATGTGTGTATATATACATACATATATATACATACACATACACACATACATAATTTGAAGTTATATATTATTGAAATTATTGAATTATATTATATATTGAACTATATATTATTAAAATTAAATATAATATACTATATATCGTATATAAAATATGCATTGTATGTTTAATTCCAATAATGTGATATATTATAATATATAATTTCAATAACATATAATTCAATATATAATTGTATACACACATACACACACACATATATATATATAGATATATATAGATATATATCTATCATGACATGTGAAGCCCAGAACTGAATTTTGTTTTGCTGTTCAGGCCTGTCCAACTCTCTGTGACCCCATTTGGGGTTTTCTTGGCAGAGATCCTGGAGGGGTTTGCCATTTTCTTCTCCAGCTCATTTTGTAGATGAGGAACCTGAGGCAAACAGGGTGAAGTGACTTGCCCAGGGTCACACGGCTAGTAAGTGTCTAAGGCCAGATTTGAACTCAGGTGTTCCTGACTCCAGGCCCGGCACTTTATGCACTATGGCACCATCTACCTGCTCTTAGAGCTGAATACAAGAATCCAAATATTCTGACCAGGCCATAATGCCGAGAGGTTATCACAAGGCCTTTCTAAATGCATCCTGGGTTAGTGTTCCCTTGTTTTGCTGCTATGCCACATTAATTGACTTCTATTGAGATGTATTATGTTTTGACCCCCAGATCTTTTTCACATGAACTCATCCAGACAGCCCCCATTTGGATGGTCCTCTTTGAGCTACACTGTCCTAAAGAAGCTGCCAGATGAGAAGTCTCCACTGCATGCATTCTAGTGGTCAGCTTCAGAATCCAGCCTGACCCCCTCCTATCATGCTCGGTGGCTCCCTATCTCCCGTAGGATAACATTCAAATTATTTTGCTTGGCATGCAAAGGCCTCCACCAAAGGTTCCAACTAACCTTTCCAAATTTATTTCACATTACTTTCCCCCAAACACTTTATGTTCCAGAAAAAGCAGACAACTCCAACCAGACACGTCATCCCCCAGTCTGAGAATCTGCCCAGGCTGCCCTTTGTGACCAGAAAGCCCACCCTCCTCGGCTCGGCCAGTCAGCACCTCATCTTGCTCCAAGATGTAGCGGAGGTGCTGCCTCCTCTGGGAATCCTTCCCGTGTCCCCACAGTTAAAAATATTCTCTCTCTCCTCATATTTTCCTGGCACATTTTGTGCAGAACTTTCCTGTGCCCCATTACTCCCTGACCTGTGGCATTCAACTCAATCCGAGCTAATTCAACATCTACACCGTGGGTGAGGCTGTGGGGACACGTCGGTAGATGAGCAGAGCCAGGGTCATTTGGGGCAGAAGAGAGCTCTGACAATGACGGGGATCATGGCGGGCTTCCCGTTGGAGATGGTACCAGGGCAGGATGGACAACACCGATAGAAGCCATGTGGTGTTTGCTGGATACTTAAGAAAAGGTATCTCGCTCTCATGGCTGGCTGCGAACACATCTATTTTCACTGACACCCGCTAGAAAAAGGATATTTTTCCTGACAAATGTAAACCTTACATAGGACTGGTAAGGCAGGGCTTACGTATTCAAGATGTCTTGACTTATGCATTTTGGGGGTTTTAAAAATAATAAACAGAAAAATAAAACCTGCTCTGTGACATCACAGGAGACAATACTATCATAGACATAACCCTCTCATTTTGCAGGTAAGGAGAATTTAAGTGGCTTAGCCAGGGTCATACAACTAATGACTGACTGAGGCTGGATTTGAGCCCAGGTATTCCTGACCTACGCGAGGAAGACAGACAAGATGGTGAGCGGCCGGGAAAACATTACTTTCCAAGCACTTTATGAACGGTATCCTGCTTGAACCTCACAACCACCCTGAGAGGTAGCTGCTATTATTATGCCATTTTACAGAGGAGAAAACTGAGGCATTCACAGGTAAAGTGGCTTGCCCAGGATCACACAGCTACAGCTGTCTTCCTGACTCCAGGCCAGGTGCTCTGTGCGCTGCGGCACCCCTCAGCTGTCGAGAGTTTAATCCCTAAAAGGCTCAATTCAGGGGTGCTGTTTTCTCTAAATATTATTTAGAGATGTGGCGATAAGACCTTAATGTCGATGCCCAATCCACAGAGTGACTCAAAGGCAGGCTGGTCTTTACTTCCCCATCACCATAGAGTTCGCATCCTAGCACAGCAATGACAAGGCTCATCCAAAGTGCATTCAGGGTATTTGCAAACCTTTTTTGGTTCAAAATACAAGGCCCCAGCTCTCATTAAGCAAGCACATTCTCATTGCTAAAATCTTCAGAAAACAACTAGTGTGGGAAGGAATATTTTTTGTTCTAAGCTTTAATCATTTCTGAAGTGAAAAAAATAGGGAATGCAGACATTAAGTTGGAAATAAAACTGAAAGTTAAGCAAGGCAATAGGATGTCAATCATTTTTAGTATGCATAGACATCAAGCACATTTATTCGTCTCTTGTCTCTATGGATGCAGACGCTTGTACGAAAATCAAATCACTCTTTCTTCTTTTTTTTAAAGGGTCCTACCATTTATTTCCCACTTAAAATAACTTTCCAATTGGGGCGTTCATTTAACATCCTCAGTGTCATCAGTAAGAAACACTGTGTATAGCTGGATGGAGGCCAGGGGTGGAGGGGAGAGAGACACTTGAAAACGTCCCTCAGGACAGGAAGATAAATGCAGAACTATATTGGAAATCGACTTTCCCCTTGTGAAATGCTTCTAAAAGTTTCCCCAAAGTTTCCAGCTCATCTGGTAAGCCTCTAGGACATCGTCTAATGCAGTGAAAGTCAGCCATCTGCACACCCCTGGAGCTTTACAGGGAAAATCTATGACCTGAGTATAAAGGACAGAGCTCCTCCAACATAACCTCGAGCCTGAGAGCAGGAAGGACCAAACAGAAAGCGTTTTCCTTCCAAAGCCCCAGACTGAAACCATCTTTAGAGATCTCGGTGAAATGAAGGCAAGAGTTTGTCTACATGCAAGGAAAGTCATCAGATAAATGAATTAGCAGGTCCTTCTCCCAACAGTCTCGGGAGATGCCCGGGACATGAATCTCACAGGGAGTAACTTACTGTGGTCCAGCTCGCTCTCTGTGTGGCCAGGGGCTCACTATAAAGGAGGAGGCCACAACCCCCTACATACAGAACCCACTACAGAGTGACCTAACCCCAGGAAGATGGACATATTTCCCAAAGGAAAACATTGTAGGCCTCAGGACATGATCAAAGAGGCAAGAAAGCAAACATTTGAAAGTCACAGAGTTAAGGGTAAGGGTGTGAGTATTTCTGATAAAACTATCATACAATAACATTATGAAAATTATTACACAAAATTGTCTCAGAAATGCCATATCAAAACCTAAAATTATTATTGTTCAGTTGTGCCCAACTCTTCATGACTGTACTCGGGATTTTCTTTCTTTTTTTCTTTCTTTATTTTAGTTTTCAACATTCACTTTAATATGATTTTTAATTACAAATTCTTTTCTCCTTCCATCCCTCCTCTCTACCCTCCCCAAGACAGCATGCAATCTGATATAGGCTAGAGGTGTAAAATCATATTAAACATACTTCCACATGAGCCAGAAGAATCAGAACAAAAGGAAAAAACACGAGAAAGAAAAAACAAATAAACAAACAAAAGAGTATGCTTCAATCTGCATTGAAACTCCAAAGTTCTTTCTCTGGATGTGGACAGCATTTTTTATCATGAGTCTTTTGGAATTGTCTTAGATCCTTGCATTGCTGAGAAGAGCTAAGTCTATCAAAGAAGAAATGTGTTACTATGTACAATGTTCTCCTAGTTCTGCTCACTTCACTCAGCATCAGTTCATGTAAGTCTTTCCAGGTTTTTCTGAAGTCTGGTTGCTCATCATTTCTTATAGCACAACAGTATTCCATGACATTCATATACCACAACTTGTTCAGCCATTCCCCAGTTGATGGACATCCCCTCAATTTCCAATTCTTTGCCACCACAAAAAGAGCTGCTATAAATATTTTTGTACATGTGGAGCCTTTTCCTATTTTTTTATCTCTTTCGGATACAGATCTAGTCCCACTTGGGGTTTTCTTGGCAAAGATACTGAAGTGGTTTGCTATTTCCTTCTCCAGCTCATTTTACAGATGAGGAACTGAGTTAAACAAGGTTGAGTGACTTGCCCAGAATCACACAGCTAGTAAGTGTCTGAGGCTGGATTTGAATTCAGGTCCTCCTGACTCCAGGCCCAGGGCTCTAACCACTGTGCCATCCAGCAACCCTGTGACATAGTTCAAACTCTTGAGACTAGAATGGAACCAGGGATATGCCTCATGCAGCCTTTTCCAAACATATAATTTGATCCCCATACAAATTTAAACAACCCAGCCTGTGATTTTTTTCATCATTCTATAGTATGGAGTTTATTTATTTTTAAATAGTATTTTATTTTTCCAATTACATGTAAAGACAATTTTTAACATTCAATATTGGTAAGATTTTGAGCTCCAAATTTTTCTTCCTCCCTCCTTCCCTTCCCTCCTCCTTAAGATGGTAAGCAATTTGATACAGGTTATAGTATGGAGTATATGAGGATAGCATAACAGATACTGAATTCTTTCCTCCTGGAAATAGTGTCTGCAGTTTGGAGAAATGGCCACAATACCACTGAGTAGCGGTGCTTACTTTATACTTCCAAATTTCCCCATTTAATCCTCCCGTTATCTCAGGCTCCCAACCTAGGATTCATTGCGGACTCCTCACTATCGCTCACCTGCCACATCCAATATGGTGCCCAGGCATGGTGATTTCACCTGTGCAGAACCTCTTGAATACAGCCCCCTCCTCTGACTCTGCCCCCACCCTGGTGCAGACTCTCATCACCTCAAGCCTGCTCTACTGGAATAGCCTGCTGGGGGGTCTGTCTGCCACAAATCCCGCCCACTCTACTCCGGCCTCTATTCCCTATCAAGGTGATCTTCGGGCACAGAGAGGACGACGTGACCCTGGCCCCCACTTCCACCTCAGCTGAATAGCTCCAGTGGCTTTGTTCTCTTCAGGATAAAATATGAAACCCTCTGCTTAGCTTTTAAATCCTTCATAACTCGGCCCGTTCCCCTTTCCGAGTCTTCTTGGACTTCACTCCCCTGCACACACCCTGAGATGCAGCAATGCTGGCCTCCCTGACCTTCATTTCCTGAGTCTCAGCATCCTCACTGGCTGTGCCCAAGTCTGGTATCCTCTCCCTCCTCATCTCTCCGGCTCGGCTTCCCTGTCTTCCTTCAGATCCCGGATGAACATCCATCTTCTGCAAGAAGACTTTCTTGATACCCTTAAACGCTGATGCCTTCCCTCTCAGGTGACTCTGTTTGATGCCGTCGGCATCTTATCTGTACATTGTTGTTTGTAGGTTGTCTCCCCCATTAGACTGTGAGTTTCTTGAGGGCAAGGCCCACATTTTTGCCTTTCAGGCCCAGGGTCTGGCACAAAGTAGGTACTTAATCATCTTGACTTTTTGCTTCAGAAATATGTGGTCCTAACAGCTAGGCTTTTTTTTTTTTTCATGCACTTGACTAACTGAATCAGCGATTGGTATATTCCCTGAGTAAACTTTTTCTATCAATCCAGGAGTCTATATAAAATAGAGAAACATGTGTATTACCTGATGGCATTATGACATTCCAAAGGAGGATAAACAACCTTTAAAAAGCAAGGTATAACCCAAAAATATTCATTGCAGCACTTCTTATGGTAGCAAACGACTGGGAAGAGAGTAAGTGTCCATCTATTAGGGGACATCTAAGTAAGCTGTGGTTCATGAGTATAAAGGACTGTTACTGCACCAGAAGAAATGATGGATGGGAGTAATTCAGAGAAGAATATTAAGACTTACATGGACTGATGCAAAGTGAACTAAGCAGAGTCAGGAAAAGTCATGAAAATTGGAAAGGGTCAGTACAGCGGAAATGGCAATGGAGCTGAATGTTCTGAGTTCAAATCCATCCCCAGACACTTACTAGCTATGTGACTCTGGGCAAGTCACTTAACCCTGTTTGCCTCTGGTTCCTCAACTTTAAAATGGGGGTAAATCCTAGCACCTACCTCCCAGGGTTGTGGTGAGAATAAAATGTTTGTAAAGTACTTAGCCCAGTGCCTGGTACATAGTAGGCAATTAATAAATGCTTCCTTGTTTCTTTGCTTCCTTCCCCACTTCCTGAGGGAAGATAAGATTTCTTAAAAGGAAGAGTCATAGATTCCTGTCAATCAATAAGCACTTATAAAGCACCTATTATGTTCCAGGTACTGCGCAGGGTGCTGGGAATACCGAGACCAGAGAGAAACAGTTCCTGTCCTCAAGGATCTTACATTCTAATGGGGGAGGCAACATATACATAAATACTATGTAAAGGTAGTTTGGGGGAACAATGGCAGATGCAGGTGGTCAAGAAGGTTTCAAGTAGAAAGTGAATAAACCAATTTTAAAAGAAAGAAGGATTTTAAGAGAAAAAGGTGAAGAGGGAGTGCCTTCCAGGCATGGGGAAAGTCCATTAGCAAAAAGGTACTGAAGAAGA
Source organism: Vombatus ursinus (assembly GCF_900497805.2). Lineage (NCBI taxonomy): Eukaryota > Metazoa > Chordata > Mammalia > Diprotodontia > Vombatidae > Vombatus > Vombatus ursinus. Next base: position 15,140,744 of record NW_020954577.1, on the reverse strand, counting down.
TGGCAGGGGATGGGGGGCAGCTTATCCTAGCACACAGCAGGCAGCCATGGCGGTCCTAGAGCGTCAAAAAGGAAGGAGTATGAAGTACGCCTGAATCCAAGCCAACCTCAGGAGGCTGAGAACGCTAAGCAGAGAAGTCTGGATTTTATCCTAAAGGCAAAAGGAGCCATAGAAAATTTGGGGTAGAAGAGCCAATGTCGCTCAGAGGTCAGAGCTGGGCCCAAAGAACAGGATTCTGGCAGGTGATCAGGGAGGGGAGGGAGTGGAAGCCGGGAGGACCATCAGGAGATGTCACAAGAAACCAGTGAGTGATGAGGGGCTGAACTACGGTGCCGGATCTGTGAGTAGAGGTAAATGAATGTGAGCGAGGCTAAGAGGGCAAAATTGACAGGACTTGGGAATGGGCTGCAATGGGGGAGGGGTTGAGTGGGAAGAGTCATGGGTGACTCTGGGGTGGCAACACCAGCAGAAATAGGGAAGTGGGAGCAGGACCCAGTTTGAAGGCAAGGAAGGAGACCCCCTGTAGACAGGCTCAGACTGGGATGCCCACGGGATAACCCACTGGGAGTTCATAAAATCACAGATTTAGAGGTGAAACGGACCTTGGAGCCCATCTCCTCCTCCAACTCCCCCACATCAGAGCCTGCGAGCCCAACGTCACCCGGGCATTAAATCTGACGCCAGGTCCTCCGACCCCAAAGCCGACTCTTTCTCAGTTCCACGACACTGGAGTGTCTCTAGACATTTGGGAAGCTTCCCCATACTTCTTCTCCAATTCAAAAAGAATTAAACTGAATTCACCGCGCATACACACAGAGGAAATAAAAGAGATTGATTTCAGCAGGATAATACGGTTACTTGCCAAATATTCCCCAGTACTCCCTTGACAAATTTCCTGCACCTCGGTTGGGAGCCCCTACTCTGAATGAATGACTGAAGAGAATTTTTGTATGTCTTTCACTACAAAGACCAGCAACTATGAACTATGGGGCAGAAGAAATTCAAGTCAGCTACTTTAAAGTGGCCATTAGAATTTTTCTTTTTAAAAGGCAGTCAAATAAGCTTTTCTACATATTCCATCCTTTGCTCATTTTACTCTGCCCTTATCTAAGCTCAGTAATTGCCAACAAATCAGGAAGATCATTTATCTAACTGCAATTAAACTGCTACCGCTCAAGGAAATAATCTGGTTCCTCATTTATGGTGTGGTCAAGCCAATCCAGACCCTCACTGACTGTGAGATCTGAATTGATTGTTTCTTACATGGTTTCTTACATGATGAACCGAAGTAAAATAACCAAACCGATTCAAACAGAAGTCCACACTGAACATGCGCAAGTTTTCAATAATAATAATAATAATAAAACTATAGCACCTACTATATGCCAGACGCTGTGTTCCGTGCTTTACAAATAGTATCTAATTTGAGACTCAAAACAACTCTGTGAGGCAGGTGCTATTATCCCTACTTTACAGTTAAAGAAACTGAGGTAAACAGAAGTTAAGTGATTTGCCGAAAGTCACAGAGCTAGTAAGTGTCTGAGGCTAGATTTGAACTCAGGTATTCATGACTGCAGGTGCAATGCTCAATCGAACTACTCAGCTGCCTACACTTTGAAGTACGAGGGCTATAGATCTCTTACCAGATCCTCTGGTAAGGAAAATGGAAGAGACATGCTCAACTCCCAGAAAGAGGCTGAGCCAACCAGCAGTTGAATCCAAACGCTGATAAGTCAGCAGGCTTTTTAACATAGTCTATTTTGAAAGGCACCTTTATCAGTGTCTTGGAAAGCAGAAAGTGACAAATTAAGAATTCTCTCCTCCTTTTTTCATTTACCTGCTAAGTCGTTTAAACTGTGTGAGCCACCTTGAAGCCTCCTCAGAAATGCAAGATTTACATGAAATGTACATTAGAGTTGTCAATCTCAAAAATAAGGTTCCATTCAAAATTCTACCCTGAATTTATTTCTAATTGTGTTCAGAAATCCTTCTGTCCTACATCTTTTTCTGCTTCACAAAACCATTAAATTTCTGGAGAGTAGCCATTTCGCTGGGTGGAAACCAGGGCTGCAAGGGCCATGCTGTCTAATTTGTCTGTCCGTTTGCTGCTATTTGACCTTGAGAAAGTCACTTGCATCTAGCATGGCTTCTCTATATGAAAAACAAGAAGATCTCACTAGAATGCTCGAACAATGCTAAATAAGTTACTATAATGCACCAAGAAATAATAAATTATGGCAACTAAACTGTCTAATGGAAAGTTTCCACACTATATTTTAAATTAAATAACAAAAGTCAATTTTGGAAAACATGGCACTTTCATACAAACATTTAACTGGTCTTAAAGAAGAAAAGGACATCAGCTCACCAATATGGAGCTACAAGGGACCTAAGAAGTCATCCATTCCAATTCCTCATTTTACTAATGAAGATGCTACCATGTTTTTTAAGGCTGGGTGGAACAATGATTCACAATGTTACATTTCAGAAAATGTTTAAATGCAGAAAATTCAGAAACACTGCAAGGGGTGAGAAATTTTCCTCAAAAATCCCAAAGCTCTCTACAATCTGAGATAAATCCCAGCAACTGAACTACTAAAAAGGCCGACACGTTCGGCCTCCTTTGAGAGTCAATGTTAGAAATCTCATAGCATCTTCCAGATCAAACCGCCAAGAGCACTTCCCAAAGGCCCACCTCCGCATACCAAGCAGAACATTGTTGACTGGTTTTAAGGCAGACAATTTTTATACCTAGAGGATGGATGCCCCTAATTTAGGAAGCCCCAAATTATACCTGTAACAGCAAAGGCTATCCATCTTCATTTTTATATAAAAGCGCTGTTGCTTCATCTTCAAGGATTTTTTTTTTCAGGACACAGCACATTTAAGCTAGCCCAAGGCTTTTACGGAAGCGTACCACCCACACCTAACCCCTAAACAGCAACAATCATCATACTTAAAAGTTCTGAGCATTCTCTCAGGCCCTTCTAGGGTGTCCATCTTCACTAAATCCCAAGTTATTCTTAAGACACTTCTAACACTTTACAATGGAATCAATTACCCTGACCAATGACTACCCATGATGGCCACATAGATACAATCAGGTCTATAATAATACAACAAAAATAATGCATATTCTGTTTTGTGGCTTACAAATCTATATGAAGCTCATTTAATAAAGAGTTTTTCTATTAAGAGGCTGTTCTCTGGGTAGCATCCAACAAGATAGAGTACATAAAACACTTAGCAAACATTAGATCTCTCTATACATATTAGTAGCTATTATTATTGCTATTATCACTACTATTATTATTATTATTCTAAGGAGCTGAGGACCTGGCAGCAAGGGGAGCCTTCTAACCTAGGAGTCAGACCGTAAGGGAAATCTCCCAGGAGCATGTACAAAAGCAGCTCATTAGGGATGAGGAAATATCTTAAATCTCATCAATGGGGTTGGAATGATTGGCTCAGGCTTTTGGAGGGTCAGAGAAATCTCTTTATAATAGATAAATAAAAAGCAAGGTCTGTCATAGTCAAATTTCCCCTCAAGTTTTAGAGAAATCCCAAGAGAGATTTGAGACCAAAAGTCTAAAAGCAAACTCTCTTGTGCATTTTGATAACATCCTTTGTTACTGTACAAATAAGCAGACCAGAGAAGAAGACCCATCTATAGAATTATACCTGGATTTCAGCAAGGCCAGGGAGAACACTGCTCATCGCATCCTTGTGGACCACACAGAAGATGGGAGTAGGAGGCAAGGACAGTTAGAGATGTGAAACTGGTTGAACAAGCTTTAATAGATTAAATTCAATAACTTCTATTATAAAACTTTTGTATCAATTGAGAAAGAGAAGGGTTGCGGGCAGCCAGGAGCAGAAGCCTCTCCTCAGGCTTGGCTAGTCAACACTGTCTTTATCCTTAACTGGGATAAAGACAAAGATGGCGGGCTGCTCAGAACTGCAAGCTGATATAAAGTTGAGAGAGACAAGTTCATTACATCACAGATCTAGAAGTGGGAGGGAACTCAGAGCCTCCTCATTTTAAAGGAAGGCCAAGAGCCCTGCCCAAGGTTACATGAGGATTAAGCATCAGAAGGGATCTGAACTAAAGAAAGATCCAGGGCTTTCTATCATACCGTATAACGGGCAGCTAGGAAGGGCCACAGTGGATACAGCACATTCCTGGAGTCAGGAAGACCTCAGACCCTTACTGGCTGGGTGACCCCAGGCAAGTCCCTTAACTTCTGTTTGTTTCAGTTTTCTCATTTTTAAAATGGAGGTTAAAACAGCACCAATCTCCCGGGGTTATTTATGAGGATTTGATCAGGTAATATTTATAAACTGCTCAGCAAACCTTAAAGTGTATTATTATTGTTGTTGTTATCATTATTATCATTACATAATTAGGATCCCAAAAGATCTTCATAAGCTGGAAGAACGAGATACATTGAATGTGATCAAATTGGAGAGGGATGAATGTAAAGTCAGCGACAGATCCAGATTTAAAAAAAAAAATCAACTGTAGATAAAAGATACAACAGAGAAGTCAGAAAGCCAGAGGCTTTGGGTTGACTAGAAGGATCAGGAAGAAACCAAAGGTCTCTAAAGCCGCCAAAAACACTACGCTTTTACATCAATACTTGATTGGCTTTGTGACTTCAACAATGTGAATGCTCATTCCCTCCACTGGTACAGATAGCAACCAATCCACACCTTCCTGTTTTCTGCACCCTATGAATGCACCTTTGCAAAGGGGTTTACCCAACATGCTAAGGCCTTCTTCTAGGGCAAGGGTACTTTGCTTTTTGGGGGTTATAGACTCTTTTGACAATCTGGTGAAGCCTACAGAGCCCTTCTCAGAATAATGCTTTTAAATGCATAAAATGAAATTATGAAAGAAGAAATCATTTACGTTGAAAAGGAGTCATTTTTTTTTTAAAAAGGTCATGGACCCCAGATTAAGAACTCTTGCCTAGGGCTTTCAATCTAGTGCCAATACAGCCTGGGACTGTCTATCTGTTGTCTCTTGCTGTCCCTGCATGAAACACTGACCCCTGGCAGTGAGTAAGAGGGCAGTCATCAGGCTTTCCACTTGTTGTGACCCATGGCCCCCCAGCCCCCACTTTACTTCTTGTGACCCATGGACCCCCATGCCCCACTCTACTCCACTTTCCAATCCCCATCTCATGAATGATAACTTGCATATCACTTCCCGAGCCTGTCACCAATGACTGTATGCTACGCCAACTGACCCCCTTTCTTTCTCTCGTTTTCTTTTGATTGGTCTGATCCCCCAAATGCTACACAACCTCCTAATTGAGACCTGCCACTTCACAGAGGAAAAACCAAAGAACCCTCATCATGCTCTCTGTGATATGTAGCTTGTTGGGCAGACACTGAGCTGGTCCACTGGAAACGACCCCTTGGATGGACTCCAAAGAGGGACGATGAAATAGGTCCTGAATCAAACCAGAAGGCGAGAATGGCCCGGTGAGTTATTGTGCTGTGGTTCAGCCATCTCAGTTGTGTCTGACTCTTCGTGGCCCCATTGGGGGTTTTCCTGGAAGAGATACTGGAGTGGTTTGCCACTGCCTTCTCCAGCCTCTCCTTCCAGCCTCCCCAATGGATTCTTAAATCAGAAACACAACTTTTCAGGCACCGTATCCATCTAGGCTCACTCCTTGACTGTGAATTGTGGTACTTCCTGTTCTCTGAAGGATCTCAAAGTGCATCCCTAGAAGTCCGGTGCCCAGCTCCAGGGAGGCCAGGGTCTCACTCTGCCCAGGTCCGACCATGATGGGAGCATTCTCAGATCAGCTATACCATTGTACAAAGGGCATGAACACACTGAGCTAGGGCAGTGAGGCTCCTAGTCACATCATATGAGGAATGACTGAAGGAACTGGAAGTGACTTAATTTCAAAAATCTGGCCTTTCTACAGCACTTAAGTCTTAGCCTGAAATGTCCTGTGTCCCTTCCCCTTCCTGGGCCTCAGTTTCCTTATATGCCAAATAAAGGGAATGAACGAGACGGACACCGGGGCACTAATGACTCTGAATTCTAAGAACTGCATTCATATCATAACAGACTAAAAGTCCTGAAAATAAAACGGAGTCATTGCCAGAGAGAGTGTGGACTGAGAACATTTAGTGACTGCCATAGATTGTGACCCACACAAAAGGTGGAAAACACACTGGGACAGAAGACTCAAGGTTTGAAGGGCTCCCAAGGAGCAGGGGAATTTTTGTATTGATCATTTCAGAAAGTATCAGAAATACCCGGGATATAAATTTGAGAGAGCTTAAAATTGTCCAGGAGAAAGTTCGACACAGTTTAAATCAGACGAGGCTTCATAGGAAACCCAAGATTAAGATCCTATCCTACAAAGGGCATAAAAATATTTTTCTTTCAAAAGTATAACTGCCTCATATAATCAATAATTACCTCCCAGGGGATGTTGACAAAAAGGGAATTAGTCTCCATAGTAAATAAGTTAGTTCTTTATAAATTAGGGATGGCATTTCCTCTTTTTATAAGAATTAGAGTAATTATTGGAAAAAGATCCACTTTTTCAGACTGAAATATAATTAAATGCTGAAAGCTAAAAAAAACTACCATCCTTCCCCTCGCTTTAATTGGGATATTACCAGGTAAGATGGCTTGTTTTCAATGCTATACAGAAATGAAAATGGGAAATAGATGATCTTTTTCTACTCATTTAGGAGCAAATTTTAAGCTGAAATCGACAGCACTTAGAACAATTTTATTAGTATAATTTTTCTTGATGTTTGATGCAAAATTTCAGGTAACACTTTTAGAATGCTAAGTTAAGAGAACTAGGAAAAGGGGCCAAATTAATTAAAGATGTTTTCTAGGTATTAAGAAAGATAAATAATCTTCTCTCTTCCAGATAAAATGTTTGTTATTCCACAGATCAGTCTCTATAGCCAATTTCTTTTGATGATGCCAAACATAAAATACTATTGAAGTTACAGAATATCTTTTATCTAGGAATTTTCCATCTAATATTCAAAGGGAATTTGGACTAGGCTTTATTTTAGACCGATTCTGTTTTCAGATGGAAACACACACAATTTCCGGAAAGACCACTCCCATGAAAAGATGTGGTTCTTACAGAGGCATCACGGTAGAGTGGGCAGAGGCTGGCCCAGTCTTGCCTCTGCTGCCTCCTGGCTGTGTGAGCCTCTGCAAACACTCGCCCTCTCTGTGCTTCGGGCAGGCTTCTCAGAACACAAGCGGCAGAGGTATCTGCTCGCCAAGAGGTCCCTACCCCAAACCAATATGCATATTCTTCGAGGCAGTCTGGTTAGCAGACGCTGCATCTGTCGAACTGTGACAGCATTAATCCTCAAAGACATCCCCTTTTGACTTGGTTCCTTGGTCCCCATCCAACCTGACCGCCCTCGGCTCCTCCTCTCTGCAGGTTCTTTGGAAGGACCCTGAGCCATCTCCCGCTCAGCCCCCTCCCCCTCCACTGGTCCCTGGAGCCTCTGTCTCCTCACACTTTTGCTCCTGGTGATCCGGCCATGGGCTCAGTCAGCTCTCATCTAGAATGCAGATGAATTCCAGATTCCCTCTTCTATGGCATCACCAGCTGCAGGAGGCAGCTTCATCCCAGAAATCACCATCCTCCCCGCAACCCCTTTCCAAACGTCTCCGTTTCATCCTTCTGGGCGTCACAAGAATCATCTTTCCCTTCCCGTATTCTTCATCCTTGCAGCTCATCGGTGAGCAGCAGGTCTTAGTGAATGTACTGCCGCAGCATCTCTCCCCACCTCTCCGCTCACATGAGCAGCAGCACGCGAGGGCTCAGGGCTTCAGAGCCTCGTCTGGACGGCTACAATGAGGGGGCTAACTGGTCTCCTGACTCCTCTCTTGCTTCTCCAGTGCATGCTCCAGAAAGCCACCAAAATAATCTATCTAAGGTTCAGGATTGAGCACGTCACTCTACTCCCCTGCTCAGAAAACCGTCGGTGGCTCGGTGGAGATTTAATAACTAATGAACACCATTATTATTATGATGATATTATATTACAACATAATATGTGCTCCTAGAAGATAAAACAGCTAATAGCTATCATGCATACAGCACTTTAAAGTCTGCAAGTATCTGACATATATGATCTCATTTGATTCCTACAACAACCCCTGGGAGGAAGGTCCAATTATTCCCATTCTACAGATGAGGAAAGTGAGGCTCAGAGAAAATAAGTGATGTTCCCAGAGTAAGCGTATGACTCCGAGTGCAGAGTTCTACCCACTGTGCCACCCAGCTGTAAATGAGACATGGGCCTCTACACATCTCTACAAGCTGAGCGCCAACTCCCCTTACAGAGTCATTTCTCCTCCTGCGTGGTCAAGCTCACCAGCTCTTCCTGCCCGGACTGAAACGCTCCATTTCCACACTCAGCCTTTGCACAGACTGGCCTCTGGGTCTGCAATGCGCCCCCTCCTCACCATCACCTCTTCAAATCCCACTTCCTTCCAGGTTCAGCCCAGATACCACCTCCTTCCTACGAGAACCTTTCCTGGCCCTCTCCGTCCTCACTGAAATTGCCTCTCAGGGAGTTATTTCACCCCATCTTGTGCCCCAGAATACAAGCTCCACGAGGGCAGAGCCTTGCATTTGTAGGTGCTTAGTGAGCGATGTGTGGCAGTGGTGGTGGTCAGTTATTCCAGGTGTGTCCATCTCTTTGTGACCTCATTTGGAGTTTTCTTGGCAAAGATGCTGGAGTAGTTTACTATTTCCTTCTCCAGTTCATTTTACAGATGAAGAAACTGAAGCAGACAGTAGTTAAGTGACTTGCCCAGGGTCACACAGTCAGTAAGTGTCTGAGGCCACATCTGAACTCGGGTCTTCGCGACTCCAGGCCTGATGCTCTGTGGACTATGGTGCCACCGAGCTAACCCACATAATGGATAGAGAAATGGCCTTTGAGTCAGGAAGACCTGGGTTCAAGTTCTACCTCACACAATTCTTTATTACAATTACAAGTAGCTGTGTGACCCTGGGAAATCATTTACCCTTTCTTCGTCTTGTTTCCTTTTCTGTAAAATATGGACATCATGATGTTGAAGGTCCTTCACAGCTCCTGATCCAAGATCCTGTGTTACTGCATCTCGTTCTACCCTTTGCAATTCCAGAATTCACGGCCCAACAACGCTCTTGTAAGTACGAGCTCCCATTATCAAATTTAAAGGATTTTACAGTCAAAACCTGGTTTCACTCAAATTTCAGCACCTCTGCACACCTCAGCTAGAGAAGACAAACACACCCCAAGTGTATCAATGACAGGAGAACCCCAGACCGTATTTCCCAAGTGTTGGAATACCACACTGCCCAAGTTAGAACCTTCTTTTCAGAAACGGCATTTGTACCCAGTTTGTAACAGCCCATCTCCTATTTTAAATAACATGGATTTCCATCCCTGATTCTGCCATCTGTTCCAATTGGTTCCTATTGCAAGAAACCTCAGTCAAACAGAGTGGCAACCATTGGCCCTAAAGATCAAACCAAAGTGTGATTGCTATAGCTGGCCTTGTGTGCTTGAGTATCTCCTAATTAAAAGCATGCCACGGGGAAGGCCAGTGCAGAGAAGATGGCATCACTGTCAACTTGCACAAATGCATCCGAGTTAGGAGGGGGTCCTATCTTCTGCAGCGCACAAGGCAACCTTGAAACCTTCCTCATAATTACAGACTCTCATGGCAGACAACTCTCATCTGCAATAGCCTTTAATTTAGTCAATTATTTGCAATTTAACTTCTCGGTGCTGGAGGTCACTGAGTTACACTCAACCAGAGGAGCAGATGGAGATGGGGCCTCCTCGCCGTGAAGACGCTAGCGCTGGAAGGCTGGGCTGAGCTGTGACTGACAGCCAAGCAAGGAGGTGATGCCCCTTTACAAGGACTTGGTGTCTGTGCAGGAGTATCATTACAGTTTTCCTTGGCTTGGCTTTCTCTACCCCAGATGTTCTTCACCAGCACTCAGTCAGCTCGGTTTTGTAAATATTTTGATAACTGTTTCAATATAATCGGTTTCTTTTGTATTCGTGTGTATTTTAAAACATTAGTCCGAGGAGTCTGTAGGTTTCCATATACTACAAAACGAGGCCAAGAGACCCCAAAAACTTGAGACGCTCCGAACTGAGGTGGCTATGGGATGCAACAGGGCCTGTATTGGGCCTGGAATCGGGAATACGAGAGATCGAATTCGGCCTCAGACAACTAGCTATGTGACCTTGGGCAAGTCCGTTAATCACTGTTTACCTCAGTTTCTTCAACTGTAAAATGGGGATAATAACAGCACCTTCCTTAGTGAGATAATATTTGTAAAGTGGTTAGCATAGAGCCTGGTACATAGTAGGAGTTTAATAAATGCGCCTTTCCTTCCTCTTTCCTTCCCCATTCAGCTTCGCCTTTAAATGAACTCCTAGAGTCAAACTTAACTTAAGGTTTGCTCAATACTAGGGTTAAAACGGTTTTGACCAGAAGTTTAAATAAGTTGAGAAATCCAAACCCAAACCCAAGCACATTTCATGTGGGTAACGGTTTTATTTTTGAAATTTTTACATCATTCTACCAATCACAGCTGGTTTCTGGTGTTGCATGTGTGTGTTTGCATGTTTGCGCGCATGGGTGTGCGTGTGTGCACAAATGACTACCAGCGTCTAGATCTACAACACTAATAACAATGTCATATATATCAGTGTCTGCGTCAGTGTATAAACACTTGGAGAAGGAATCAAACTCCTAGTAAGTGCTTTTAAAAAGCAACAAAGGTCAATTCAGTTCAACAAAACTTCATTAAATTACACGTTGGAGAGTCGAAGAGGCACAAAGTTAAGGGACGTTAGTCCCTGCCGTCAGAGAGCTTACAGTCCAGCAGAAGGAAGGCTAAGTGTCTACGCTACTCAGACACTGACGTTACTAAGAATTAAAGACATAAATCCCTTTTTGTTGTTACTGTTCAGTCATTTCAGTCGTGTTCCACTCTCCATGACCCCATCTGGGATTTTCTTGGGAAAGACATTGGAGTGGTTTGCCATTTCCTTCTTCAGCTCATTTTACAGATGAGGAAATTGAGGCAAAAACGGTTAAGTGATTTGCCCAAGGTCAAACAGCTAGTAAATGATTAAGGCTGGATTTGAACTCAGGTCTTCCTGACTCCAGGCCTAGTGCTCTATTCTATATCTTACCCAAATGTACAAAACGTTAAGAAGGCAAGAGAATAAAACAAATGAGATTGTAAGCCTTGATGCACACCCCAAATTTACATCACTATTGACATGGCACAGATGAATACTGTATTAAAAACATTTCTGGTCAGGCTGGCAGGGACGTAATTCACCTTCCAGCCACCTGGCTATCACTGCATGTGAAGCAGCTGTTAGTGGAGGCGCCGAACATCTCCCGTCACGTCACTGCCTCTGGGAGCGTCCTCCCCTTTATCAGTACAAACTCATCTGGGAAGTCGGGTCCTAGGACCAGAAATTCCGAGTGGGCCATGGAGCCCAGCCCCTCCTCTTTACAGATTTGCCTAACGACGGCTTCAGACTGGACAAATTGCTCCTAATTAGAGAGACGAAAACAAAAGCAACTCTGAGATTCGACTTCATAATCCTCAAGTGAGCAAACACAACCTTCAAAGCAAGCTGTTATCACATTCCCCATTTGATAGCTGAGGAAACTGAGGCAAAGAGAGGTGAAGGGACTTGCTTGCGGTAATCCCACAGGTAAGAGTCTGAGTCCAGATTTGCACTCGAGTTCTCCTGACTCCCGACCCAGCGCTCGGTGCCACGTGGCGCCCCTTCCTGCCGCTGTAAGAACGCTAAAACTCTGACTGTCCTCTGAAAGGTGCAGAGTGGAAGAAGCCGATAGAGGAGTTTGTCTGGGGAAGCATGAGGAGGAAAGCTCCCTAAAATGCTGAATGAGGGTCTGTAAGGGAGATGCAGGCATGTGCCGGGGTCACCCGGAGGCGGTTTGCTAGAAGACCCCAAGCTCAGTCCCAGGTCCTGGGAGAGCCCCCACCCTTCATTACCCTAGACTGAGGGAGCAACGTTCAACGACCCGCTCCGCCCTCCTCGGGTTTCTAGCCACCCTCTTGGTGCCTGGAGAGGATGGGGTTGGCGGCCTCCTGAAATGGGCCTGGGCCATGGCTCTGACCTCTTTTCTTCTGGCATGCCGACATAGGCCCTGGCTGTTTAGGATATACCCATCATGGTTTTGATTTCTGCGAGAGTTTGGGTCAGAAACAAAAGCAAACAGCAAAACCTAAACCTCTTTCTTTTTTCCCCTAAAGTTGTTTTGTCATGAGATCCAAAGAATTCAGTTGGCCTTGGTATTGGGGACGCTGGTAGCATTTGCATTAGCACAATGCCCCTCGAAGGCCAAGGGGGTGGGGGTGGGGAGCAGGAGATGGGGGGAATATAAGTCCAGCATTGGTCAATCAGCATATATTAAGTCAATTAGCATATAATAAGCACCTACTGTATGCCAGGCACTGTGCTAAGTGCAAATCACTTAACGAATCTGTGTTTTGGTTTCCTCACTTCAAAATGAGGGCATTAAACTCAACATTCAATGATTAGAGAGAAGGGAAGGCTACCCAACAGAGGGAAGCAGACACACAGGGAGTGTACTAATCATCTTCAGGGCAAAAGGGACCACTCCATCACAGAGGCTGGGAGAAAGAAGACGAAAGAGAGAATAGTTTTTCCCCCATTACCAAGTTAGGAAGAGCAAATTCCAGAGAGAAACAAAGGGAAAATGGAAGAAAAGGTGGAGAGAGAAAGAAGAGGAAAAACAGGAGAGAGAGGGGGAGAGCAAACGGAGGGGAGAGAGGGACAGGAAGAAAAAGGGAAGGGAAGAGGGAGGGGGAGAGGGAAGGAGGAAGGAAAAGGAAAGAGAGGGGAAGAGGGAGGGGGAGAGGCAGGGAGATGGGGAGGGGGAAGGGAGCAGAGGAAGAAGCAAAAAGCTCAGTTGCAGATTTTTCCTTTCCTTGGGAAGCCATGAAGGATGTGGTCCTCCTCCATCACTCCAGCTTCCTCCTCGCCTGAATCATGGGTCAAGCCCAGCAGCAGCCGCAGAACAGAAGCCGGCCACAGCCTACCCCTGGCCTCCTGGGGCTTCAGGAGAGGCTGAGGGCGAAGCAGGGATGGCATTCAGTCACTCAGATGAGTGGGCTGTGACCTGAGGTGGTCCCACTGAGGTCTCCCCTTCTTATAGGTGTGTTTTCCCTGGTATTCACCATAGAGCCTTAAATGTAAGCCCATACTGGGGTGTGTAGGGCGGACCCAACATTAGTCAGCACAAGAGCCCTGGGTCCCAGGCTGGCCTTCCTGCTGCCTTGCTGTGTGTGTTAGTAGACAAGGAATCTAGGATTTCCCCAAGTAAAAAAAAAATATGAAGGCTGTAGTGAATGACCTCCAAGGTCCCTTGCAGCTAAGGAATTCTCTGATCGGAGTATTTGGGGACAGATTTCTAATAACGGTGTGTGGGGGGAGTAGGGGTGACTCTTAGATGGAAACACTTCAGTAGCACCTTCATATTTCTGAGGATACAGTCACATCACACTGCACAACACATACTGTAATTAGACTAATGAAAACCCTGTTGACTGACAAGGGTTGATCATTATGCTTCAGGGATGGAAAACAAATCAAGCAGGTGGGAAACACAACTAAGAAATATTGGCCAGAAAAGACAATGATGAATATGGGTTCTTTCTTCTAATTTTGTCTTTTGTTCTGTTCCTCGAGAATGTGAAATTACCTTGAAGCACCTCTGCCCCAGACACACACACACACACACACACACACACACACACACACAATCACACACCACTTAAAAACAAACAAAGAAATCTATGATTTTATCAGCGTTGGGAGCTTGGACTAAGGAAAAGTGACAAGACAGATGAGCTCACCATGTCAGAGAATCTGAGGGGCAGAGATGAGAGGCGAAGGGTGCCCAGGGCCATGTAGCTAATACATGGCAAGAAAGATGTTGACCCAGGTCTTCCTCATTCGAGACACAAGCAATCTCTCTACTCCACAGCGTTTCTCTCCCTGGTCCAGCTGCAGAAAGATCTACTGTTTCGTACTAAAAGTAATTAGTTAACTTTTCATTTTGACTTTCAAACATCTTTGAATTAATAAGATAAACCTCTTCTCTGTGCCGGATAAAAATCTCCTCATCTATTCAAACAGTTCAGTCATCAGGAACTTCAAATCTGATCTTTAATTTTCTCACGTTCTTGGTCTTTTTTAAATAATCTCATTTGTGCTGAATAAATCCTCCCAAGTGAATATTAACAAGGAAGCAGCTTTCACCATCCCCAACTGGGAATTTACCGTCTGAACTACAAAATACCATGCAGATGCTTCAGATCTTTTTTGGGGGGGGGGGGGAGTAGGAGGAGGGAAGGGGAATGATTATGAATCATCTCCTGACAAGGATAATGCAACATGGGAGCGGAATGAATGAACACCAGAGAAAAAGGTCCTTGTTAGAAGGCCCCAAAGCAAAAGGAATTCATAGAAATTATGAGCAAACCATCTGGTGTCAATCCCACCCGGTTGACATTCTCCATAAATCTTCTGGTTGCATTAAATGTGTTTGAAGTTTGGAGACAACTTCTGCATCACTCACGTCTTCTAACGAGAGTGCCCTTTATTTTGTTATTTGGCCCCCAAACACTTAATTCTTAAGAACATTTCCAGTCTGGAGAAGATAGAGGGAAGGGCACAATTACTGTTCAAGACCCCATTCATGATGCTTTGGGGATTGTTTTTCAACATCACCAAGATTTCTGGTGTAAATCACAGTAATCTAGACACATCCAATGTGGTACTGAAGACAGTTTGGGTTACATTTGGTTGTTTTTTGTAAAGGGCAGAAATGGTTGTTTTAATCAGCTCTTTCTTCTATGAATGCAGTTTTACTCTGAACAAAATAATCAGACAGTTAACAGTTTGCTATTTATAGGCTCTGAAATCCTTTGCTGAGGGGTGGTTGTGCTGATCAAACCAGCACGATCGGCTCTCTGGAGCTCAGCCCTGGCATTCCTTCATCTGACATAGACTGTAGGTGGAAAATATTCACCGCCGTTCCCAAGCATGGAATTAAATTGTCAAGGCCAACAACCCCAGGCTCTTACCAACTTCACTCTTGGACCTGCTTCGGATGGGGGGAATGGAAAGAGCCCTGGGTTCAAGTTCAGACCCCCGAGCTCTTACTGGTGAAGCCTCTGAACGAATGAAGGAACTATGTGCCTCAGTCTCCTCACTCAGAAAACAGGACTACAGGTACTGACTCAAGCAACCTACCCAAGAGTCATTGTAGAGCGCACATGATATAACAGGGAATCCCCAAATAAGAGTGAGGCGTGATTATTACTCTGCCTTCCCTAAGAGGTTAAGGCATCAGAACCGCACCTGCCCCCAGGGTCCTCAGTTTGTCCTGGAAGAGGCTTCAAGGTTTTTCCCATTTAAAAACAAACTTTGGCAAAGAGGTTCTTTCTGTGTATTGATAACTAAACAGTTCTGAACAATTGTCTGCCTGTTTCCAAATTACACTCTATAGCAAAGGCGCTGTATCCACTCCTCTGCCTGGCATTTAAAGCTCTTCGGGTCCCAATCTCCTGTCCCTTGTCCTCTGACGTCTTCCCTCATCCCCCCAGGGATTCTCCTGTGAAACACAGCTGAAGCCCGGACAGACCAGAGACACAGTCTAGGGGGGAGGAGTCCCCAAAAGCCATGGGGCGCAGTCCCCGTGCCCATTTGGAGCCCAGATGGCATGACAGACTCACAAAGAACCTCTCCCACGATTCCCTGCACACAGATAGCTTTACACCAGGCATTTCAGTAACTGGGAAATGCCAGCTTCATGGGAAAACACATATTTTCATACTTAGCTTTGAAGGCTTGTCAACCCCAGGTCCTACATCATTAATCAAAACTCAAAGAGCACTTACCAAGGGCCTACTATGCGCCAGGCACTACACTCAGCGCTGATAACATGATGCCAGTGCACAGCACAGGTCTTAAACAGATAAACACAAGATGACCCCAGGCTGCCCTGCAGGGAACACCGGGCACTTAGGCTGCCTTCCGAATTCTTCTGCTCACTCCTCAGGGCCGCCTCTGACTCATCGCCTTTAAGGGTGGTGGTGGGATGGATGGAGATGCCGTCTGAGGATTTAGGACCATGGCTGGGTTGTGATGGCTTCTGAGGGTTCTTCCAAGCCTGAGACGGTGAGACCCTCTAAAGCAGGCAGGATTATGCTGCCACGAAACCAAACGGATCGATGCCAGTCAGGAAGAGAGCTCAGACTCTAGGAGCCAGGAGTCCAGACACGAGGGCTGTCTACACAGCATGGCCCTCCTTCAGACCAGCCACGCTGAAGCCCAACCACCGCTCTTTACAAACATGCAACGATGTGTTTATAAAACCAAGTAGGGAAGTCAAGTATCCCCCCTAAAATGGATAATGACAACTTCTTCGATAATTACAACTAGGTCTGGCTGCAAGACTGAGACGTTGGCATGACTGGGGGAATCTGAATTCTCAGAAACTCAATCTCTTGTGGCCTAGCCCAACTGGCAGGGTGCATGTATAGATGAACTCCAGAATCTGAAATCTCTCTTTTCAAAGAGATCAATGCCTGTCCTGAGAGCCAAGAGCAAAGGGGACTAACGGGGGCATCGACCCCCATCCTCTGCCAATCCAGGCTCACACTGTCCTCCTCACTAAAAGGCGGATGGAGAGAAAGACTAAAGGGACTGACTTACATATGTGTGCGTGGACTAAGCAAAAGAAAATTTCACCAAGGTAGGGAATCACGGGAATGGAGAGGACAAAGTTCCATCCACACCTGCCAGAAAAACGTGATGACTTATGGTGACCCAAACGATGAAAAGGGCTGACCTGTCCGACTCGATGGCTTTTTCTGTCATTTCTATTTCACAATTAAGTCTTTCTAATGCCACTCAGTGAAGGCAACCAAGGTCATGGTTTCCTAAACGGAGTGCATTCCTCACTAGCGGGGAAAAGCTGTCTTAGCGTGTTGTTCAACATTTATGCAGCGGCCACATGGGAATACTCTGGATCTGGAGAGCGGGAGTGGGAGAGCCAGCTTGCTTTACCAACTGTAACAGGATTAAAAAAAGTGCCAGAGAGAAAAGTAATCTTCAGAGGTGAAGTACGGCTAGTTTTTAATTATTCAATGACTGATGAGGCAGTGTATATGAACGCGTATGTATGTGAGAGTGTAAGTGAGAGTGTGTATGTATAAGTGTATATGTATGTATGTATATGAGTGTAGATGTGCATGTATGTGTATGTGTGTTTAAATGAATGAGTGTATAAGTGTGTATGTGTATAGTGTGTGAATGTGTACTGTGTGAGTGTATGTGTGCAAGCGTGAGCATAAATGTGTGTATGTGTGTGTTTATGTATGTGAGTAACTGTACATGTACGTATGCATATGAGTGTAGATGTGTATGTATGTGTATGTGCGTTTAAATGAACAAGTGTATAAGTGTGTATGTGTATAGTGTGTGAATGTGTATTGTGTGAGTGTATATGTGTGCAAGTGTGAGTACAAATGTGTGTACGTGAGTATGTGTGTGTGATTATGAATGAGAATGTGTTTAAGTGTGTGAGTATATATGACTAAATGGGTATGTGTGTAAGTACACATATGTGCAAGTGAGTATGAGTTTGTACGTGACTATGTATATACTGAGTGTGTATATGTATGTGAGCATGCATGTATGTGTATTGTGTGAGAGTGCACATGTACAGTGTATGTGAATGTGTGTATGTTTATATGTGTGTATGAGTATATTGTGTGTGAATGTGTATGTGTGTGTGTATATTTTCGAGTCTATATGTATAAGTGGATGTGTGCGAGTGTATATGTGTGTGTTTGTATGGGGATTTGTGTAAACTATGTACGTGTGTGAGTGTACATGTGTATACTATGAGTATGTGTGTGTGTATGTGTATGAGTGTGTCTGTGTTGTGTATAGACATGCAGGTATGTGTGTGTGAATGTGCTGTGCTTGTGTGTAGGTGTGTAGGCTGCGTATGTGTATGAGTATCCAGGTCTGGATGCCTGCTTGTCTCCCCTGCCCCCCCCAAGGGGCACGGATGCCTCTTTCTAAGGCCCCTTGCTCCCAGGGAGGAAGGCTGAGCAGCACATTCCTGCTTTGGGGCTAAAGGGGCAGAGTCCTTTCCTGGTCCAATGTGGGGAGAGGTGGCGCAGAGACCCGACTGCCTGTGGGCTTTCTTTATCTGCAGCATCAGGGTCTTCCTTCTTAGAGGTAATGAGGCACAGTACTTTGATCAGGGCAGGGAGCTTCCTCATTAGCAGAGAGTGCTGAAGGAACCGTCAGCACCTCTGCATGCACTGTTTTAATGAAGGCATGCTCACTAAAACCAGATGGCACCATCTGAAGTTGGTGGCAAGCATGGGCCCAAAGCCAGGCCTGCCTGCCCAGAACACCATCGCTTCCAAGATGCTCTCAAGATCAAACGTTCACAGAACTTGAACTTTCTCCTCATTGCTCAGGGAAGTTCCACAGATGAGGGGCTAATGAGTTTGACCTTGGGGTGAGGAAACTAGGCCTTGGAAGTCGAGAAGTCGACTGATCCTTTGGAGCTGAATCCGGCCTCTTTCCCCAGACCTCCCTCATCTCCTGTAGCCTTTGGGCATCTGCTTTCACCAAAGGGAGGATGACAGACAGGTGAGGCAGGGAAGCCTCTGCCTGACCACACCCCACTACCCCGCCTCTGCTCCCATCATCAAGGGCTCTGAACAACAACTTCTGCAGAAAGGAAAAGCTAGACATCAGACACCGGGGCTTGCCGTGTCTGGATCACTCTCTGACCGGCAGCCAGCACTCTCTTGGTTCACGTGCTGAATGGAGGCTTTAGGAAACAGGTATATCTGAAACATAAGGCAACTCCCACAGCCCTAGACACTGCTATGAATGGGCTGGCTTAGGCAATGGCCAGTCAGCACTGGTGGGATACAAAGAAGGCGGAAACAAAGTCCCTGCCCTCAAGGGGCTTACAGTCTAACAGGACATAAGGCCATTTACTAGGGAGTCAGTCAACCAGTATCTATTAAATGCTCCTCCAAGAGCCAGACACTAGGGTAAAGCCCCAGGTTAGAGAAAGAGGAGATTTGTATCCCCCTGCGTCCCGGGAACTCTTTGGAGGCAGGGAATCTTTCTTCTGATCTCCAGTCTGATAGGTCCTTGACTGCAGAGACACTTCATGAATGTTTGTTAAAGTATCATGTCAACACATCAGCAGACTTTGAATCTCATGGCTATGGGAAGGAGGATCACTTCACATGTCCTCTCCCTCTCCCCACCTAGGATTCTGGTTCTCTCCAACCCCCATTGATCAGTTACTCCACCCATCCACCCATCCAGTCATCTACAAACTTTCATTCAGTTTTGCTAAGCACTAGAGCCACAATAACAAGAGGGAAAAGTCCCTGCCTTCTAGGTGTTCACACCCGTAATCAGAGAAAGATAATATGGATAAAGCTGCTGGACCTGAAGTTAAGGAGACCCAAGATCCATACTTAGTAGAGGTGTGACCACGGGCAAGTCACTGAAACTACTGGCCTCAGTTTTCACATCTGTAAAATGAGAATAATAATAATAGCACCTATCCCAAAGGTCTATTGTGAGATGCCATAGGTAGGGTGCTCTGTAAACCTTAAGTACTATCTAAATGCTAGGTATTTTGTACATATCTGTATGTGTATAGTACATATGTATGCATGCATATATGAATAATTTTGAGAGGGGTTGTACTACCAGCTGAGAAACAAGGAAAAGGTTTATGAAAAAAGTGGTTTGCAAGCCAATTCTTAAAAAACAAACAAACAGGAATTCCATGTAGCAGAGGTGAGGAGGCAGTGTATTCCAGGAAGGAGGTAGAAATTTGGAGATGGAGCATTGGGTTTAAGACTTCCAACAGACAGATGGAGATATAGAAGTACAGGTTAGGAAAGAATTGATGCATAGATACGGGAGATGACAATTGAACCCATGATGTTACTGAAAAAGTACAGAGAGAGTAGAGAACAGGGCCCAGGATACAGATCAGGGGTAAGGGAAACACCCATAGCTGTGAAGTGTAACGTGGATGGCGAGCTAGCAAAGAAGACCAGGAAGTCTGACAAGTAGGAGGAGAGAAAGAGCAGAGTAAGTGGAGGTACCTAGCGCAGGTGCCTTTTTCAAGAAGTTTGGCTGAGAAAACGAGGCAAAATATGGGATGATAGCTGATGGGATGGCTGAGTCAAGTGAGGGTTTCCTGAGAATGGGGCAGACATGGACAGGTTTGTAGGTTGGGAAGCAGGCAAAAGCAAGGAGAGATTGAAGATTAGTGAGAGAGTAGAAATGAGAGGAGGGAGGGACTCAATGGCAAATATCAACAAGCTGACCTTTCCCAGGGACTACGGCAAAAGAGAAAATGGTGGGGGGGGGGAGATGTACATGGACTATGAGATAAATGGTGGGGGTGGGGAGGGTGGGTTCTAGGTAAGGAGGAAGGGAGAAGAAGGAATAGCCTGGTTTTGGTTTTTTAAGGCAAAGACATCAGTTGAGGGGGTGGGGCTGGTGAAAAGCCAGGACTGTTAGAAGCTTGGGTAGAGATGACAGTGTTTGGAAAAGCCAGTGAGGTAAGCATAATAGAGAATTGGCTGGAGAGGAATACAAGGATTGCCCTGCTGCAGTGAGGGCCTAGTTGAATTAAATAACAAAATTTATTGGATCTAAATATAACTTGGATGTAAGCCTGTCTCTAACTCATTCAACAACACTAGAGTATGAACAGAGGCAAATGCGACCCTTCCTAATAAGAAATTAATATTTTAATTAAATAAATAAGTTTAATAAAATTCATAATTAAATTTAATATTTTCAGAGTACTAGTACAGCAATGATGCCCTGGCTAGGAAAAGAAACTCAACTTTATAGACAATTCTTTGGAAACCTCCTATATACCCAGAAGTACTTTGTACTTCAGCTTTTCAGATTAGACTCTCACACAGCCATAGCTACAGATTAACCTAATCACCCTAAATCAAGGCTTTTTCAATTAAATTCCTGTTCTCCATATAAGAATCAATACAGAGAAAAATCTGCATTTTTGATCCATCTTGTGCTCACACCAAAAAATCAGAAAATCTTCTGCTTATGTATTTTTAACATAACATTTAAGCCTTTCTTATTGACTTTTGTTATTTGCCTGTACTATATATGTTTTTTCACAGTTGCTGACAGTGTACACAAAGGGAAAACATTTTGTAACTCTGCATTTTAAGGATTAGTCTATTGATGTGTTCAAACTTTTTGAGATTGTGAAATACATAGCAATACAAAGACTGAAAATGGTTCTTTTTAATTAGAAAGGATCTTGAGAAATGATGCCACATTTTATTGTTTCTTCTGTTTTGAGAAGCAACATGTTCTCATGTTCCTGAACATCCAACCTTGGTGTGACACAGGGAAAGGCCTTGTGGCAATGGAGCTGAGCTCCTCATGATGGCACCACACCCAGAATTTCTAACCAGGAACCACGGAATCCCTGGGGCGGATTTAGTGGAATAGGGCTTTGGCTACTCCCAATTAATACACAGCAATGAGCAACTCAACTCACATGTATAAATCATGTTTTATTTTCTTAAGACATGAAAGCACTTTGCAGATACACTTTCATTACATGCCTGATCAGAAGACTGATAATAATAGTTCTCAATTAGAAAGGTTCTTGTGAAGTGATGCCATGTTTTGTCAATATCCTTGTGAATTGAGAACACCCACTTAAAATTGTCAGATAAAACTTGGAAGACAACTCTCGTAGGTTAAGACCAATGCTTTTCAAACCCATTTCTGGAGCACTCCACTAGACACCCCCTTTCCAATTTAGTGAATGAGAAGTTTTGGATGCAGTAACTCAATCAGTTCTAAACCTGCCACTTTGTACTACTGTCTTGCTTACATTTTCCAATCTTGTCCACAATAAAAGCATGGGGGATTCATTCAACAGTTTCACTAAAATACAGGTAAGCTACCTCAAAGTATATTACAAAGGAGTATTCATCAAAATTATCTAGGTCTGGTTAAAGAAGAGCAAAGTTGACCAATGAAACTGACTAGATAAGAAAGAAAACAGAGGCAATCAAAAGCAAAAGCCAGCATTTGATAAAGTTCAGAACAAAAACTGTTGAGTAGAGTACTTATTTTGGTGAGACCTGCTGGCAAAACTAGAAAGCAATTTGGCGGAAATTAGGTTTAGATTAAGATCTTACACCATATACACATATACACAATAATCAACAATTTCAAAATGGATATATGACCTGAATGGAGGAGAAAGAGGAGGAGAAGGAAGAAAAAGAGGAAGAGGACAAAGAAGAAAGAGAAAGAGACGTAGGTGGAGGAGGAAGAGAAGAAGGAGGGAAATGACATGATTAGATATGTACTTTAAGAATTAACATTCTCTTCCTGAAGGAAGAGAAAAAGGAAGAAGAAGAAGAAGAAGAAAGAGGAGGAGATGCAGGAGGAAGAAGAAGAGAAAAAGGAGAGAAATGACATGATTAGACATGTACTTTAGGAATAACATCTTGCCACTTGTATGAAGGATCAATTAGAGAGGGCAGAGATTAAAGGTAGAGATGCTGTTTAGGAAGCTATTGAAATAATCCGGAAGAAGGAGCATGAAGAGAAAGAGATCAAGCACCTTCAACAACTATAGCTAAAGAGGAAATTCTTAACCAAACAAGGTCACAACAGATATACTAGATAATAATGACTAAAAGAAATTTAAAACCTTTTTCATTAAAAAAATCAATGAATACAGAATTAGAAGAGAAATGATAGAATAGGAAATATTTTCATCAAAAAGAAGCAATAAAATCATGATATCCAAATAAATATCCAAATATATCCAAAAATCCAAATATATCTGATAAAATTATATCTAAAATGTACAAATAATTAGCAGAAATATGTAGCACCAAGAGTCACTTACCAACAGATAATGGTCAAACGACAAGAACAATTTTCAAAAAAAAAAAAAAACCTACAGATTATAAAGAACCAAATAAAAACACGCTCCATGTTGCTAGCAATTAGAGAAAGGAAAAACAAAGTAATCCTGAGGCTCCATACCATACTATGCAAACGGACAGCCAAGTGAGCAGCAGCATAGTATAGTAGATAGGGCACTATATTTGGAGTCTAGAGGACTTGTGTTCAAATCCCACCTCAGACACTTCCTGGCTGTGTGACCCTAGACAAGTCATTTAAACTCTCTGGTCCTCAGTTTCCTCATCTCTAAAATGAGGGAATTAGATTTGATGGTCTCTGAAGTCTTACCTAGGACTAAACCTACGGTCCTATTTAAAAAAAAAAAAGGGAAACACAATGTTGGAAAGGTTCTGTTCATTGATACACTGTTGATGGATCTGGGACAAGGTCCATTAAGAAAGAAAAATGACTAACCTATATGGGATCCAGCAATCCCATCCCTGAGGTTGGAAAATGAACATAAGGACAAACGCATCAATAAAATATATTAAAAATAAAATAAAAAATAGACCACATCTGCCCCATCGATCTTTTAGTCTCATAATCCCGTCAAAAAAGGAAATGATCGAAGTCTCACAAGACCTGTTCCTGACAAAGTCTTCATTTCCTCAACAAGTCATTATTAAGGTTTACTATGTGCCTATCCTTTTGCCTGACACTGGGAATACAAACCAAACAATAAAACCTCCCTGTTCTCACTGAACCTCCCTGAAGGACTCATCCCCTCAATAATACACTCCAGAATATCGCTAGTCTCGCTGACCTACACTTTGCAGACTCCATCTCTTCCCCTTTTTTTTTAAAGTTATGACATTTGACCTTGTCCAGTTCTGCCGTGCTGCTCCCCTTCTCCACACAAACAGAACCCGAGTCCAGGCTGCCATCACTTTTCTTTGTGACTAGACTATTCCAACAGCTTCCCAACTGACATCCCTGCCTCCCGTCTCTGCCTTCTCTAATCTAGCCTTCTGAAAGGTGACAAGCGGATATTCCTAAAGCCCATCTGTAATCACGGCACTCCCTTGCTTATTTAATAAACTCTAAGGGCTCTTCCTTGCCTCCAGGATAAAAGAGAATCCTCTGTTTGGTTGTACAGCCCTTCACAATTTCCACTGCACAATGATGCCCATCACACTGCCTATATTCTAGCAAAATGAGCCCCCTTGCTTGCCACAACTTGGCACTCTGGCCTCCATGCTTTCACACAGGCTGCCCTCATACCTGGAACCCACTCCCTCACTACTTCCACCTTTGAGAAACCCTATCTTCATTCAAGATTCAATTCAAGAGTCTCTCTGAACCACCTTAATTGACAGTGCCCTCCCCCCAAGTCACTTGGCATGCATTTTGTACATATGTACCTTCTCAAGTCAAAATGTTGGCTCCTTGAGGGCACTTAATATTTTATTTGCCTGACACATAGTAGGAATTTCATAAATGCTTAATCTATTTATTGATTGATGGACTGATCCCTTCACCAGTCTACTTTCTTTGACTTCCTTATCCCTGACTACTTTCAGGAGAGAAATGGCAATGAAGGGAATAGGAAGGAGACTTAGGATTTAAATAGGTAGTCAGCCAACTAGTATTTATTAAGCACTTACTATGTGCCAGGCACTGTGCTATAACACACTGAGAATACTTAAAAAAAAAAGGCAAAAAAAAGTATACCAATCCCTACTCTCAAGGAGTTCACAGTCTAACGTGTAGTACATTAACATGAGAGAACTCCTCAGAAGCCACTGTTGAATCCTTCAGCTTAGATAAGAGACATGAAAGCACTGTATATATTCTAACTTCCATTTTTTATGCAAAAAAAGTTGCATACAAGGAGATCAGAGGCTTAAAGAAAACACCTACAGCATACCATGAACTACATGCCCTAAGCTCCTAGGCTCAGAGCTACTCATTTTACAGGTGAGACCACTGAAGCCTGGATAGTTTCGCTGACACCACACTGATGATGACATTAATTGTTCTAATTATAGCTAGCGTGCATATAGCACTTTAAGGTTTGCCAAGTGTTTTACAAATATGAACTCATTTTATCATTATAACAAACCTGGGACGTAGAAGCCAGTATTATTCCCATTTTTTTGTATGTGAAAAAACTAAGGCAGTAGAGGTTAAGGGACTTGTCCCGGTCACTCATCTAGTAAGAGTCTGAGACTGGATTTGAACTCAGGTCTTCCTGACTCCAGATACAGGCAGCTAGGTGACATGGTGGATACGGTACTGGGCCCAAGGGGAATGTCCTAACAGTGCAGAAGTCAGACTTCCCCAAGAATCACCCTTTGCATCTGAAAAGCTACGTGTGGCACCTTCCTCCCTTCTAAGTCACCTGTCACAACATCCTCTGGATACAGGAAAGGGAAGAGATGGGACCTTCATGAATTTTAATTGCGCCTCATGCCCTCAGTCTGTAGTCTCCGAATATGTATGAGGCAGTGCTGCTGGCTTCCTTCAAAAACAAAAACATGTTACTGAATGTACACCGAGGTCTACATTTCCTTCATTAAGGGAACAGAAGCTAAATACAACCTGTATAGTTTCTCTTTGAGATAGAAGAATGGAAAGTGATCAGGGCCAAGTGGGAAACACCACTATGGGGGTGACACATGCCCTGAATTTGGGAACCCAAGGCCATATTCACCACGGAACAGGGATGCCTAAGTAAGAATCCATCTCTAATCTAAACATGAAATAGCCAGAGAGAAGCTTATTAAAGTTCCAGCTCTTTGGGGGCCTCTAGGGAGCTGACTTTTCCAAGGTGACATTAATAGTGACCCCTTAATTCAGGCAGTTGGTATCATAACCAAGAATTAATGTGAGAAAAAATGATATTGTAAAGGTCAACACGGTGTGAATCATTTATCAATATGAACAAAGTAGAAATGATGCCCAAAGTATTTTTTTTCTTAAATAATCAACTTTTCCAGGTTTTGTTATTGAGATCCCTAAGGCAGGGAGGAAATGGAAAATACATTTTTTTAAGGGAGGGAAGAAAAAAAATTAAACAAGAGAACAAAAATTGGATAAGCTATCTCCACCATTTTTGTGGAGTATTAAAACTTAATAAAATGAAACTGAATAGAAATCAATATAACTCCTACTTGGTGAAAAATTTCAGCTGCACCAAAACAACAACAATTACTATTACTACTATTACTACTACCACCACCACGACCACCACCACTACCACCACCACCACCACTACTACCACCACCACCACTACCACCACCACCACCATTACCACTACCACTACTCTTCCTTCTCCTCCTGCTGCTGTTACTAAATGAAGGTGTGAGTGGGAAATACATAGTTTGTAGGTTTTTGTGTAATAAAAGTAACAGTAATTTATATCTGCATAATTGGCATGCATTTATGCAATACTTTAAGGTTTGCAAATTGCTCTACATAAGCTAACTCATTTGATCCTCACAACACCACTCTGTGGTAGCTGAGTTAGATGCTAGGTTACAGATGAGGAAACTGAGCCACAGAAAGGTTAAGGGTTTTGTCCAGCCAGGTCCATACTGCTTGTGTGAGACAGGATTGGAACCCAGATCTTCCTGGCTCCAAGTCCTGAGCTCTAGTTTAATAGTGGCAAACTCAAATAGACCTGGAGACCATAAAGGGTCCATAAGGATCCCTGTGCATAGGAGTTTCTTCTTGTGTGAAACAGGCAGTAGAAAACCCCTGACCCCACAGGACTCCGCTGAAGGCTATATGATAGAATAAATGTAAAGGACATAAACTGCTATGTAAATATCAGCTATTATTACTATTATTAATTATAGCCCACGAGAACGGATGAGAGGGAAAGGAAGGAAAGGGGAAAGGGGAAGAGAAAAGGAATGGGACGGGAAAGGGCAGGGGAAGGAGAAGGGGAAAAGGGGAAAAGAAAAGGATAAAGGGAAAAGGGGAAAAGGAGAAAAGGAAGGGGAAAGGGAAGGGACTGTATGAGAGCCTTGAAGAAAACTCAAAGTCAGGAGCCAGGACATGGGTCACAAGCCAATAAAGTAGACTAAGAAAAAATGGTCAGGGGCAGAACAGGAGAACGCCATGTCATGGGAAAAAAACCTGAGACGAACGTGCATTCAGGAAGAAAGGCTGCTCAGCGGGGTCAAGGGCTACAGGGAAATCAAAGCCAGGGCTCCTGGCTCTTCCAATTATACGTCTCTTTTACTTTTCCCCTGACTCCAAGCTGTCACCCTGGCCTCTTGTACTTCCTATGCCCGCTGTACTTTCCTCTGGTAGTCCACTGAGCAGCCCTCATCCAGGTCTCCAAATATCTGAGAAGAGCAATCCCATCCTCCCTCAGACTTCTCCAGACAAAACACCCTGGCTTCCGAGTGGCCTCATCACCCACTCCACTTCTTCTCCTCTGGGCACACTCTCATCCGTCAATATGTCTTTAATTCTAAGACAGATCTGGGATCTCCTCCATGCAGACATACCCTTCAGTAGCCCAGCTTGAAACCGAGATACATGCCACCATCTTGTGCCAATCTTGTCATGTGCTCCTGCAAACTGCCACATACTTCTGATCTACTTAACCAACAGGTGTTGGTTAAGCTCTTACTGTGTTCAAAGTACTGGGCTATGTGCAGAGATGTTGAGACAAAAACCCCAAAGTCCCCTTTCTTCAAAGAGCTTATGGTCACCTTGAAGAGTACAACAAATAAGGTAAGTAGAGGCAGTTCTCTTGATACCACATAGAAAAGAACTCTCCACTGGTGACTCAAACCATGGGTTACTGCATCTCTCATTCTGTGGCCCACAAGACAGCAGCTATGAGGACAGTAGCCCATGTCAAACAGCTCCTTCATGATCTAGTGACAAATGTGACTCTTCGGGAAATAACTCCCCCCCCACAAAATGATTCTATGTTTTCTTTTTTTTTTTCCTTCAGCATTTATACACTAATGAGTATCATGAATAGCATTACCATTTTTTTGGTTGTTAAGTCATTTTCAGTCATATCCAACTCTTTGTGACCCCATCTGGGGTTTTCTTGGCAAAGATACTGGAGTGGTTTGCTATTTCCTTCTCCAGCTCATTTTACAGATAAAGAAACTGAGGTAAACAGGGTTAAGTGACCAGGTTCACAGAGTTAATAAGTAACTGAAGCAAGATTTGAACTCAGGAAGATGAGTCCTTCTGCCTCCAGGCCCAGTGCTCTAGGCACTATGGCACCACCTAGCTGCCCACATTACCGTTACCAATACCATTATTTATTACTAAGGATTCCCCCCCCCACCCCAAATGGTTAATTGCTTTGATACGACTACAAGAATAAAGCTTTACATCACTTTCCTCCAGAGCAAAGTTCTGGAGCAAATTTCAGGAGCAAATTTCATGTCTATCAACCAACAATGATCTACGGGTTAAACCACACATGGGCAGCATTCTACTTCCTCATCCATTCTCTGGGGTGTGGGGATGGGGAGGGGGACAGAACTGCTGAACATCACCAGGTACGTCCTTAAACTAATTACACGGTACACACCTCACACTTGGGGGAGGGGGAGGAAGGGAAGGCTTCTGTTGTTGTTTTTCAATCAACATCTGGAAATCCTTGTTGGAGACAGAGCCCAGGGCTCCTAGGCACTGAGCTGCATTTCAAGAAGGCGCACGGGAATCATGGGAATGGCTCTCCAAGGAAGGTATCGGGTTCAATATGCACACACACAAATAACTGAAGAGTTGAAGGCAAAATGCCTTCAAAGGCTTGGTGGCTTTAAGTCCTGAAATTGGGTCATTACTTAAGCCAATTAAGTTCTAAAATTGCTATGTTCTCTGAAGTATTTTAGCTTGAAAGAAGCTGAGCGTTAATAATCAATTGTTTCAAACATTCATCTGGCATCTTGTCTCCAAAACTATGGGCCCCAAGTCCAGCTGTTTCCATTATAATCATGATTTTCACTGAAACTTCCACTATTTTACCAACATAGGAATTTCCACTCCACTAAAAGTTCATCTCCAATGCCTCACTAAGGCCAGGCAATGAAGCTCAGTTCTCAAAGTCTCAGCCAGTGGGATCTTATTGTATAGAAAGAAAGTTAGGGGGCACAATGGGTAGAGTACTGGCCTTGGCATCAGGAAGATCTAAGTTCAAATCCTACTACAGCCATTTACTAGCTGTGTGACTCTGGGTAAGTCTTTAACCCATATTCCTCAGTTTCCTCATCTGTAAAATGGGAATAATCATAGCACCTCCCTCCCAGGGTTATAGTGAGGATAAAATGATATAATATATGTAAGGCTTTTAGCAAACCTTAACACACTATAGAAATTTCTGGTGTTATTACCACCACCATCATCATCATCATCATCATACTGGAATAGCACTTTTACTTTCTCAAGACTTGCTCCCTAATTCTCCATAAAGTATGCCATACTAAGTCTGCACACAGACAAGGCAAGGTCACCACTCTCTACTCTGTATTTTTCTTGTAGGTTCTGATTTATATTTGCCATTTCTTCCACTAGATGTTTCAGGAACAAGGTGCCTAAAAGCTCTATATAATGGAAGTTGGAGGTGATAATCTCGGCAGTTGGGCCGTGGGGGATTAGGAAGGGTCTCCTGGAGCCCCTGGGATCTGAGCTGAGTCTTGAAGGAAGCCAGGAGATGGAAGGAATGAAGCAGAGCATTCCAGGCATGGAGGACAGACAGAGAAAAGGCCCACAGTCAGCAGATGTAGCACCATGTTTGAGGAACCCTAAGGTAGTCGGTAACTGCCTGGTAACCACTTGTCTGGTAAAACCCAACAGAACTCCAAACCAGCTCCTTTGATTACAAAAATTGATTACAGGACAACACAGACTACCGTCAAACTCTCCTTCCTAAACTGCATAGCTCATGCAGTCATTCAGGAAATCTTGGAAAAGACAACTGTTTCTTAAAATTCTTTTTCTACACAGACTTGATCCTCTTTGGCATCAGAAAATGTATGTTCTACGAGTCCATGAAGATCACATCCCATTCTCTGCTGCTGCCCCTTTAAACGACTAGCTAATTGTAGTTGAACTTGAAAAGTATGATTTAAATAGAAGAATTCCAATGAAGAAGTCTAGTCAGTGTGTATCATGCGTAAGGAGATACACAGCTGGCCTTGGCCAGGAAGATATCATGCAGAGTCCCACTTGCGACATAGCGATGGTTAAAATCATCGAACCTCTCAATGTCCCAGGCAAATTTCTAAGACTCAAATGCCAAACAGTTGGCCATCCGTGTGGTTAGCGGGAGTCTCCTCACTCGTGGCCCCCATCTCATAGGCCCAAGACACTTGGTGTTCACACTTCATCCAGGCACCCATGTTCTAGAACTCCCCAAAGGCGAGAGTCTCTTTATCTGTAGACCATTCTCCTTTGTGAGACTGACCTCTTAACAAAGTGCTGTGAACACGAGCTGGTCCAAGATGCCAAGGCCCCCTCGTGTGCAGTCAGACCTTAATGGTGGTTAATGTTCCTTCTGTTCTCCCAGTGATGAGGAAGTGGGCACACGCCAATCAGGAGGCCACCCCGAATCCTGTAGCTCGTCATTTGGACACAAGGAGTTTATTAAAAGAGCTCCACACTGCATGCAAGTCAGCTCGTCTTTGCCTTCTTGGGGAGATGACTGCAGAGGGGAAGGGGTGAGTGGGAAGGCATTGCACTAAGCTCTGGAAATCAAAGGGAAAGTGAAAGCAGTCCCCTACCTCACAGAGCTCAATTCTAGTGTGGAACACAACTCTCAAACTCTGTCAGAAGTAGAAGGACAGGGAGACAAAGAGGGGAACCAGGTGGCTTCAGCACCAAACCAAGACAGAACTTCCTGCCCTCGGGGAGCTTGGGGATGGGGGTAGGGAAAGAGGGGCAGGATGTAAGCTGATTGCTTTCAGTGCCAGGCAGGAGAGTTTGTATTTGATCCTAGGGGTAGGACAGAGAGAGCAGAGTCAGGGAAGGAAGACAAAAGAGGGGAAGACATCCAGGAACTTGGCTTTTGTCCAGCAGTGTGAAAAACTGCAGAGAAGAAGAGAGGATGGGCAATGGGAAATGGCCACTGGGCAGAGCCCCAAGGTAGTGCCCCTTGGAGGGAAGAGCTACAGAGGAGCAGCAGGGTCAGCTTGAAGAGTGAGTGGATGTCTCTATCTTTATCTATCGTCTCTCTCTGTCTCTGCCTCTGTCTCTGTCTCTGTCTCTGTCCCTCTCTCTCTCTCTCTCCATCTCTATGAGACATTAAAGGAGTTATCTTGAGGGGCTGGGACAGTTTAATAAAGAACTTTTTAAGGAAAGAGGAGGTTGGACAAGCTTGATGATTTTTCAGTCTGCTGAAATGTGTCTGCCATGCAGAACTTTCCATGAACCATCTCCATTTTTCTTGCCCCCTCTTCTAGGCTGTTAGGTCATGAAGTCTGAGCCCCTTCAGATACACAATCCTTTGTCTGTCCTTAATTAGAGACAGGAATCAGCACTTGGTGACTAATGGACTATTTCAACAGCCCCTCTGGGTTCTGAGGGTTAAAGGGGCTGTGGAAGGGGCTGTGGTCCCAGCCCATTTGAAGGGTATTGAAAGGGAGGGCAGGGGGTCCTTGGAGAAGCACTTGCTTCTTTTGACCTCCCCCTTCCACTTTACAGCTACAGATCCAGGGATTGCTGCGGCGGGCTGGGGTCAGAGGCAGGGTCTACCAGTTCCCATTGCCCATCCTCTCCTCTTCTCTGCAGTTTTCCACACTGTTGGACAAAAGCCAAGTTCCTGGATGCCTTCCCCTCTCTTGTCTTCCTTCCCTGACTCTGCTCTCTCTGTCCTGCCCCTAGGATCAAATACAAACTCTCCTGCCTGGCATTGAAAGCAATCAGCTTACATCCTGCCCCTCTTTCCCTACCCCCATTCCCCAAGCTCCCCGAGGGCAGGAAGTTCTGTCTTGGTTTGGTGCTGAAGCCACCTGGTTCCCCTCTTTGTCTCCCTGTCCTTCTACTTCTGACAGAGTTTGAGAGTTGTGTTCCACACTAGAATTGAGCTCTGTGAGGTTGGGGACTCTCACTCTAGACAAGAGGGTTCCCTGGAAATCCCCTCTCCCTCAGCTGCCTTTCCCCACCAAGGCTGGCTAGAGAGACACTAACTGAAGATGGGGATGGTATCTCCCCAACAGAATGAAAGAAACCAGAGTTTATCGGCATTAACATCTTACTTCGAAAAGTCAGTCTGTCAGTAGACATTTATAAAGTGCCTACTATGTGCCAGGCATTTCACTAAGTGCCAGGGACACAAAGAAAGGCAAAAGACAGCCCCTACCCTCAAGAAGCTCACAGTCTAATGGATTCAACAACATACAAATAACTGAACAAATAAGCCATAATGGATAAAGTGGGAACAACCAGCAGATTGAAGGGGCAAGTTAAACTCCAACTACAAATGAAACACAGCTTTATGGAACATTAAATAATCTGAAGAGCTGAATGGAAAAAAAATCTGTTAAAAAATGTTACCATCAGATAGGGAGTTTCATATATTTTTATACACAGTGCTTTTATCCCACTCCCCCCCTTCCCTATCTCTCCCTCTCCCTACCTGCTTCTCTCTCTCTCTCTCCCTCTCTCTCTTCCTCTCCTCCCTCCCCTTTCCTTGTCTTCCTCTTCTTCTCTCTGTCTCTGTCTCTCTCTGTCTCTCTCTCTCCCTCTCTCTCTTCCTCTCCTCCCTCCCCTTTCCTTGTCTTCTTCTTCTTCTCTCTGTCTCTGTCTCTCTCTGTCTCTGTCCCTCTCCCCCATCTCTTTCTCTCTCTTTTCCTGTCTCACACATACTCACACACACACACACACACACACACACACACACACACACACATACATACATACACGCACTGTTGTAAACACTCCAATGCCCCATAGAGATTGTGCTCTTCTCTGAGGACCTCCCATTTCCATCTTGTGATCAGCAGCCGGGCATGCTGCATATTGGAAATATTTTCTTTGGCTCTGGTTGGCCCATCCTCGACAGGCCCCCTTTACTTCCAAAGAGGGCCTGCCTCACCAGAGATCTGTGCATTCCATCTTCTCAGGCTTCATCTATTGCTACGAGCATGTACGTAACTTGCAGGAGACCGGCCCAGCTACAACCAGGCTCACTAACACTAACGGTATCTTTCCTAGAGCAGCGCTTAATAAATATCTGTTAAATTAAAATGGATCTAAGTGGTGTCCCTGGAAAGCGAGCCATAGATATGGCTCAAGTCATCAGCCATATAGAATCATGATGAGCGTAGTTGATAGCCCAATGGAATCAACTGCTCAGAATTTTGGCATCCAGGGCACTGAGTCTCATGCTCTCATTTTACAGATGAGGAAGATGAGGCCCAAGAGGAGCAGAGACATGTTCACAGTTAAGTAGCTGGAACACAGCAAAGGTGGCTCTAGTGACGCTTCTGAGTCGCCCCCGCTGCTAACGCCCACCCCACAAGTCGCCTTGCATCAAATGTGGGGCTACTTGGGGTTGTTCTAGAAGAGTGGAAGCTCCTTGAGGGCAGCCACTAGAGCGTTTCTGTCTTTGGCTCTCCAGGGCCCGGTACACAGCAGGTCTTGATAACTGCCTGCTGATGCAGAGAAGTCTCTGCTGCCGATTCTAACTACAAGGCTTTTTCTTCCACACACACTGCTTCTCCAACAGATGTAAACAATTTCCCCCAAATATAAAAAAAAAATCATTTAATTTTCCAATTTCTTCACCAGTAACGAGACTTTATTGGGGGTTTGTAAGTCATTAATAATTATAAGCTAATATTCAGCAATAGATTTAGGAATCAAATGTACCATTATATTTGTGAGGTACACCACTGCAGTGAGAAAGCAAGGGGCCCGATGGAGATGATGGCTGGTAGTCTCCGGCTCATTCCCAAAGAGGCTAGGGATCCTTGCTGATCGGCCCACACTCTGCTGCCTCATCCCTTCTTGTGACCCATGAAATGGCGGTAGAGGCCAAAGGAGTGGAGAGTATCCAAATGGAAGGAAGAAGAGAGCTGCCCTGAGCCGGGACGTGTCATGATTTCTCTAACACATTTTTATAAAGTGTTTGAAATCTATTTCCACCAATACTTTATGTGACTTGACTCATCAACAGGGTGAATTTTCACTTCATAAAGACAATTCTCTCATTGTTTTACCCTAAGCTCCATGCCAAGACAAACACAAGCCACAAATCCTTTGGTAAATATTTTAAAAAAGGACTCATGCTCATATGGCTGACTGGAAATATGTCCATGCCTGCTGACAATTCCTAGAACTGAGAGACTAAACATCTTCGAAAAGGACTATTTTTCCTGGCACACGTAAAACCTACAAAGGCTGATAAGCCTGAGCCAACGTCTTCAAAACAACATGAATCTCATACTCTAGAGACTGAAAAACAAACAGAAAAATATATATTTCATGAAATTGTAAATATATAAGGGAGACAGAGGAATATGATAGCAAAAGCTTGGGGAAAAAAAAGTACCCTACTTTGCAAAACAAACCATCTGATTCAGGGCTGGTGTAAAGGAGGGTAGACAAGATGGCAGCAACCCACTGATGCTGCTGGAGAATTGGTTGTCTCTGATCCAAAATGCTGAGGAGGGTATACCCCCAACCCTAGTTTGAAAGACTGATTTTCATCCCATGGAGAGTGAAAGGAATGTTCTTCTAATGAGAGGGAGCTAAAGGGCCCCTGAGTGTAAAAGGAGGGCGCTAGACCTGATGGCCAATGTGATAAAGTGGTCTTAAGCCATGCCTTTGAGCTTGAAATCCATTTCCACTTTCTCGATGACATCACACGGCTACAATTTGGGTTCTGCTGTCGCTAGTTTGTTTTTTACTTACTGGGAGAAAGTTAAGGTTTTTCTTGCTATTTATGTTCATTTGACATGACTGGCAAGGATTGTTAACATTTTTCTACTGGAGAAAAAAGTTTAGATTCCACACCATTCTTTAAACCCCCTAGCTTCTCAGATCAATCAAACTAAAAAATATTGACTCTTCATTCTAATAGCTAAGGAGGTTCCATCAGACATATATAGTTCATTCATTCTCACGCAAACCAATTGCCCAGGTGGCAAATTCAGGCGCCATGACATGGAACAAGTCAAAGAGCTTAGCTTGCTTCAAGATGGTTGGCTTAGCACTGGAAGGGTAGGTTTTTAACTTCGCAGTAATTAAAAACACATACATCATGACAAATGTACACAAATAATAAGCTTAATGGATTGAAAATGGTGAGGAAATACCTTTTTAATCCAAAATGATCTCATTACAGTACATAGTTATAAGGCATTTTATCTCTGAAACTAAGGGGCTCTTTACACTTAGCAAAAACAATACCAGATTAAGAAAAGGATGACAAACATGTGAGTTTATGTAACTTGGAATTCCATAAAGTATAATTTAGGGCTTCCCACCCCATTAACACAAAGCTACAATGTAGGTGGCAGAGTCTCTTTAAAAAATGCTACATTCAATACAGTTAGAAGGAACTTAACTGTAGTTTCATGGCCAAAAATAGGCTTATTATCTATGAATAAAGAATCTCCAGACTAAATCAAAAAGGTTGCTCATATATACTGAAGAATTTTGACAGTCACTGGATTTTGAGATATTATTTTTCTTTATGGTTTAGTTTTTTTTAAATCACTGACTTTGGGGGGTTGTAAACGTGAATCTCTTTTTCTCTAAAATTAAGCATTTGTGTCTACTGCAATAAATAATCCATAATGATTTTCTAAGTTACTTCATATGTAATTCAGTATTCTCTCTCGGGCAATAGATTTAGCAGCTAGCATCATCATTAGTGTTCTTTATTTCTAAATCTGTAAACTTAATTTTCAAATGGCCAGAAAGGACAGTAAATAGTGGTCATTGACTGATAAATGGAAACATCTGGAAACCAAGATACGCATTGGTTTCACATAATGCCCCTTGGCATCCAGCTACAAAACAATTTTTCGGATTGGTCTGTAACTAGTAAGATCATTGATGTTGGGCAATGACTTCTTTAATAAGGATAAAATAGAAACAATATTTTGTTCTGGAGAAATTATGTAGCTATTGTGTGCCTAGCATAATGTTAATTAGAAAAGTTTGGGAAGGACCAAAAAAAATTGGGGTGGGGGGTGGGGAAGACAATAAAAGCCTTGAAATGAAATTCTATGCTGAGGCAGAGGACGGTATCAAAGTTACAAATGTTTTAAACCTTATTAATCTACAGTAAACCACCTTAAAGTGCTCGTTTCATTATCGGTGATCTGGGAAGAAACTTCCCTAGAAAGAAGCATTTGGAAAAGGGGCAATGTTGCCTAATGGGAAGCGCCTCAAAGGGGGTCAAGAAAGTCCCAGGCTTGCATTCAGCTAACAACAATTACTAGCAGGGTGACCAGGGGCAAGTAATTCAAATTTGAGATTTCCCTTAGCAATTTCCTCATCAGTAAAATGGGGATAATAATACCAGGTTTGTTGAGAATCTTAGATGAGAAAACATATTTACAGTATTTCCCAAACTTGAAAACACTACTTAAATGTCAGCAGCTTCTTTTTTTTCCTTTTTAAAGGTCAATCTAACATAATGACTATGTAGATACTTCAGCCATTCACCTCTCTTTGGTCCACGCCGATTTTCAGGGAGCTGTTACTCTCATAAGGTTCTGACTACAAGACTATAGTCAGCTGTTAATACTTATTTACTCATTTCTTTTCCAGTATATTTCCTCCAGAGCTCTCATTTCATCAAAACATCATTTTTAGCCTCTTTCGAATCTCTTGCCTCTTCTCTTCCAGGATTGCTAGTTGATCTAGTGTGCCAGCTGGATTTCCCTTGAGGATTTACTTATGGACGTTTCCTAGTCATTCCCTCTTTCTGGGTTTAGGACACCACTGGCTTTTTATTGTCAGAGTATTTTTTAAATTTACTCCTTCTTCTAGCCTGACTTCCTGGCAGGGCCAGGCTCTGCATACTTCTGGAAGGAAGGTTGGGCTCTAGCATGATTAGCATCAGGGTTCTCTGGGCTCCTGCCTCAGTGATCTCTGTGAGTGTTCTGTTCTTAGAGGAGCACCAGGGCTGCTCAGTCAGGAAAGGGAGCTGCAAGTTTCCAGGGGGCCTAACTAATCTAATTGCTTCCCCCCCTCCCCGATCTGAGTGTCGAAGGCTCCTGTCCCCAGTTTAGATCTGAGCCACACGACTTCGGACTTGTAGCCAGAGTAGCCAGTTGATGGCCCTACCCCTAGCCACCAAGTGGAAGGCTGTCTAGCCTCAGGGACAGAGATGTTTGCTAACCCAAGGTCCAGACATAGCCCATAATCCTTGCCATGGTTACTCAGAGTTGGGCCCCAGAC
>NW_020954577.1:15090765-15098265 GCF_900497805.2 Vombatus ursinus | reverse complement strand
CCGGTCGGTCATTCCACAAGTACTTGGAGTGGAACAAATACCGGCTGGTCCCGTTCAAAACCCTCCATGATCTGTCTCCAGCCTCCTTTTCTGGCCCTGTCTCAGACCACATTCCCTTCATCCACTTCAATGTTGGTCAAATTCTCAATCGGCCATTTTTGTCCCACGCTCTGCACACCTTGCTTACTCAGCCCTGACCACCCGGTTACGATTGGTTCCCCTCTTCCCACCTCAAACCTGTGGAATGTTTTCTCTCCATGAAGCCTTCATCCTTATCCTCACAAACACTCTGTCTCCATCAAGTTTCTCCCAGCTCTTAGCCTGCACTGCTTCAGTGAACCTACTGTCATCACAGCATCACTAGAGCTAGATGTGACCTGGCACCTTTGTATTGCAGAAACTTGCATAAAATGTCTTATCCCCAACCAAGCAGATTAGAAAGCAAGCTCCCTGGGGTCAGGGCCCGTGTCACATTTGTACCTGATAGGAACCCGAATCCTCATTGGGCTAATCTGTCCAACTGGACTGGTATGCAGGACATTCAAAGGAAGGGCAGCCTGTGGTCCTTTGGGAGTCTGAGGGTCAGTCTGCTGTCTTAATCAACTAAAGAGAGAGTCCAGGTATCAGGGGACAATCACAGGTCATCAGGATTTCCATGCAACATGGCTTCCCTCCTAAGCTAAACAGATGAGCTTCTCCCTCTATTCCTCAAGCCATACTCATGGCTAACACCAGCCCATTCATCACCAGTACATTACAGTAAAGGAGGATTAAGGCAAAGAAACTGCATTCTCGAATTTCATTCTTCTCATCTTTACAATCCATGGAGTTGGTACAGAAACAGTCCTGGGGCAACTTTTTCCTGCTACTGTTCTTTCACGTTCAGCGTTAGGTGAATGGTTGTACAAGTGGATTAAATGATTGATTTTTGTAATCGAATGAAGGAATAGGCTCACCGCCATCACCTTTGGGACAACTCCAACATCTGAGAGAATAACAGGCAGGATGTACACTTCTTCCTGTTCTCACGAGGTTTTGATATTTTGAAAGATTTTTATTCCAAATAGATCAGAGATCATGAGTGCTCAATACGAAAGATTCTATCAAAAACAATTCTTATGCTTCTGTGGGTCGGTTATTATTACTATTGTTATCATAATTATTATTTCCTTGAAATACTTAATACAAGCTTTATAGCCCTCGCATACCCCCAGTATCCCTACTTGATCCCAAGTGCTGACTTCACTAGACTAATAAAGACATTGCAATAAACATTTCTGAGCCATTTGGCCCTCTTTTCAAAGGATGAAATGAGTGAAAAGCTGTTGTCCCTGACTCTTCTTAATGGTCATTTGAAAAGCTGCCACCCTTCTCAAGAATGTAAGCTCCGTGAGAACAAGGACTACTTCATCTTTGCCCGGTATCCTCAAAGACTAGCACACAGTAGGCACTTCCGGAACGCCTATCAGTCAGTTGATTGTCAGAAAATTCCAGACCCTCATGACAATTTCGGCACTTCCGCCACTTCGGGTTTGCAGTCTGAGATTCTCATGCGGAAGCAGCATACAGAAGTACACAATGGTTTTATCCAAATGTCTCTGACTATGCTGAGATTAAAAAAAAACATGCAATTTAAATATAGATTAAATGACTGAGCCTCCCATGACAACACACCCAATCTCTTTCAGCAGCAAGCATTTCTAGCACACATGGTATTGACACACAATAAACAACGCTTCTTATCGACACTGTGCAATCTCCCTAGTTTCTTTCCTGGGTAGAACAGAAAGACAGAAGCAATCCTTGGGCAGGGAGGGGTGAAGAATGCCTGATTTGCCATCCTCCAACTAGGCAGATATGGAAAGCTGAGGCTCACAGAGCCACAACAGGGTTGGCAGCATGGAAACCAACTGGCTACGGATCCCATTCCCAACACGCGGAAGATGGCGGCACTCTCAGTGTCCTGGAGCGGCTCCACACAGAGGCTGCGCTCCCCCAGACTACATCCAGCATTCTCTGTAAAGCTGCTGACTACATAATTAGAATCTGGCAAGAGGCAAGCTGAAGCTACTCTGAATGTTGGAAGGAGGGGTCCTGCACATCTATATGCATGGAAAAACTGATGCAGGGACAGAGCCAAAGGCAGAAGCGCTCACTGCCAAGGACGGCATCTCCCCACAGCTGCCAATACCACACAGGTTGAACCAAACGCAAATGGCAACAAT
Organism: Vombatus ursinus; assembly: GCF_900497805.2. Taxonomy (NCBI): domain Eukaryota; kingdom Metazoa; phylum Chordata; class Mammalia; order Diprotodontia; family Vombatidae; genus Vombatus; species Vombatus ursinus. Next base: position 15,096,040 of record NW_020954577.1, on the reverse strand, counting down.
TGGTATGATTTTCTATGATAGTCTATTTGACGGCAACAACACGGATCAAAACAGCAACGTGATGAGCAAGCTTATCAAATGTATGCATTTATTAAGAGCTTTGGAAAGAAATGAGCCCGAGACTCGTAATTATCGGAAAGGAAGAGTCCTGAGTTGGTGGGAAGATGCCCTGTAAAGGAACGGTTCCCAGAAAACAGAACTGATGGAAAGCAGCCAATAGCAATCAATGGCGGCCTTCAGACAGCTTTGAAATCAAATGTAACTGGCTCAGGTTGTGAACTCAGGACAGGTTGGTTTCCAAGTTTTTATCTTCTCATTGTCAATTCTCTCTTTAAATAAATAAATAAATACATACATACAGTATATACTCATATATAGACACACACACACACGTACATGTGTGTGTGCTGTGTATGTGTCCTGAGAGCTGATTGCAAAGTGAACAAGGAGAAAAAAGAGGGGCCAGAGGAAGGGCCAAGGGGTTAGTGGACATAAGAAAGATGAAAAGCTGGAAAAACCTCAAGCCACACACATAACCACTACCGTCCACATGAATGAACATGTGCACAGGTAGACGGACAAACACCCGGCTACGAGAATAGCTTGCATCGGTAGAAGGCTCAACACCACACAGGCTCACAGGTGTAGAGCTAGGAGAGACCTTATGTACCACTGAATCCAATGCCCTCATTTTGCAGATGAGGCAACTGAGGCACAGAAAAGGTTACATGACTTGCCCAAGATCACACAGTTGGAAAGTGTTTTGAGCAGGATTCACACCCAGATCATCTTGACTCCAAATAAAGAATTCTATCCACCATGGCACCCTGCCCATTTCCTAGTTTCAGTCCCACAACAGCCGTGAGAAGGCAGACTGACAATCAGAAAATCCAGACCTGAATTCCAGCTCTGGTTCTGCCAGGATGCATGGCCCTGGTTAAGTCACCTACTGCTTTATGTCTGCCCTATCTCCCTCCTGGAGGACCACTCTGTCCTGAATGCAAAGCAAGACGCCATAAGTTCCTCTGCTCTGCTCAGAGACAGCTGGGTCCAGCAGGGACTCGGGAGAAAGAAGTCATCCCATTCCTGTTCTATCCTGTCTCCGCTCAAGGCTGGTGACTCCAAGCCCACTGCCTTGCTCTGCTTGGCGCCAGTGTGCAAAACTACAGGCAATGGGTACAAGCAGGAGAGAGGCCAACTGGACCTATGGAAGGACTTCCTCCAGCTGGAGCCATCCAAAAACTGGAATGGGTTACATTGGAAGGTAGTGAGCTTCCCGTCATGAGAGCTCTTCGAACAATGGATACCACTTTTCAGGTAGAAGGGATTCTTGCCCAGGCTACTGACTGGGCTACATGACCTCAGAGTTCCCTTCTGGCTCTGACTTTCTCTAGGACGGTGGTTACTATGAACAGAAATGGGAAAGTTGGGACGAGGGGGAGAGGGTGTGGGAGGAAGACATAAGCCAGACATAACTTTCCCAGACCCAAACACCCACACACAAGAAGCCCCATTGTTAACTCCTATAGTAATACATCTCTTCCCACTATACACATAAATAAAAAATGCTATCTTAGAAGTACAAACAACAGCAGCCTTTGATGATTACATAAATGCTAACAATTGTGTTTTGATAAATTACAATGGGTACTGTGTTTATGAGAATTTTTTTTAGTTAAAAAATAAACAGAGCAAGGCCTATGGGATAGAAATGGCACACCTCAAGTATGAGAATGCCATTGTGCGTCTGAAAAAGAGCTTGAGGGCAAAGAGAGGGAAAATGAATTATGAAATAAATGAACACCTGCAGTCACGTACCTCATCTGTCAAACACAAAACCCAAGTCCTGACTCAAGAGGCCCATTTTCCCCTTCAGTGGGATAGCACTAAGCTTTAGAAACTCCCTTCCTCTTCAAAGGCAAATAATTCTAAGAGTAGCTCCCATCGCATTTCAATTCGACTCAATTCATCTACTACGTGGCAGGCACTGTGCTAAGTGCTGGTGATACAAATCAGAAAATAAAAGGGCACTGCCTGCCTTCAAGGAGTTCACAGTCTAGCGGGGAAAGAAGACAACCCAGAAAAGGAAGCTAACAAGTGGAGGAGGAAGGCCACCGGGGATATGATGTGTTCCTGCAGCTGACACCAAGCAGAGCTACTGATGGAAAATGGAGAATTACCTGCAAAGTCCAGATCCCAGCCCTCTTTATTTCTGTAGCACTTGACAGTTTATAAAGGGCTTTCTACGGGTCCCCACATTTGACCCCCCAACCAACCAGGGAGGTTGGCCCTTTTATTACTCTTTTTGTTAGAGGAGGAAATTGAGGCTTTAAGAAGGTCAGTAACCTACCCAGGACCACACATCTCAGAAGGGACCACATGGTAGATGGATCCACACAAAGACATGTTCACTCACCAGGATCACACGCTCACCAAATAACCAAGGGGTGTCATTCCTAGAAAATATAAGAGAAATGGAGCCCAACTTCACTTTTGGGTGGCCCCAACACAAACGCGTATATGTGTGTGGACACACGTCTACATACATGAAAACTCAAAATTAAGTAACAATCCCTATCTCAGAACCGAGGTATCTGTATTTCCAAATTCACAAGTCCCCTGGTCAATGGACCAAGATCTGGCCTTGAACCCAGGGAAATCTGAGTTTAAGCCCCTGACAAACCTTTTGGTTGTATGACCCTGGGCAAGTCATTTAACGTCAGTGCTCTAGGCAACTTGCTAAGACTCAGCTTCAGAGAAGGTACCAATTTGCCTTGGCAAAGGGAGTTTCCTCACACAGGAGTGTCCGGTTTCAATAAAATCATAGGTCTAGTTCCTATCCCTGCCCCTTAGCTCTATTAAACCAGACCCAGAATCCTACCAACCCTCCTCCATGAGAAGGTCCATGATGACTCATGAGAAATCAGCCTCCTCATACACACGGGCCCAAGTCAGACTGAGAACAGGCACTCATCGTCCAGACCAGGCTGCAGAGCTGGACGGTCGGCCCACTGAACCTATGAACCTACGTACGCTAATTATGCGCAGGCGCTGCCCATAGATAACTGCTTCCAGACTGAATATGAAGAGAGGGGCAGAAACATCCTAAATTACTAACAGAAACAGAAATCTACCATTTTTCTTTGGCTACAGATCTTGGAACACCAGAATCCCCCAAAAATCCAAATTTGCAGGTGATCCCAAGGTCAGTGGAGAGACCCTGGGCAGGTGTGAGCAAGTCGCAGCAGGTTACCAAGAGAACCTGAGGACAAAAGTAGAGGAACAGAGGAGAAATCACCAAAGGAGGTGGGCTGGTCATCAATCAAAAGGGAGGGAGAACAGAGAAAGAGCCACAGAACAGCACTGGGTTAAAGACCTCCACAATGAGGAGCAGACACTTCTTGGACAACTTTAGGAAAACCATGATCTAGAATCACACAGTGTGAGGAGCCACGGGCAGCGCTGGAGGGAGCGGCCACACTGCTGAGCTCCCAGCAGCACTGACCGGTCCAAGTAGAACAGGTAACCTCCTGGTCAATACCCCCCACAGAACGATAGAACCTCGGGGACACGCCATGGCCCCAGACTAGCCTAGACATCAGGAAATGTCAGAACGTAGCCTGGCACCCATAGCAAAAGAATTAGTATGCAAAAGTCAAATAAATATTCTTTAATATTTTATCTTTAATATTTTAATTCTAAAATAAGTGGAGCAGTCAGCGGGGCGTGGCCCTGGCACAGCAAAGTCACTTTTATCTCACCTCCATCTCTGGTGAATATGAATTATTCTTATCACTCCTATTTGGAACAATTCCCCAGCAGCAGCGGGAGCCAAGGGGAAGATTGTTTAGTCCTCTCAGACAGAAAGTTCCGTGGGAGATTCAGCTTGAATTATAAGTCCAAAGTAAATGTTACAGTTTTATAGGAAGGAAGGAAACAAATATTTATTAAGCACCTACTACATGTCAGACATTGTGCTAAACCCTTTACAAATATAAACTCAATTGATCTTCACAGAAACCCTGCAAGATTGGTGCTAGTCATATCTTCATTTGAGGAAACTGAGGCAAACAGAAGTGAAGTACCTTGCCCAGGGTCATACAGATGATAAGCGTCTAAGGCCGGACTTGAATTCAGCTCTTCCTGACTCCACGTCCCACACTCTAACCACTGTACCACTTAGGTGGACACAAACACACACAGTAAGCACTTAATAAATGCTCATTGAATTATATTTGTATAGACATGATTGATTCAGACTGCCTGTCATATAGGCTTTATTTCCATTTTTTGCCTGAAACTAACTGAACTGCATTTTATGAGAAAACAGTTTCAGTATACAAATAAATAAATGAATGAATAAAAAACAGTTTATGGTATATGTTAAAATCTTTGAAATTCTCTCAAATTGAGTCTCTGGAGGTCTCTACAGAGCTTTGACAAAAAGTGAGCTTAGGATGTAAAACTGTTATTATATTTTAACCCAGATCAAATGCAGATTGATCACCTTATCAATTAGTCAACAAGCATTTATCTGGCACCTGCTGTATGTTAGGCACTGAGGATACAAAGACTGAAATGAAACAGTCCTTGCCCTCAGGAAGCTTCCTGTCCATTTGGGGAGATAATGTGCATAGGAATCAGTGTGGAGTCCTAGAAATTTGCCTGGGGTACAGAGAAATTCAGTGGCTTGCCCAGGGAGTCACAGCCAGCACGATTCACAAGAGGGACTTGAACAGAGGTTATCCCGATTCTCAGCTGAGGCCAGCCAATCCTCTGCGCTGTCAAATGCTTAGCACAAATGAGAAACTCTATGGCCATGTACATGACTCAGAAAGTTTGGTCCGGGAAATACGTATCGTTCGAAGCATGCCCATCAATCCCAAAAAAACAGAGGGGGAGGCAATTCAGAGACAAAAGGAGACAGACAGACAGACAGACAGACAGACACACACACACATACACACACACACACACACACACACACACACACACACACACAGCATCTGATCCGGGCTACAAAACTCAGATTTTGTGCAGTTTCGGTTTGACTCCAGATCCACAAGTGATCAGCGCTGAATCTCCCACGGAACTTTCTGTCTGAGAGGACTAAACAATCTTCCCCTTGGCTCCCGCTGCTGCTGGGGAATTGTTCCAAATAGGAGTGATAAGAATAATTCATATTCACCAGAGATGGAGGTGAGATAAAAGTGACTTTGCTGTGCCAGGGCCACGCCCCGCTGACTGCTCCACTTACTTTGGGGCACTGAGGATT
>NW_020954577.1:15088857-15090755 GCF_900497805.2 Vombatus ursinus | reverse complement strand
AAGAATAGATGATAGATAGATAGATAGATGGATAGAGAGAGAAAGAGAGAGAGAGAGAGACGGATAGATGGATAGATAGATGGACAGATGGACAGACAGATGGATAGAGAGATAGATTGTATGTACAATCTATAAAACAAAAAATATACAAGAAAACAAGGGTCTTCCAAAAGCTACCAGGTGTGGCTATCAGAAATGAATGTCAAAGAATCCAAGGGAATGAGGGACAACAAGAGATAATGGGGGATGGGGCTTCCAAAGCCATCGTTAGGAAAAGGAAAGATGAAATCCTGCAGGGCTTATGGTAGTGTCCCCATGCTGCTGAATGACCTAACCCTTACTATGGTAAAGCAGCCACATGACACAGTGAAACCAGTGCCAGATTTGAACTCAGGAAGACAAATGCAAATCCTACCTTGAACGATTTTCAGCTGTGTGACCCCGAGCAAGTCATCAACTCTCTCTGACTCAGTTTTCTCATCTCTTAAATGTAGAAAATAATAGTCCCAAATTTCCAGGGAAGTTGTGAGGATCAAATGGGGTAATATGCATAAGATGGTTCCCAAATCTCCCAGGGCTCAATAAACATTAGCTATTCTTATTATTTTAAAAGGGCAAAAGAATGCCATTTTTCCTTCTGTCAGTACTACCCAAGGCCCAAGCTTTAAGGAAAATTGGAATCTTGTACACACCAACAAGAAGATGGGAGTGGAATTTCATGAAAAGCTCGCGTGGCCTCCCTGAGCACCAGAAAACCAACCGTAGCCAAGACGCAACGCACCTGGAGATGGCTCAGACAAGAGCGAGACCCGCTGGAAAATTTTCTCAGCCATTTGGCAATAAAAATTCTAACTGAAAAAGTAACTGAAAATGTAGCTGGATGAAAGACTCTTTAAAGAAACAGAAGATTTTAACATAATTCTATCAATCATTACGACGGATTGTGGAAGAAAGTAGGCATGACAACAGCAACAATGCCTATGTATAAATCAAGCAAGCATGTATGAAGCACTTACTGTGTCCCGGGCTCCATGAAGGCCACTGTGTATACAAAGAAAAAGTGAGATTGTCCCTGACCTCGAGAAGCTTGGACCCTACTGGTGCACACATGCAGGTTTATGTGACATATAGAAGCCAACTGGGGGAGTAGATGGGGAATCGAGAATGGTCTTCTGGAGAAGGTGAGGCTGTGGCTGGACTGTGAGGGAAATAAGGAATTCCTAGAGGCAGAGGTGAGGAGCAAGAACGATCCAGTGAGTGCAAGCTTGGGCACAGATAAGGAAGGACAGGTGTGAAGAACGGCAAAAGCCACTTTGGTTGGACTGTAGCACAGTAGACGAAGCACTTACCTTGAAATCAGGACAATCCGAGTTCAAATCTTGTCTCAGACACTTACTAGCTTTGTGACCCTGGGCAAGTCACTTCACCTCTGTCTGCCTTGCTTTCCTCATCTGTAAAATGGGGATAATAAAACCTACCTACCTATTTGTTGTGAGGAACAAATCAGGATGAATACATGTATTTAAAGGGCTTTACAAACTTTAAAAAGCTATAGAAACACTAGTGATAATGAGGAGGGGGAAGAAAAGGAAGAAGAGGAGGGGGAGGAGAAGGAAAAGGAAGAAGAAGAAGAGAAGGAAGAGAAGGAAAAGGAGGAGGAGAGAAAAAAGGAGAAGGAGGAAGAATAATGTAAAGTGTAAGAAGGCTTTCCTGAGACAAAGCTTCATATGTCATGGAGCCATCCACCCCAGCCAGCCTGCCCTCCCCCCTGTCCAGGGTGGGGCCCTCTCTACTTAGAGCACCTCCCGAGTCCATTCACTTTTCAAAAAGCCCTGAGTTGAGGTATCTTAACTGGTCAGTTAGGGCAAAATCAACTAGTCCTCCATATCTAGCCAGCC
>NW_020954577.1:15015846-15088847 GCF_900497805.2 Vombatus ursinus | reverse complement strand
GCCAGCCCTAAAACATCAGACCAGAGCAGACTCTACAATCAATCAATGCTATAACATCACCATTATTTCTAGAAAGCCTGTGTCAATTGACTTCCCTTTGGATCAGCACTTAGCACAGTGCCTGACAAAAGCAGGCACTTAATAAATGTTTATTGATTGATTGATCAACTCACCATCTCTATGACTCCCCAGTCATTCTCCTTCTTGGACAACAATTCGATGTATGTGTTGTCTTCCCATTAGATTGTAAGATCCTTGAGGGTAGAGGCAAATATTTCTATCTCCTAGGGCTGAGCACAGTGCCTAGCACATAGTATATGACTATTGTCTTCCATGCATTACTCAGTAAGATTAGAAAAGAGAGGTAATAAGATAAATGATTTGTCCATGATGGCAGAGTTAATATTCTTAATTATTTTTTTCAGCTAATAAGCATTTATTTCCTCTCCTCTTCACCATCCTCGCCTCTGCATCGAAAAAAGAACAAAGCCCTTCTAACAAATATTCAGAGCCAAGCGAAGCCCATTCCCCTCTTGACCTTATTTTGTGTACTCATCCCCTCGCTTCCCTCTTGGTCAGGAAGTGGGCAAGGGTTTCAGTGCATTGGCTCTCTGGAATCAAAGTTGGTCACCGCACCGATCAAAGTTCTAAAGATTTCAAAGTTACTTATTTTCACAAGGCTGTGATAGTGTAAGTCGCTCTTCCAGCTCCATTATCACACTGAATCAGTTCATACAAGTCTTCTCATGTTTCTCTGAAACCATCCTCTGACTTGTTTCATACAGAACAATAGTATCCCAATACATTCACATATCATTTGAACAGTCATTCTCTAATGGACGCACACTCAATAAATGTTTGAGGCGGGATTACAGAATCATCAAATTTGAAAGCTGGAATGGACCTGCAGTGCCATCTACTCACAAAACATCACTGAAGGAAGCTCAGCCGTAAGATCAGAACCCAGGAAGAACCCTGGCGCCAATTCCAAATCTCTAGCCATCACATCACATTGCAATTAATTTACCCAATAAGACTTCTCAAAAGGCTTCCTCTTCCCATTCAATTTGGTGATTAAGATTAACATGTTAACTCCAGTTTAGAGACAAAAAAGTAATGAAATCATCCTGTAAAAATTGTTTCAAAGGAGAATATAAGATTATACATTTCTGTCTTTGTACAGAGGACATTATATTTTATATTTATTAATATATAACAGAAGAACATCTAATGAAAAATCATTACTCTCAAAATGTCAGGGTAACTGGTAACAGATTTAAAGATGAAACAATTCACATTTTATATACCTTCTATTTGTTTTAACAAACTGTTCCAATTCTGTGTTTACTTCCTAGCTCATTAAAAACCAGCAACCATAATTACTCAAGACATATTTTTGCAATTTGCTTGCTTTACATAATCGGCGTTTCTCTTCCATAATGAGGATTTGAGCCTGGACCCTCAGTCACTCTTTCACATTTCCCCTTTGCCCAAAGCACTGAGACAGCACATAGACTCTTTCCAAAGAGACAAAGTCGATGTATGTTTTCATGTGTGGGTGTTCGCATGTATGTTTGTATGTGTCTCTATGTCTGCGTATGTGTCTTTGCATGTGTGTCTGTGTGTATCTGTGTGTGTTTGCATGTGTCTTGTGTTCACAGGTGTGTTTGCCTCTGTGTGTCTGGGAATTGGCAGGGTATTAGATTCCAGCAGAATAATAATCCAATTAAAACTGGGACCCAAAAGAAAAGGGCGATTTCCCAACCAGTTTCCAAGAAACAACTCAGGCCAAATGGGTGGTCCTTGCTGAGTCTGACTGACGAGGTGAGAGTGGAAATCAAAATGACCAATTAAAGCTGACGCTTGAAAGAAAACACAAGTAGCATGACTAGATCCTCCTTCCTCAGCTCCAGGCAAGTGCTAACTGGGGAAGCAAACGGAACCACATTTTGACCCTGCCCGCAAAATTACCCATTGGTGAGAGCTCAAAGGTTTCTGGCTCATTTTAGGTGGACAATGACAGATCCACAGAGGCGCCAAGGCCCCCAAAGGGCAACTTACTCACAGATGCTGTGTCTTAGCCCAGCCGCCTACCTGTTGAGAAGGCGCAATAATAGTGCAGCTGACAATCCTGCAGGTAACATCTGGGGTGCCAGAAGTTAGAAAGCGCCGTTCAGTGAGAGCGCTGCCTCACAGTCTCCTCACTGGAAGTGGGAGCAAAAGAATCTTTCTCCATCCCCTGTTTTAAACACTGTCCTATCCACGACGGCCAAGTTTGCTATTCATTGGCATTTCTCTACAAGACGCGTAATGCTAGAACTAATGAAGAGAATCATAATGGAAGTGAGAATTTAAAACACAATTCACAAGAAAAATGCAGCAGGTCATGGTGACTTGGAGCCAAAGGGCCTGGTTGTAATCTTGGCTCTGCCTGAGTTACCCTGGTCAAGTCATTTTATTTCTTTGTATCTCAGTTTCTTCATCTGTAATATTAGAGGGTTGGACTAGATGACCCCCAAGGTGCCTTCCAGCCAAAAATCTATAATCATATACGGCTCTATAACCTACATATATATTATAGATTGTTTATATTGTATGAAGAATATCAATTACATAGAGATTATAATCTAGATACACAGATATACATATATAGATTATAGCCTATATACATATATAGATTATAGTCTATATACATCTATAGATTACAATCTATATCCTATAGGGCAGCTAGATGGCACCATAGTACACAGAGCACCTAGCCTGGAGTCAGGAAGATTCAATCTTCTTGAGTTCAAATCTGGCCTCAGATACTAGCTGTGTGACCCTGGGCAAGTCACTTAATCCCGTTTGCCTCAGTTTTCTCATCTGTAAAATGAGCTTGAGAAGGAAATGGCAAACTGCTGCAGCATCTTGGTCAAGAAAACTCCAAATGAGGTCACGAAAAGTCAGACACAACTGAAAAACAACTGATCAACTACAACACATTCTATAATCTAAATATGTAATTCCATGATCAATGATCACGTCAGTTACATGTATCCGAATACTGTAAGACACCTAGCCTCACTAAGTGCCCGTGTCTCCCCTGGCTTTCTGCTTCAGCCAGCTCTTTGCTCAACACAATCATGGATGTCTACAAATCTGAGCCAGGGGCAACAAATTTGCGCTCCATCGTACAAGCATAAAATGCTGTCGGACACAGACAATGCCGCACTTCCTGCTTCTGTGACTTGGCACCAGATAGCCCTCATGCCCAGAATGCCCTCTCTCCTTCCCTTTGTCTCTTAACTCCCTCGCTTCCTTCAAGAGACCTTCTACATGAAGCCTGTCCTGATCCCCCCTGCCCCAGGCTCATGACCTCCCTCCAACCTCCAAGTAGAAATGACTTTGAATTTCCTTTGAATCTATCCTTGTATCACCACAGCTTGGGACCATGGCTGGCACATAGTAGGCACTTAGGACATGTTTGTTGATTGATTTTGTTTACCTATTTGTGTGCACACATATGTGTGTGTATACACACATACACACACATTATATATAATTTCTTTCAACAGAATATTAAGCTCTTTGAGGACAAGAATTTGGGGGTGGGGTGGGAGGGAAAGATCTAACAACTACAGGGATCAGAAAAAACCAGAGGGTTGGCATTTGAGCTGGGCCTGAAGGAAGCTCCCAGTCTTAAAGGCAGAAGGCGAAGAGGCAGAGCAAAATTAATTTAAGGTGCTTCAGTATCCAAAAGCCATAAGCAGGAGTTACATTAAGAGCAAACACGATCCCGCCACGGTTAAATGCAAAGGTTGCTACGTCACCAAAGTCACCCTTACTTCACGCTTTTTCAGAGAAATTAAAAGCTGGAAGGGAGCTCAAAGCCACCCAGGCCGGCCCACGACTGACCAAGAAGCCTCTCTCCAACAAGGCCCTACTTGAGGAAGCCCGATCCACTTCTGGACAACACTAACGGGCGCTGATTCCTCACAAGGCTAAATTTGTCTTTCTGCTGCCTCTCCCCCTCGGCGCTCTGGGCCAAGCAGAACTGGGTCATTGGGCCAATTTCTCAGCGATCTCCGACCATCTGGCCTATCTCATTCCTCTTTACAGAGACAAGCAGGCCTAATATACTCTCACTGGTAAACATGTTGACTAGGGGAGGGCCAACGGGATGAAACATTTTTAGTGAATTTGGAAAGAATATAACCAACACAAAAATGCTTTCAAACACAGTGGGTTGTTGGCTTGGGGTATGATGTGAGACGTGTTACACGGCTCTACCCTCTGGTGATTTGTAGGAGAGTGTATTATCCCCCTGCCTGACTGGATCTGACTCCTTGAGAGCAAGGAATGGGTCTTATTTCATCTGGATAGTCCTGGCACACAGCATGCATCTCCTCAATGTCTAGTGAAATCAATGTGGTCGGATCACAGGGAAATCTTTAGAAATTTAAATGAGCTCAAACTCCTGATTGTGTCTCACTGGGCTGAGCTCTCACCTCCAGCAGACAGCTTGTTCAGAAATTAAGGTTGGTTTAAATTGAATTCAGTATAAAAATCAATAGTTGCTACTGAAATAAACAGAAAACATTCATCAAAAGACCCCCCCATTCGCTCAATCTCCCTTCTTCTTTAGAGCTCTCCTCCACTCCTCTGCCCTGCTCCGCCTCAAATATTCCATCTTATCACTCTTGAGACCCGGTCTATGATAAAAATTCAGTCCTTTGAAAACTAAAACCATTTGGCTCCGGAGGGGATAACAAGCCGAGTTATTCCAGCGCTTCGTACTGTAGCAAGACAAAGTCAATCAGTCACAGGCACGAGAAAATCAGTGCCTGCTCCTCTACACCAAACACAGCACAGCTCAGGCCTATGCCCCTTGTGCTGAATGTAGCAGGCCCAAAAGGGCCAACGAGACCAATTTCATTCATTTCACTCCTTTGGACTCAAGACAAGTGTTCAGGAAGCACCTTCTCTGTGCTCGGCAATGGGCTGAGCACTGCAAATGCAAATATGGTGGCCGCCTTCAAGGAGCCCATAGTCTAAAGGGGAAAACACTAAATGTCCAAAAAAAAAAAAAAGGTATAAGAAAAACCCAGACTAAATGGAAAGTAATTTCAGAGAAGTCACTAACAGCTTCAGTAGGAAAAGAGACTAATTATTTTATTTTATTTCTTTTACTAATATAGTTGACAGTAAGTGACCTATACTTAAGTGCTTCGATGATGATTTCACCAGTGTTAATATTTCCTACCTCAAACAGTGTAGGTTAGAGGAGAGAGCAGAGAAGCCTGAGTTCGAATGCTACTTCAGACACTTACTAGCTGTGTGACCCTGGGGAAGTCACTCCACCTCTGCCTCCTCACCTGGAACATAAGAAAGTTGGACTCATGGCCTCTAGGGTCCTCTCTATCTATAATTTTGTGATCCTATCACATACATTCCAACCCCTCCATTCTTTTTTTTTGTTTGTTTCTTTGTTTGTTTCATTTTTTGGTGAGGCAAATTGGGGTTAAGTGACTTGCCCAGAGTCACACAGCTAATGAGTGTTATGTGTCTGAGGCGGGATTTGAACTCAGGTCCTCCTGTCTCCAGGGCCGGTGCTCTAGCCACTGCACCACCTAGATGACCACCCCCCCCCCATTCTTTAGTCATCAGTCATTTATGAGTCATTGGACTGAAAACCACAGCCGGCTGGGTGAAAGGTCCCTCTGAATTGTGCCCTCAGCTGGGCCTTGGAGGACAGGTCCAATCTCTTCTCAGACCTGCTCTCAAAATCTTTCCAACATGGCGGCATCTGCCAGAGCTTGTATCCAGCAGGACCAGGCCTGAAGACCTGGGCTTTATCTCCGGGCCCCAACAAAGGGGCAAAGCAGGAAGTTAACCCACATACGGCTGGTCTCCATTCACAGGAAAATGAACCATGACCTCCTGCAGTCGTGACCTGAACATCGTCAAAGTGGGCATCAGGTAACAAGAACAATATTTCTTTTGGTTTCTTTGGCACAAACATGCTTGTGCATGCTGATGGAGAGAGACCAGAAGGCCTGGGTAATAAGCCTTACTTCACTTTCTTCCCCTTCATTCACCCAATAATCCCACCTGTGGGAGATAACCTGTACGCTGAACATACTGAGCCATTGCCTACCCGTGAGGCTGCCGTGCCTGGAATGCTCGCCCTCCTTACCTCTGCTCATCCAGGTTCTTTCTCTTCATTCTAGGCCAGGAGTGTGGAATCTGCGGCCTTGAGGCCACATGGCCTTCTAGGTCCTTAAGTGTGGCCTTTTGACTGAAGTCAAATTTTACAGAACCCACCCTTGTTCTAGGCTGAGTTCAGGGAGCCTCTCCTTTATGAAGTCTCCTCTAAGAATGAGCTTCTGCACCTCATAGTATCCTAGAGCCCTCTATGTAGCTCTCTTTTGCCCCCATCACAGGCAAAGAGTATTTTGATCTGAGGACATTCATTCTAGTGGCCCCACTAGAACATAAGCCCTTTTCTTATTTTTCATGTGTGTATCCCCAGTGCCTAGCACAGTGCCTCGCTTGTGGTAACAACCTGACAGAGGTGTTGAGTTGAAGTAAACTGAATGTTCTGCTATTGCTTCTTTGGGTGACTGGGAAAGCAGCCAAAGAAATCCAGATGTACAGAAGAGGGTGACATGAGCAAGTGTGTAAGGGGCGTGGACAGTGACAGAGGCACCTGAGAAGAAAGGAACATAACGGATAACAAAGTTGACACCCACTGGTGAGAGAATGGCGGATCACCCTGCGGGAGAGGAGTGTACTGGGACATCACTGCGCTCTAAAAAAACAACAAATGTGACAGATCCAGAAAAGCGCGGGAAAAGCTGCATGAACTGATGCAGTCAGCACAGAAGCCAGCAGAGCCAGGACAATAACAGTCACAAGGCCCGCAACAAGAGAAAGCACAGCCATCACAAAGCAGTGGAAAGGAATGTCACGGAGTCACAGAGAACCAGCACAGTCTAAAAGAAGAGAGAAGAAATGACCCCCCCACCCTACCTTCCTGCAGAGGTCTACAGGCACAGACTGCTACATGGATCTTCAAACTTTTTCAATATACTGATTGCTTTTGCAATTTTTTTCTTTGTTTTTTCTTTCAAAAATATTAAAGAGGACAGGGAGAGGGACAGAGGGAGAAATTTAAGTGATGTAATTACAAATGATATCAATAATACTGTTTTTAAAAATTAAATAAAACTAAGGGATGGGGAGAGAGGCTGGACCTGCAATTTCATTAGTAAAGCCAGCTCATGATGAAACATTTCCTCTATCAATGCCAGTCCTCACCTTCTCCTCAGAGAGTTGCCTAAATGGCCTTGCTCCTGGGTGCAGAGCCAGGATGGAGCAGAGGACCCTTCAAACTAAGTCCGAGTAGCTCCTGCATTGAGTGGATGGCTACTCTAAATGGCTTTGGTCAATCTGAAAGCCAGGCCACCATTTGCACCAAGATTCACACACTTCCCTTGCTTCCTGGAGACCGGACAGCTTTATTCTGAGCCAAACAGAAAAACGCCATATTTATACTATTCTTCTAGCTGAAAATTACTGTTCAAAGGAAATGCAATTTTTATTTCCATAAACTAATCTAAGAATTTAGAGCTACATTTATTTGAAAAAAAAACAAAAACTTCTTATCTAAAGAGGTGATCCATTTTGTTTTTCTTTATAAGTATATTTAAAAAAAGAAGCCTGCGAGAGGTTTTCTCTGTGATAATGGAGAAATTCCCCAAATAAAAAAGAGACCACCCTCAAAGTATCCAAATCCCTTAATTGCAACAAAAAGTCCTGAATGTGAAGTCAGGAGTTTAACAAAGGGATTAAGGAAAGAAGAAAAATTGGTCCAATTAAATTCAAACACTAGCACGTCTAGAAACGTGCCTCCCCTCAAACTTTAGAAATGAAAGGATAAGTCCAAACCAAGTGAATCATCAGGCAAACAAGGAAGAAGTGGATTAAATTTACCTTGGAAAGAAGTCGGTGGCTGGCACTTGAGAGGCAAAATTCCTTTCCGTGGCAAAAATCAACAGTGTGATGATAGAACAGATTGTAAAGGTAAGGAAGAAGGGATTTTCTACCTTCCACGCCTTCCCACAGGACACAGTCTTCTCTCCCCAGGGTTGTTGGGAGGATAAAATTAGATAATGGCTACCAATCACTTAGTACAGTATCTGGCACATAGTAGGCACTTTTTTTCTTCAAGATAAGTAGAAAATGAATTTTTATTTAAAATTAGAATAAATTCTGAAAGTCGCTTTTAAACTTCATTAGGAAGGAGGTAACTGACCCCAAATAAGTCATTAGAGGTTGGCATGACCCTTGCCAGTCTTCCTCAAGGATACTCTTCTGAACATGATGTGACTAGTTGCTCTTCACAGTGAGGGAGGAAGTCATAGCTTCCCAAACAGTCCTAGAAAGAGGCCGTGCCTCAACCCAGCAGGCCATCGAGCTCCGTCTTTGAATGCCTCTGCATCCCTTCTATCACAGCTTGCCCTGAAAACAAAACCCAATAGCTAAGAACTGGAAACCAAAGGAATGCCCATCAATTGGGGAACGGCTTTACAAGCTGCGGTATATGATTGTAATGGAATATCACTGCCCTATAAGAAACGATGAGCAGGATGACTTCAGAAAAACCTGAAAAGACTTACATGAACTGAGGCATAGAGAAGTGAACGGAACCAGGAGAACATTGTACACAGTAACAGCAACATTGTTCGACGAAGAACTATGAACAATCCAGCTATTCTCAGCGATACAGTGATCCCAGACAATCCCAAAGGACTAGTTATGAAGCATTCCATCCGCCTCCAGAGAAAGATCTGATGTTGATTGAATACAGACTGAAGCAGGCTATTTTTCACTTTCTTGTTTTTAATTTTATTCAAATCTTCTTGTACAAAATGACTAATATGGAAATGTTTTACATAATTGCACATGTGTAACCTGTATCTGATTGTTCACCATCTCAGGGAGGGGAAAGAGAAGGGAGGCAGGTAGGGATAGAATTTGGAACACAAAACTTTAAATAAAAATGTTAAAAAATTTTTAAAAACCCAAACAATGAAAATGAAAACCTGTTTCCTTTATCTAGTTAAAGATACTAAATCCAAAAGACCTTTACAAACAGTGAAAAAAAAACAATTTAAAACATGTTCTGGAGGGTAGGCTTCTGCTATGTGGTTTTTGTTCCTTCATCTGAAAGCCATCAATAGATGTTGGAAAATCTGCAGCATGTCTGACTTTTTTAAATAAAAGGTAGAGGTCTGGAACACACTAACGCATTTGGATTGGAACGTTTTGTCGGGGACACCATAAAAATGCACGCCGCAGAGGACGAGATGATTTTCCAGCTGAAAAGATTACAAAAAGCTAGAACAGTTTGAGGGAGCCCCCCCCCCAACTCTGTGAGTAAATCCCAAGCTCTGATGCTAAGAATCGTCATGATCCCAAGTTACATGTGGCATCTTGGGTAGGAGGCCCCAAATACTGCACATCTCTGCAAAGAGAAATCCATGTTTGCCTGACCATACCTATCTAGAGTTCTCACAGAAGTCATCAGTGCAGACAAGGTGTTCAGCCAGACAGGCTTCCTTCCTACCAGCATGAGTTGATAATTGGCACTGAGCATTCAGGGAGAGAAAGTCCAAAGCTTGAATAAGCAGCCATCCTTGCAAACCATCAAATGTGAGTAATGAGAGGCCAGGAAACCTCACTGTTTTCTATATACAAACTGACATGTCTAGAATTAATCACATCTCCCTGAGCCTCAATGGAGATTTAAAAAAAAGATTATTTCAAGGTGACTATTCTCAATCAGAAACCTTGATGGGATTCACAATGGAATGGACTGATACAAATTGTGGGGTTTTTTGTTTTGTTTCGTTTTGGTTTTTGGTTTTTGGTTTTTTGAGGGGAGGCACTGTTTTTTAATTTTAATTTCCTTCAGTTTGGGTCCAAGTCCAAGAAATCTGAATACAGGAAAATTCTAGCAGTACTAACAACTGAGCTGAGATAGACAGATCTGTCTCTCTCTCTCTCTCTCTCTCTCTCTCTCTCTCTCTCTCCCTTCCCTGCCCAGGGAATTCATGACTTGCTGTCTGGATGATACAGACTTTCACAAAGAATAGGCCCAACTTCTTCCATGAACAAGGGAAATAATGAAGTTGTTTATGTATACCCATATATACATAATTTCATTTAACAACCTTTTAAAACAAGATATGAAACTTGACTCTCAAGAAATGTACCATCTAATGGGGGAGGGGAGAATAAAGGTACCCAAATGCCTTTGGTACAAGGCATGAAAGATCAAAGGTCATAGGTCTAAAACGTGAAAGGACCTCAGAAGTCATCTGGGCCAACCCCCTCATTTTGCCAATGAGGAAATTGAGGCCTGGGGAGATTAAGGGATTTGCCCAAAATTGTACAGGTAGTGTCAGAGGTAGATCTGAACCCAGATTGTCTGACTCTGGAGCTAATACCTATTCCACTGCACCGTGTTGTCTCAAGGAAGAAGGAGCCAGGGACAAAGCAGAGAACCAGCCAAGTTCCATGACAGATAAGAGGAGGGAGAGACCCTTCTTATTGGGCAGGAGTGGACGGGGTGATCAGTGGAGGCTTCATGAAGGAAATGGCCTCACAGTTGAACTTTGAAGGATGGGGGAGAGGAGAGAGGGGTGGGGGAGGAGTGCCCATTCCAGACTTGTGTAATAGCAGGAAGGGCCCAGACACATGAAAATTCCAGATGAGGCCACGACGCAGACTGCATGGACATCTTTTCTTTAGAACCACATTCATTTCTTCTGGCCTTATTTTGATCATGTCATTGCTCAGTCATTGTTCAGCCAATGGTGAGGGCAGAAGTCAAATCCTTTGTTCAATTATATACCTATATATGCACTTGATGAATTTCCCAATTGAGGTCCTTGAGAATACAGATTTTTCCTTTTCATTTTTTGGTACCCCAAGCCCCTGGCCATGTACCTGGCACACAGCAGTCACTGGCTGGATTGACTGAATTCTCTATCTACCAAGTTAACATTCCCTTTGTATTAAATAAAGAAACAGATTTATTTTAGATGAAAACATGTGACATCTCTACAAGAGCGTGGCTGGAATAAATGGCTTTTGAGATGCATTCAGTTTTAGATTTAAGACCCTTACACTCCCAGCTCTCTAGAGCCGCTCACCCGTGTTCTCCTAAATGCCAATCCCAAGGTCCTTTTCTTGGTCTCCTTCATCTCAGGCTTCTCTGTGTTTCCTTCCTGGCCACTCCTGCTCCATCCCGCTCAGCTATCACTGCCCCACCATCACCACTGCTTTGTGTTCCTTCATTAGAGTATGAACCGCTTGAGGGCACCTGGATGCTTGATGGTGAAGTAGAAAAGAGTGCCCAAGGCAGATGGAGAAAGCAGGACATGAGACAGGAGGTAGGACGCTGGATGAGACCGGCCAGAAAGAAAGCAATCACAGAAGACTACGCGTCGAAGCCCCACCGTGGACTTATCTGGGTGCTTCCACAAAGCACCCTCAATTCCAGAACCACTCTTCCCCTGCCCTTCCCTGTTCTCTCTGCTTATCACCTCTGGACTACCTGATGTCCCGGGCATTCTGGAGCCATACTTGCTTCCCCCATTCTCCTGTCCCCATCCCCTTCCCCATATTCCATAAAATTGTATTTAAACCAAACCTCTGCCCTGGCTAACCGCCCTTGCCTCCTATGGGAGGCAGGGGCCACTCTGCTCCCTTAGGGGGCAAGGCCTGTGGCCTATACTCGGCCTCCCAAATAGAGTAGAGCCCACTGGGGCTCTGCCTCAAGGGGAGCAGGCCCGCTTGGGTGCATCACCTCAATAAATGCTTTAACTTGGAGACTGTCTGAGCAAATTCTTTCAGGACACCAGGACCTGCACATCTATTCCTCATCATTTCAGGTAGCACCCCAACATTCTTGGGGACCACCCTGAATGCATTGCCAATGGCTACAGAGTAGGTCTAAGTGAATTCTTTCACCCCTGAACCGCTCTCCCAACTCTGACCTCAACACTTAGCCCAGTGCTGGGCACGTTGTGAGAAGCACTTAAAAAGTGCTTTGCCTTCTAGATCATCTAACATTTCAGAAAATCCCCTCCCTTCCCCAGATCTGTGACAGTGTGCCCTCCCAACTCCACTTCTAACCTGCACCGCTCCACATCTGGTTCTCTCCGTCGACCCCAAACTTTAGTTCTATGCCTTGACCTACAAATCTTCCCTCAGAATTTTCATTTGCTTTGAGACTTTCATCCCTCAGGTGGAATCATAGATTTTTTAACTGAAAGAGCCCTAGAAAATCAGTGAGTTCACCCCTCTCATCTTACAGATGAGGAAATCAAAAATGAGCAAGGCCACGAGCCTCACCCAAGGTCACAGACGTGAGGTGTAAAGGGGGGTCCTCTGACTGTAATACAAACCCCAGGAGACATGCAGCCTCCTCCAAAGAACTTCAATTCATCTCTCCAGCCCCAAATCCGGCCAGCAGAACACTTCTATCTGAAGAGTAAAAGAACCCCACAAAGTCCAGGAGCCTTTCTTAAGGGTTATGGTGTGCCTGAGCTCTGTCACCCCAACATGAATACAAAATATCTTAAACAAAGCTCAGCATGTTCCCCACATGCCTCACCTTCAACCTCAAAATCTGAGAATAGCCAAGAAATTCCTAAAAGAATGCAATGCACGTTCTCTCTCTTACCCAGGCTGCAAATAACCCATGGCCTTAACTACAGTATAACTTAAAATGTCGCTTCTCTCCCTCTCCCCCTCCCTTCATCACCACATCTCTCTCCTTCATGCTAAGAAAACTTGGATTTAACAATCTTCCACTTTCATATTTTACAACCAAGATGTTACATATGCACTTATCTACAGCCAAGGGACCAGATGAATCAATGAATCAATAAATGTTTATTAAGTACATATTCTGTGCGAGGTACCAGGCTAAGCCAGGCAGCTAGGTGGCACAGTGGACAGAGCACTGGGCCTGGAGTCAGGAAGACCTGAGTTCAAATCCAGCCTCAGATATTTCTTAGTTGTGTGCCTGGACAACTGGTTGAAGGAAAGTTGGGGAGAGACAGCTGGTTCCCTAAGGACACCAGGGGATTGGGGCAGCAGAGTTGAAATTAGGAGCTGTCTGGAGACCAGAGAGGGGTCCTAAGAGCAAATAAGAGTCTAGATTACTTCTCATCTCTCACCAGTAAAATGAATAACTAGGAAAGGTCAGCACAAACTGAAAGAATGTGTTTCACACAGATTTCCCATACATCAATTTTTAAAAAGTAATCTGAGGTTGGGATTCTGAGCCTCGACTCTCTTTATATGCCTTCCTTACACAGGCCTTCTTTGGCCTATGTCACAGAGTCTCGGTAGCATCCCACCCCATTCTCTTCACTTAGAAATACTGGTTCTCCTTTGCCAATAAACAATCCAGTTGGTAAATCAAACATGGTATTTACTGTTCTTTCCTAACACAGGGGGTAAAAAATAAGTTTATTAAAAGTTCCCAAACAGAACCTGAAGCAAGATTCTCATCAACACTGCAACATTATGACATGCTCCATTTGAATCCATGCTCTATGAAAGATAGGAGCTAGAAGAGGAAAGACTCTGGCTGAGTAGGAAGAAACAACGAAATCACTCACATTACATTCAGAGAAATGGGTACATAACTATCCCTATAATTGATCTTTCAGTCCTGGCCAAAAATAAAAATGAAAAAGGTTCTGATTTCTTTCCAGTTTGGAAAACTTATCTCCACAAAACTTACCTTTGTTGACCTTCATACTTTTCCCCAAGCGTGTATAAGAAATGACTAATTCACAATAACAAACATTAAACAATCTCAAAAGTGAAAAATATTTGGTTCTTCTAATCATCTCCACATCAAAAAAGTTTGATTGATATGAATAAGGTCCTAGGGGTTTTGGTAAACAGACTCAGTTTGGGATGTTTTATGTGAATGCCGCAGGGTCCCCTGTGCCAAGGAAAGAATTGTGTGTTTAGTAAATGAGCCAAACTAATTCCACATCATGACAATCACAAAAAATGAGAACTGGACGGTCTAACTTCATTACTAAGATTGCTGATACACTTCATCTGTGTTCGGCGCTTTTGAGAGAAAACACCCATCTGTTCTCCCACTGGGAGAATGACGCTATCTAGATGACCCAGAACAAACTATGCGATCCTCCAAGATGGAAGGGTGGTGTTCTTTCCACCATCCAGCCCCTGGCACAGATGGCTAGAGGTTCTTAGGGTAGCTATCTGTTGGTCCTAATTCATAGTTTTCCACACCTTTCTCTGAGTTCGTTAAAAAATTTTTGACTACCTGGAGATCTATAAAAGTATTAGATAGCACTTTAAATATACAAGATTATTACAACTTAGGCAGTAGAGGACAACTCCATTCATCTGATCAAATGCATATGAAAAATTATAAGCCAAAATCAATCATTCTTATCAAGAGTGATACAAAACCAACCTGGTCCACTTCCTCTAAGCGCTTCCTCTCACTCTTCCGTATGTCAATATTGTGATGTATTTGGAGGTCAAGCGGATGCCCTTTCAATGGTATAGAATGAAACTCAGCCAAGCTTTCTCCCCCTGCACGATGCTCATCCAAATCAGTTCTCATAAATCCTTTCCCATCGTTCTTCTAAGTCTTTTAAAGGAGTGTTAGGGGAGCTCTGTCCATGATCCAGGCATCTGGCCCACCTCCCTTTCCAGTCACATAGCTCATCAGTGACACTTTTCATACCATTTCATTAAGAAGTAAGTGACCGATAAGATGCTGTAGCCCCCCCCTTAGACTGGCCTACCATATGCTTTCTCCATTGTCCTCTGGGTCACCTACAACTTTGACTCTTCAGAGTATTCCACAATTCACCACAATAAAGTATCATTAGGAAAATAATGAAGTTGAAAACCTGGTTCTGGTGTCAGGAGAAGTTTAGAAGGACTTCATGATTTTCTATCTTCCAGCCCAAATTCTTCCTCCTTGTGAAATCCAGACTCAACCCACCAGCTAACTGCACAATGAATCAATCAAAGATCATTTATTGAGTACCTTCTGTAGGCCAGACACAGCAAATACAAAGTTAAAAAAAAAACACAACATAAGGAGATCATAGGATCAAAACTCTACAGTGGTGAGGACCCTTAGAAGGCCACCTAAGAGAATTTCCTCATATAAAGATGGGGAGACTGAGGCCAAAGAGATAAGGTGATTGGCTCCTGGTCACGTGGACCAGTGACATCAACCTCAAACAGAAAGAGGGGCTCACTAACCCATACACAAGGATCCCTACGGGCTGCATACTGACTTATTTTTAAAATATAATGTTATCTATGCTTTATTGGATTTTTATTTATCTTGTTAAATATTTCCCACACATTTAATCTGGTTCAGGCCAAATACCTCTGACAAAGAAGACAGAGCTGGTTTTGAATCCAAGTCCTTGGATGCCAAATCTCATTCTCTTTTGGCTCTATCGGAGCTCGGTGAGTCCAAGTGACTTATATAATGATGTCCAAATGGTTTCCAAATGTCATCTGTTGATATTTGCCTTTTTACGTGATTAAATTTTAGAGTTTCTTTCACATTTTCCTTCTTTTGAGGTTTTCTCTAAGTACCGACAGGGATACTCAGGATTATCTATTTCAAAACCCCAACAATCAGTGAGTTCATAGGTGTGGATAACCCCTCAATCAAAGGAGAGGCAGCATCACTCATCAGTGACTTAACAGACAATCCTGGGGAGTTGTGAACATGAATATAGTCACCCTGTGGAAAATCTGGTCGTGAGCCTCTCTGCCTTCACTTAGATGGTCCTTTCATGAAAAACCTAGAGTCCATTATCAGGGAACCCTCTCTACCAATGCAGGTTGAAATCTTCTTTGCAACTTAGTGTCTTAGAAATTTGCCTGGGGCACACAGAATTCAAGAGACTTGTCCAAGGCCCTACAGCCAATATAGGCCAGAGAAAGGACTTGAACTTGTATCTTCTTTGGCTTCCAGGCTAGCTCTCTACCCACTACTGCATGGTGACTCTCCAATGGCATGTGGTAGGCACTTAATAAATGCTTGCTGACTGACTGGTAAAGTCTAAGTTATATCTTACTTAGTTTTGGATGACGGCAGAGTTTGAGGCAGGATCAAAGAGGCCGAGTGAACAAAAAGGGGGAAGTGTTGGGAAAAAAAGAGCTTTGAGGAAAGTTAGAAAGTCCCAAGGCCTATTTCAATAATATATTCACATTGATGAAAAATAGGCTTACTCAAGATATTTCTCCAACCTCTTACTCCATGCCATCTCCATTTGAGGCATCTTCTCCACCCCCCCCACCAGAAAATCGGACCCACTTCTAGCATGGGGGTAAAGCACAAGCCAGGTTTAGCTTGATCTCGTCCAGATCCAGGCCTCCACATCATCTCTTGGCTATCTCCATGTCAGACTGCCACGTACCTTGTATGGACCTAGCTATGTTCATGTTTTCTCTCCCATCAGAATGTGAGTTCCTGCAGGCCAGGGGCACTTTTGTCTTTTCTCTGTCCCTCCAGTGTTTAGTTCAGTGTCTGGGACACAATAGGTGCTTAATAAATGCTGGCTGATTGACTGAAATGGTGGACAGAAGAACATTTGACAAGTGACTCAATTAAGTTTGACCAGCATGCCAACATGCAGTTGGAAGGGGGAGGACAAACCCTGAAGATGAGAATGTGACTTGTCAAAACATGGAGCAATCTTCTCCCTCAACGACAGCAGAATTTCCACATTTTCCACTCCAACATTACAGGTCGATACACACTACACAAGGAAGTGCTAAGGACACTACGGAAAAGAAAGAAAGAACAGAGGGCCCAGGCCAAGGATACGTGCAGTTCTGTGGCAGAGGGAACAACTCTGAAGGCATTGAAGGATGTCACCACAAGAAAGGCACCAGCTCTGGAATCAGAGAACCTGGGCATGGATAATCACTGTGTGATCACAGGCAAGTCATCTTCCTTCCCTAGGCCTCAAGTACCCCCTCTGGAAAAGGAGGGGTGTGGGGCCCTTCCCCCGAGGGCCCTTCCACCACTAGGACCACGGTCCAGAGCTTCTCTCAAGATGTCTGGAATCTGTCAAATGTTTGGGGGAGCAATCATGGATGCGACTACTGAGGCAGAGAAAAGTGCCATCAGTAAAATCCCTTCTCTTCTGTCTCTACAAAATCTTCATGAGAATGACTGACGTACAGACTCCAGTCACCCTGGATGAAGTCACATGAGAAAGGAACAGGCAACCATTCCACAAAGTTAGTGAGCCGCAAGTGATTAAAAAGTAGAGAGTACCCAGGATGCCACTGGGTTTTATTTGTCCTTACAAAAAACAAAATGCAAATAACCTGAACGCAGAACCATAAAGGAATGGCTGTGGGACTTTGACATTAATGTCAATAAGCATAAAGAAATATAGACAGATCTATAAACAATGACTTTAAATGGGGGGAAAAAACAGAACCAGAAAAACCAGCATATGCTAAGTGTGACTCTCTAGGAGGAAGAGGAAATGAACTAAAATATTCCAAGAATCCCTGATGGAGACAGAGGAGAGAATGAAAAGTTGGATGCTTTGAGGGTGGAAATTCATCTATTTAAATAAAGGTTGCAAAGCAATCTCAGTTAGCTGTATTGCTCTTTAATATTAAGAATAAATCATTTAAAAATAAAATTCATTTCATACAAAAGCAAAAACATAATTGGATCGTTTCAGACTTTATTGACAATTTAGCACCCACTGCTAGCTTCGGCACCACCTGCCACCATTACCAGGGAAGTGGGAGGCAGAAGGGGGCTACCCAGGGCAAAGGGCCACGTGGCATTTTTACCTATGTTATGGAATCCTACAGTAAGCCCTCCTGACCCTCTCAGAAAACAGCCATGGCCAGGTGACCAATCCTGAGCTCCCTTCCAACTCATGGATGACATTTCTCTAACTGTTTATCTGTCAGATTTGCCTCACTACACTAGGTGTATCAGACTCGAAAAATATGCGGTGTAGAACACCCCATCAAAATCCATTCTAGGGGCAGCTAGGTGACGCAGGGGATAGAGCACCAGCCCTGAAGTCAGGAGAACCTGAGTTCAAATCGGGCCTCAGACCAAACACTTGACACTTACTAGTTGTGTGACCCTGGGCAAGTCACTTAACCCGAATTGCCTTAGAAAAAAAAAAAAAACATTCCAAGACTTAACACGAACAAAAGAGGTCCTCCTTGGAAAAGGGGCTGCTGATTTTATAAGGAGGAGGCAGTTCACACCTGGGCATTAAACCCTGGAGTCTATTTTAATCCTCCTCCTCTACTCAAAGATCTTCTTTCTCTCTTTTTTAAGACACAATGAACCCCCACACAAATTCCTCTCTGTTTTCTAAAGACTTGTTTTTTATCTACTGTCCTATCTCTTTCAAAAACTGCACATGGTATTAAACACACAGAAGCAAAGTGGAATAATCATTTTAATAGACAGCCTAAAATTTTATCATCTTCTATAAGTAAAAAGAAACCAAAAAAGTGAAAGAGCTAAAAAAGAAAAGAAAAAGCATACTTAAGCTTAGCTAGAAAAGATGACATCTATTTAACTTATTCTTGCTAAAAAAAAGACCTTGTCACTCTCATTTTAAAAAGCTCCTAAAAATATTTTATGACCAATAGCTATGATTCACCAGCCACAAACACCTGCCATTCCCTAAATGATCTGCACCAAATTCCTTTTATCCAAAGGGCAGTGTAATATTTCACTTGGTTGGCTCTCTGCTACCTCCAGGAAACCATCAAGCTTTCTGAAGTACAAATAACAGTATCAACACACTGAGAGCAAAGCCATGCTTGCGCTGGGCAAGCAGGGCAGGTCATTCAAACGCTTTACTTGAGACAGTTTTCCCCAGTACAAAGAGGCTGTAATAGTAACTCATTTTGCTTCCAGCAAACTCACTGGCTCCTCCTGGAGACACCGATACTGTTTGTTTCTGCAGTCCTATGCCTCTCTCTTTTTGTTGAGTAAATGCCAGGCATCTCTTCAAAGTGGACCCATAGCAGAGGAGGGAGAAGGGGGTTCAGAAGTGGTGTGACAGGGAAATGGATCAATCTCAAGTATCAGTCCACTTAGTATTACATGTAGGAGAGGTCAATCTTTCAACATTCCTAAACTGGCTTAGAAGAATATATGCTCTCCTATTCACACGTGCAGAGTTGAGTATTTATTCATTTTCTTGTTTTTTTTTTTTCTGTACTAATCAAAACAATGACATTTTTTTGCCTCTGGACAAGAAGCTTTCCTGAAAGTGAAACATGAGCAGACAAGTAGTTACAGTCAAAAACGTTTAAATGTCATCTCAATCTCATATTCTTTTAAGAGCCCTGCCATTAACCTTCTAGAGGAAGGGGAGAGAAGCCACGTACCTGTGTGAAACAGACGAGAACGCCATATAAGAAAATATTTCGTTCTTTCACTTCCTTTGCAAAATCTTTCATTTCCATCAGTTCTTTCATTCTTTCACTAAATGACACATTTTGGGAATCAAGAAAATGCACCTGTCAAAGAACACAAGACAAACCAGTCAGGGAACCAAAGCAGAAAAGGCATTGCTTTCAAGTTTCACTTCTCAAAAACTGAGAAACTAAAAGTTGTTCAAGACACAGGGGGAAAGCGGGACATTGCAAATCATGTTCATGAGTGTGTATTAAGTTCCGCCAGATGATCCAGGCCATTCAAGTGTTACCACATGGCCAATGCTTCCGCCTGAAAACCCAGGAGTAGTAAGATGGTGTAACTGCGATCCCCTAAGCTCTAAACCAGTTGATCAAAAGAAGGTTGAAGGGTCTCCAATCTGTGCTCCTTCCATGAGAGTTTGATACTAAGGAATCTACAGGGTGAGCCACCTTCAGAAGAAACTACCAGACAACAAGAGGTTCTGTTTTGATTCAGGCTATCCATCTGCTGTCTCTTGTTCTCAATACATTACCAGCCCACTTTCCTTTCTGGTCATAGGAGTCCTACATCATCTTGCATGGCCCTCCTCTCAGGCCAGGCATCAACCCTAAAGGGCTGTGGCCTATTTAGGACCTGTCCTGCAACCTTCTGGAGTTGTCTTAATAAATATTTTGTTGACGCTTATTTCTTCTGACATCAGGATCATTTCCCAATGACTCCTCCTCCTCCACCTCCAACGGAACTATTCTGTGCAGCAAAGAAGTGCCCCTAGGTAGAGAAAATCAACACACTGGCT
The DNA here is from genome assembly GCF_900497805.2 of Vombatus ursinus. NCBI lineage: Eukaryota > Metazoa > Chordata > Mammalia > Diprotodontia > Vombatidae > Vombatus > Vombatus ursinus. The sequence continues at coordinate 15,068,541 of NW_020954577.1, read as the reverse complement.
GCTTTGGGCAACAGGGCCTCATATTCTAGCTGCAGTTCACCATCCCCCTGCCAAGAAAAGACATGCATGTTTGATCATCGGTCCTCCCTCCACCAAAACTACTTCGTATTTATCTTGTCTATATTTTGTATACACTTATATTTGTCCATGATGTCTCCCTGGGAGAACGTTAAGTTCCAAAGGGCAGGAAACGGTTCATTTTTCTTTCTGTATCCCCAGGACACAGCACACAGTAGGCATTTAATAAATGCCTGAGGATTCATTTATTAGATTCAACATTGGCAACTCCATTGATGAGGGCTCCAGTATCTTTTAAAGCTGTTTTTCTTTCATGACTGTGGCCCCTGTGAACTTAACTCTCCTGGTTTTGTTCAGTTCATTCTGCATCAGGTCACAAAGGTCTTTACAAATATCTCTGAATCCTTCATAGCTGTTGTTTCTAATTCTGAAATAACATTTTCTTACATTAACATGCTATAATTTATTTGGTCATTACCTAATTGATGGGCATCCACTTTGTTTCTTTTTCTTTGCTATAAGAAAAATTACTGTTATAAATATTTTCCTATACATTAAACCCTTCTCTCTGTATTGGATGTCTTGGAAATAGATAGACAGATAAAGAGACACCTAATATGTTATCATGGGACCAAAGGATCTTTGTAGCTGCGTGACTTTTCCATTAGGATTCCATACTGTTTTCTAGAAGCTAGAATTCCCAATTCCACCAGCAGAGTACAACAGGGCTCCTGTCTTCCCATGGCCCCTCCAATATTCACTATTTTTGCCTTTTGTCATTTTCTCATGCAAATTACCATCACCCTTTGGCTTCCTTTCAATTTTTTTTTGTTTTTATCAACGATCATAATGATTTAAAGCCATATCATTTCACCAAGATCTAGTAATGGTAAAGAAATATGCTATTATATCAGTCTGTAGTTTGGGAATACAGTTTTGCACATGTGACCCAATCTATCCTCCTTCTGTTTAATTCTGGACTCAGCTATACAAAGTCTATACAGGTCTACACAAGATTCTTGTATTTACAGGCAGTATAGGAATTTCATCCACTTTATTTTTGAATTGTGGATGGTTAGACCAATATCCTTCATAATGTTATTGACTTAATTGAGGAGACCCGAGGAAAACTGTTAGTTTTCTTGGGTTAAACTAAATTAGTACAATATGAAGAAGGATTTTTTGAGAACCTTGCAATAAAGAAAACCTCTTTCTCTTGTTTGTAATCTAAGTGGACATTTTTCATAAGAAGGATGAACATGCATCCCTTATCCCTAGGAAAAATCATTAATGGAACCATGTCTATTTATATAATTTTGTCATAAGCATGAGAGCCACTCTGAGGAGGGCCTTCAAGCATATATTTGGTTCCATGGAGTCAAACGCTTTCTAACCACCAATGAATGTTTTGCCACAAAGGATGGTGGCATATATAGAAATGGATGGAGCTTTTAAAAAAAGTATCAATAAAACTTTTTAAAAATTAAAATAAATTAACAAGAATTAGAGGGGAATCTATCCACTGCGTTACAGTCAAGAAGAGGTCCTTGATACAAACCCACCAACCAGTAAGCATTTAGTAAGCCCTTACTGTACACTGGCCCCTGCATTAAATACAGGGTCTTCAAAGACAAAGCAAAACAGTCCCTGGCTTCCAGAGGCTCAAACCTAAATCACTGGGAGAGGAGGCACTAGTGGCTGGAGGCAGAGATGGGGACAGGGACTGGACCTGTCCCAGGTGAGGAAATTCCTTCCACCAAGGCAAGCTGGTACCTTCTTGCAAATCCTACTGTGAGAGAGGTAGCCTGGGTGCCAGGACAGCACCCAAGGCCACATAGTCAGGACTGGACAGAGGCAGGGTCTAAAACCACTTCTCTGTCTATGACGCCACAAAGCTAAAGGACCAGGGCAGTGATTCTATGTCACTAATGTAAAACACCTTCTGGAAAGCTTATTTTCATAGTCTTTGTAGCATCACAAACATACAAGATTCTTTAAAATAATAATCAAATACCTAAGTGGTTAATTCAAAGGTTGTTTTTTTTTTCTGGGCTCTTGCATTTTGCAGGGACACAATTTGCTGTTTCAGTTGCTATAGCTACACAATCTTAGCAAGAAGCATGGCACAAACTCTCTGAGTCTCAGTTTCTTCATTTCTAAAACAAAAGGTTTGGGTGTAAGCCTCTTAAGATCCCTAGACCCCATGCCTACCCATGCTTCAGCTCCAGCATTCTCAAACCTGGTCAAGGAGTATCTCCCCAGTGTTGAGTGCTGAATAAGGTCTTTGGGGAAATGGCAAGAAAAAAAAAAAAAAAAGATAAGGGTCCTGCAGATACAACATTCAAGTCACAGGAAGTTGGCTTTTTCCAAAAATCCTTTTTCACCAGAATCAAAATTTGAGGAAATGCTTTGAAGACAATTTCGTTTTTCGTTTTCTTTTGTTTTTTAACAGATGTTCTTCCTAATACAGTGAAAGACATTTTGCTGCTAATATATGAGCTTCTAAAACCCACCAAGTATTCATGTGTTACATGATCTGACTGGGGGGATAATGAAGATGAAGCAATAAAGCCAAACAATAATGCAATTAAGTCAGTCAATAAATGTTTACTAAGTGTCTGCTATGTGCCAGGCACTGTTTTAAATGCTGGAAATACAAAAAGGGACAAAAAAACAGTCCCTGCCCTCAAGGAGCTTACAATCTAAAGGGAGGTACAACAAGCAAACAAAGAGGTATAATCAAGCTATATACAGGATAAATTGTTATTGCTCAGTAGTTTCTCAGTCATGTCTGAATCTTTGTGACCCCATCTGGGGTTTTCTTGGGAGGGATACTGGAGTGGTTTGTCATTTCCTTCTCCAGTTCATTTTACAGGTAGGGAAACTGAGGCAAACGGGTTAAGTGACTCGCCCAAGGTCATACAAGCTAGTAAGTATCTGATGCTGGATCTAAACTCAGGTCTTTCCAACTCTATCCACTCCACCACCTAGCTGTCCATGGGATAAACAGGAAATAAATAAAAGGAAAGGCATTACAACTAAGAGGGACTGTGAAAGGATTTTAGTGGGTCCCCCAAAATACCTCATTCAGCACTCCACATGTGAGAGACGCTCAGTGAAGAGGCTCTGAAAACGTTGGAGCTAGAGATGGGCTATAGAGGGTAGGTTCAAGGGGTCTTAAGGATCTCTCACAATATTAGAGATACAACTCACTTTTAACCTAGGAAGGGGACAGGTTTTAATGAAGAAGAGAAAGGGGAAATTTGCAGAAAAATTGGAAAACAAACAACCCTCTCTCTCAGGGCAGCTGTGTCTGCCTTCAGACACCCCAGATGACATTGAATTCACTGTACCTGAAGCACTCCCCTGGTGGAGATTTGTAGGACTAGTTAATGGGACCCCAAAGCTAAGGCTCCTCTTGCCTCACACATGGTGCTCTTGTGCCAGCCTGCTCCTCCTCTTACCTTCATCAAGGATGACTACAAAGCTATCTCATTCATTGAAATAAGCATTAAGAAGAAAAAGTTCATTTTCTTTTACTAAGCATCAGTGCCTAGTAAGCTTTTGTGTTCTGGTGGTGCAGGGTAAACTGGTTAAACCCTTAACATATGGTTTGCTTCTTAGCAGTGTGGGTGGGCAGATCCAAGCACAAAAGGGCTAGAAAAGGTCCCTTTCTTTGCCTATGCTATCCTCCCATGGGTCATCTCTGCTCGCTGCCACAGATGCTTTGTATTTGCTTAGCAACCATTTAATAAATTACTGGACCCACGTGTATTTCCCGTAATTATTTACATCTTCCAAAAGTGTTTGTCACATGTCCCTGAAGACAGGTACATTAATTAAAGAGCAAAAATTAATTATCAGAAACAAATGCTTTAATCAATCAGGAATGTTCCTTACTTCCTGCATTCAACACTTGTACCCCATTTATTCCCTAGTCCAGCCCTATAAAAAAGCCCAACATCTTCTATCACAAAGAGAAACAGACCAGGGTTGACATGACTAAGAACAAAGTCTATTACAGAGCTCAAGGATTTACCTAAGGAATAGACTGCTCCCTACCCACCAATCAAGGGGGAAGGATTGGGGGAAAAAAAAAAAACAATGCTCTGGAAATTCTCCAAGGCTGAGTTGAGAGGAAGGGAATGGTAGAAAGAGATCCAAGAAACCCAAACCAGTGGTTTGTCCAAACAAGTTTTTGGATACGCCTGAATATGAATGAAAAGGCACAGACAGTGCTCCTCTCTTAGGCTGGCCTCTTCCTGCCTAGAGGGAACAGAAGGAAAGACTTCCAGCAGCTCCTCCCACTGGCCCCAGAACCTAAGCTGCCCAACACTGAGACCAGCTCCCAAGGAATCTGGATAAGCCGGCTGAACTCTGACGGACAAACTCACACTTGGTCAGACCTCACGCCGCCCCGTGATCTGAAACCCCCATTTATCTTTCTACCATTCTCCTCCCCCCACAACCCACTCACTAATTTGCATCATCTCTTTCAACCATCCCTGCAATGCCCCACTCTCATGCTGCCCACGGTGCGCTCTGCATTGCCTGCTCCACAGGCGACAACCTTGCTTTCCTCTGAAATGTCTTCCCCTCTCTCTCCTTTCATCTGTAATTCTCCCCGAGATCCAGCTCCCTCCTGATGACATGACCACCTGGCCTCGATTCCCAGCACTGGCCACACTTGCACTCATTCCCCCGACTCACTCACTGGTCAAGGTGGGGGAGCTGGAATACTCCGAGCTCTCCATTGCCCCTGCCAGGTTCTCCCCCTCACTGACCTCACTCGATCCATATCCACCATCTCCTCAGAATTCTGGTAGTTACTGTCCACAGGCCTCCAAAATATTCTTTCTTTGACGCATTTGGCGCCTGGCTCACAGTCTTTACTTTTCAACTCTTGCCTGCACATTAGGAGCCTTCAATACGCCTAAACTTAACACACCCTAAAGTGAACTTATTGCCTTCCTTGCAAAATCACTTCTAACTTCCCTATTACTAAAGAGGGCACCACCATCCACCCATTCACCCAGGCTCACAAGCTAGGTGCCATCTGTGACTCTTCACTCACTGCCTCCCGCACCATCTCCCCATGTTTTCATTTTTTTTTTACATTTTTATTAAATTTTGAGTTCCAAATTCTATACTTCCCTGCCTCCATCCCCTCTCCCCTCCGAGACAGTAAGCAATCAGATATAGGTTATATCTGTGTGATTATGTAAAACATTTCCATATTAGTCACTTTGTATAAGGAGACTTGAATAAAAGAAAAAGATGAAAGACAAAAAGTGAAAAATAGCATGTTTCAGTCTATGTTCAAAGAATATTGGTTCTTTCTCTGGAGGCAAGTAGTATGCTTCATCACAAGTCCTTTGGGATTGTCTTGGACCTTCGTATTGCTGAGAATAGCTAAGTCATTCACAGTTCTTCATCAAACAATATTGTCATTACTGTGTACAACGTTCTCTTGGTTCTTTTCACTTCACTTTGCATCAGTTCACATAAATTCTTCCAGGGTTTTCTGAAACCATCCTGTTTGTCATTTCTTAGAGCACAATAATATCCCATGACAATCATGTACCCCAGCTTGTTTAGCCATCCCCCCCAATTAATGGGCATCCCTTTGATTTCCAATTCTCAGCCACCACAAAAAGAGCAGCTATAAATATTTTTTGCACAAGTAGGTCTTTTCCCCTTTTTGGATGGCTTTGGGATCTAGCCCTAGTAGAGACATATTTTTATTTTAATTTTATTGGGATTTTTTGGTTACTTTTATATTACATTTATTTCTGAATAGCACTCGTCTCCCTCTTTTACTCAAGGAGCCATCTCTTATAACAGTGATTTTAAGCAAAGGAGGAAGGGCAAGTTAGCACAACTAAACATGTCAATTATGTCTGAGAATCTTCAATATCCCATAGTTGTAATTCCTCAGCTCTTCATCAAGGGAAGGGAGATGCATTTCCTCATCTCTTTTCCAGGGTGAAGCTTGCTCGTCATGCTCACACAGCATTCAGTTTTGTTTCGTGGGTATTGTTTCTTTATATATTGTTATAGTCATTGTGAATATTCTTTTTGTAATTCTGCCATTCACAGAAGTATTCCCATGCTTCTCTGAATTTCTCGTGTTACTGCTTCTCATGGCAGAGTAACAGCCCATTATATTCATGTACCACCATTGGTTTTGGGGGCAGCAAGGTGATGCAGTAGATAGAGAGCCAGTCCTGGAGTCAGGAAGATTCACCTTGGTGAGTTCAAATCTGGCCTTGGACACTTATTAGCCCTGTGACCCTGGGCAAGTCACTTCACCCTGATTGCCTCAGTTTCCTCATCTATAAAATGAGCTGGAGAAGGAAATGGCAAACTATTCCTGTATCTTTGCCACGAAAACCCCAAATGGGGTCACAAAAAGTCAGATATGACTGAAAAATGACTGAACAACAACAAAACCACCATTGGTTTAGCCATTCCCCAATCAGTTAACAGACATCTGCTTTGCTACCAGAAACAAGTGTTGCTATAAATATTTTGCTATATAGGTGACCTTTCTGCCTTTGACCCTTTTAGAGTATGTACCGAAGTGGAAGATCTCTAGATCAGAACATGTGGGTTTTTTATTTACTTTATTTGAATAGTTGCAAATTGCTTTCTGAAATGGCTGAACCAATTTACAACTCTAACAGCAATTTTCACGTCTGTCTTTCCACAGTTCTCCCACGTTGTCTAATTCCATCTCTCCTTTATCAATTTGCTAGTTATGAGGTTAAAACTCATACTTGTTTTAATGTGCATTTCTCCTGTTGCTAGTAGTTTGAAAGTCTCTCACGTGATCACTAACACTCAATAATTCTTCTTTTGAGAATTTCTGCTTGCTCCCATCTTTTGGCCACTCTTCTACTGGGGAACGACAGTTTTCCGCATCCAATCAATATTTCACAAGATCATAGTTAGCCAGTGCATTTATTAAGCACTAACAGCAGGCTTTTGCATGGGATGGGACCTTTGGGAACATCTTGTCCAATTCCTTAGTTCTTCAGATGATGAACATGGCGTCCCGAAAAGGACGAGGCCATCCCAACATCAGCCTCCCACTGAATGACAGAGCTAAAACGGACCACCAACTACCCACTTCAGCTCCATAACCTATCCACTATGCTGAGTCACCTCCCAGCTAGAAATGAATACTGCTTGTAAAGAAATGCACAAATCAGAAAGTAAGCATTTCCTTTCATTATTTCACAAGGTGACTTTTTTGTGAAAATGCATTTTTTCCAGAACTGTACTGTGATTTTTAAGAGTATATTATGTCCAAAGCTGAGTTAATTGATTAATGACTACTAAAAGAAACTTCTATTCCCCTCAAAGCTATGTCATCTGTGGCAAATTTTCTGAGTTAGAAGAAAGAACTCAAAGAAGTCTCAGTGATTAATGTAAGGCATTGATTTATTTGGCTGACTATTCATCTACAACATATAAATTAATCCCCTCTTTACTCGAGCAAAGTGGAAAAATGGTGTTAAAAGAACACAAAAATCCTGACTGTATATGGATAAAAACAAAATGAAAACTGAGACAGAAAAACTTTACAAACTTATTTAGTTCGTGGCAGTTTTTCTATATTGGAATAATGGTGTCACCTATGAAAAATGCCCGTCTCCACATCTGAAAATGCACTCGTTACCACACAAGCAACCACCTTTGATTATCAAGGTTATCTCCAGAGCTCCTAAATCATAGGGGCTTAACCTGGGGTCCCTGAAGTCAGCTGTTCTTGCTGCTGTGGTTGTTTTAGTATTGTGACAAGTGTATTTCAGTATGATGGGTTTCCTTTGTAATTCCATTTATTTCTGCATTTAACAACATTCTTCCGAGAAGGGCTTGGACTCCCGAAGGGGTCCAATATTCAAAAAAGGTTAAGAACTCCTGGTGTCTATGAACATTTGGACAGCATCAACTAAAAAGTTTAAAAGATTTATATCCTTGGCATTAATCCAAAACTAAATATTCCTTATTCATTCTCCTCATTTTCCTGCTTATACTTTAAATGCCAAATATTTTCTGTCTTAACTCCTTTTGTTAAAATGAATTTTTTAAAAGGAGGCGAATGATCCTAAGGGGGAGGCTATGATCAAGACATGCCAGAAAACACAAAGGATTGAGAAATGTGCCCATGATCAGAAAGGGGCCAAAAAGAAGCTGTTTGGGGCCAGATTCATAGAATTCATAGAATGCCTTTCATCATTTTCTCCAACCTCTTCAGTTGCGGCAGCCACAGGAATTGAACAAGGCTTGACAGCAGGAGTTCGGCAAGAAAACACCATCAAGCAGCACAGAAACTCACATTTCTATTCTTGCTGATTTTTTAAAAATTTCACATGATTAATAACTTACTAATAATTCAGTCATAAGATAAAAATACAAGTTAAAGAATTATGAAGAAAATATAATATCAGAATGAAATCTCTAAGTGAAAGAAAACTAGTCCCCACTCCAATGCCTCTACCATTGAGCCAGAATATCATTCTTATTTTGCCTCGATGGTCAATTTGGTTTAAAAACAGACTAGTGGTCACTGTCATTTTCACACTTCTTTTCCAATGTTTCCTCCTCCTTTACACCCCTGATCCAAACTCTCTAAGTTTCATCCGATTGCTTCCTACAAACCCCTCTCTCTTCAGTTTCTCCCCATATCCTCGCTCCTTTCTGGCAACCTACACGTCTCATCTTTTCCTTAAAAATCCCTCACTTGAACCCTCTCATTCCCCTTAAAGCTTTAGTCTTCCTTTTTTTCCCTTTCTAAGCCAAACTCTGAGAAAAAGCCATTTACACTCATTGCCTCCACATCCCCTCACATCTCAGCCACCTTTAATATGGCTTCCAGCCTCACCACTCACCTGAAACCATTTTCTCTACAGTTATCATTTATCTTTAATCATCATATCTATTGGACTTTTCTCAATCCTCATATGTCTTGACTTCTTCAGAGCATCGGATGCCATTAATGACCTTCACCTGGTTACTCTCCCCTTGCTGGATTTTACTAACACTGTTTCCTCGTGGTTCTTTCTTCCTACCTGTCTGGCTAATCTTTCTTACTCTCCTTTACTGGATCACCAGCCTACCCTACGCCTCCTGCCTGTGGATGTTCCACAGGCACTCTCTCTCGTTTGTGTTTTCTCTCTCTCTCTCTCTCTCTCTCTCTCTCTCTCTCTCTCTCTCTCTCTCTCTCTCTCTCTCTCTCTCTCTCTTTCTCTCTCTCCCTTCTCTCTTTCTGGTTCTTTTCATGTCTCTCTCTGTCTCTGTCTTGGTGTTTCTCTCTCTCCCTCTCTCTCTCTCTCTGGGTGTGGGTGTGTCTCTGTCTATCTTTCTCTTCCTCTCGCTGTCCCTCTCTCTGTCTCTCTCTCTCTGTCTCTCTCTCTCCCTGTCTCTGTCTCTCTGTCTCTGTCTCTCTCTCCACTTACTCTCAGTAATCTCACTATCTCTATAGGTTTGATTATCATTTCTACACAAATGAAATCAGTATCTATAAAGCTAGCCCCAGGCCGACTCTCAGTTCTCTAACATCACATTACAAACAATCTATCAGACCTTTCAATCTGTGAACCACATGAGCAACTCGACCTCAAACTCATTTTCTTTCACCCAAAACCAACCCTACTTTCAAAGTTCCCCATGTCTGGTGAAATTACCCCAAAGCCTTCCAAGCACCTGAGTTTATCAGTTCTGGGTCTTTTTTGACTCCTCATTTTCCCAGATTCCAAGTTTCTGTCTCCAAAACATCCCTCTCATCCATCCCCTTCTTTCTACTCACACAAGCACCAACGTCACTCAGGCCTTCATCGCCTTTCAATGGCCTTCGAATTGATCTCCCTACCCAAGTCTCTGCCATTCTCCACACATTTGCCAAGCTCTCCAAACATGGGTGTGACCATGCTGCTTCCCTGATGATGAACCTTCCATGGCTCCCTATAGCTACTAGGATCATCCTTGCATGCAGTCATTAAGTTCTGCCTGTTAAAACATTCCTCCCCTTCATGCAATCTATATATCATTCCAACCAAACTGGCTTCCTTGGTATTCCTCACACACAACATTCCATTATCTATTATCTCCTCGACTTTGTCCTGGCTTCTCCAACACCTACAATGCACTGCCTCCTAAACACTGGAGATTCTTTCAAAGCTCAGTTCAAATGCCAGCCCCTACAGGAGGTCTTCAGGGATTACCCCCACCCAAACGCTAGTGCATCTCCACAATTAGCTTGCCTGTACTTCAGACATAGTCTGTATTTACTTCTGTGTGCTGATGGCTGCCTATTAAATATAAGCTCCCTGAGGGCTGAAATATTACATCTTTATGCCTGGCACACAGAAGGTGCTTAATAAAGGCTCCTTGATTGACTGATCTGGCCAGCGACCAGGCAATAGTGATTAGTCCAAATCTGCTGATAAACTTTTGAAACAAAATAGGTCACGAAATGCTGGTGCTGGTCAATCCATCTCTCACTGACCACATCCCTAGCCAGAGTCAACAGGGCACCAAAGAAATGCAGCGCCTATTGTCTGCCCACAGGAAGCCCAGGATGCCTGAAGGGGCAGGGCAAACATACTTAAATACTTAGCAGGAGTAAAGAACATGCTCATCATACAAGGGCTCCTAAAGGATCAGCAGGGACAAGGCCTGGATTTAATCAGTGAAGGGATCTCCCAGGTGAGGAAACTCTTCACCACTCTAATATAGGGCCTCTGCTATTTACAGACTTAGAGAATCGCCCAGGGCCCCACAACCATAAAACATCAGAGGCAGGGCTTGAAATCAGGTCCTGCTGGTTTGGAGATGTGTTCTCTAGGCTCATGGCATGACGTTGCCCCACCCCATCCTAAAACTGCTCTCAAACAGGGAGATACCCGAGAATATTAACTGAACTATATATTCTAGGAGAGGGAGGATGAGAAGAGAGAAAAAGGGAGGGACGGAGGAAGCTGTCTGTCCATCTTTCCCCCATACTCTTACTCCTCTTTTTCCTCTTTGTCTGCCTTACCTTTCCCTCCCCTCCATCCCCAGCAGAAGGAGGAAGAGGCCCTGCTCTAACCAGAATGGCCAGAGCAAAGGCATGAAGAGCAGAGACCGGGTCAAAGGAAGGGAAGCTGGGATGTTTGGCCAATCGACCAATTCACGGGCGCTCAGTGTGGTCTGGATTTTAACCATCAAGGCCTCCTGAGACACTTCGTAGTTCCCATGAGGAAAACATGCCAATTAAACAAAGGTTGTTTGTGTCACCCTGGGACCTCCTGCCTCCCTCACGGGGCTGCTTTCTGACCTGGCCTACAAAGGGTCAAAGGATTTTAGAGGTCAGTTAGTCTAACCCCTCCTTCCCTCTTCTCTTTCTATTCCAAACCATTCTCAACCCAATTAAAACTTTCATTCCCGCTGTGCTAGGAATTGATATGATTACCTGATTAAAGCCAAGCACGAGAAGGAGCCATTTGCATTTTTTAAAAAGCTCTGCAGAAGCTTTGCTTCTGAATTTATTTACACGCAAAATGAATCTCTAGCAAATTTCTGAGCAGAACTTTTTGCTTCTCCCTGCCCAATCTATCTGTTCAGCCCCACTCAGGGGCCCAGTAATGAAGTAAACTCATTTTAGGGAGACGTGGCAGGGTCTAGATGGTGAACCAGAAATGGCAAAAACCATGAAGCATTCAGAGTGAAAGGCCCTGGGCATGATATCACGCTGTTTGCATGGATAGGCAGAGCCAGCTTCATATTGAATGACTGGATCTCAACCATCTAGAATAAGGAAGCAAAATCTACAAATTCAATGGGCAAGGTGGTATACCTAAGAAGAACCCATAACCAAAAGATTATACAGGTTCCTAGGACTGGTTGACATATCTATCCTAAGGGAAAGAGTCCTCTGATTGGGTAACACTAGCTATACAGGCTGGCCCATCAGGAAACAATGCCAAAAAGCCGATGAGAAATGGCCTTCACAGGACCAGTCAACCTTTTTTTTTTTTGCGGGGAGAGCACATTTAATTAAATTCTTTTAAATGAAAAGAAATCTATTTTTTTTTCTCCTAACTCCTACCTCATTGGAAAGAAGAAAAATAAATTTCTTGTAATAAATAGTGAGTCAAATAAAACAAATTCCCTCGTTGACTGTGTTTAAATATCTATGTGTGTATGTATTTAGACATATATATGCATGTGTATGTGTGTATGGGTGTGTGCGTGTGTATCAGGTTGAACCCTAAATCCATCACCTCTGTGGAATGGATCCCAATTTTCTGGAATCTTGGATGACCATAGCATTGATCACAGTTCTTACAGATTTCAAAGGGGATTATCTCCAGTGTTGTTGTTTATAAATTGTTCTCCTATACCTGCTCATTACATTCTTCATCAGTTTATAAACTTCTTCAACACAATTCACTTTTATAATACCGATATTATCGTGAAAGTTGTGGTTCTACTCACTGCTCTACACAAGGCCTAGTGACTTCTCATGTATGATTCCAAATTGGTTTCCATAATGGTTATACTCATTCACAGGTTCACCAATTAGTTTGCCTGTTTCCCCAACAACATTTGTTACTCTCCTTTCTTTTTCCATCATTGCCAGTCTATCAGGTGTGCAGTGGAATTCCAGAATTACTTTATTTTATATTTATCTAATTACTAGTGATTTGAGGCATTTTTTATATAGTCATAGATATTTCTTTCCTTGAGAACTGCCTATTCACATGCTTAGACCCTTTTTCAATTGGGGAAATTGAATTCCTTTAAATGTGAATCAGTTCCTGGAAACTGGAAATAAAACCTTTATCAGAGAAACTTAGTGAAAATATTTTCACTAATGGATTGCTTCTCTTTTAATTTTAGATTTATTGGATTTGTTTTTTGCAAAAACTTTTTTAATTTTATGTAATCAAATTTATCTATCTCCTTTGAGCTTTTCTATCCGTGTCTGGTCATGAACATTTCTCCAATCCCACCTGATAGGTTTTATGTATATACAAAAACAAATTAATGTAGTGGCCGTCTGTTTGATAAACACAAAAATCCTAGTAATTGCAATAAAGACTTATTATTTGATGAAAACTGCTGACAAAAATTGGACAGAAACATGGAAGAAATTAGATTTGGCCAAACATCTCATGGCTTGTAGCAAGACAGACTCCAAATAGATACATGACCTAGACTTATCTTCTATCCATCTTGTTTGTGTGCACAGCTGTTTGCACATTGTCTACCCAATTAGACTGTGAGCTCCCTGAGAACAGGGATTGTCTTTGCCTTTCTGTGTATCCCCAGAGCTCAGTACAGAGTGAATGTAAATAGCAATTGTTTCTCTTTTGGCCAGAAACCTTGAGGGTCTTCCCCTCCCATATTGATTTTTTTTTAACTAGGTGAGGCCGCCATTCTCTGCCTCATTTCTCACCTAGCCTCTTAGCTTAAAAAGGCCAAGATCTCCCATCACAGGCAGAGCCATCTCCAGTCCTCCTGATCTATATCTTGCCACTAAACCAAAATGGCTCTGGAGGAAAGAATGTGCCTGGTGACTTTTCATAGCCTCCCTCACTTAAATCCAATCCACTTGCACGTCATGGCATCGCCTCCTTGATGTCAGGGTCCTCTTCTAGAATGCAGGACAAACATCAACCACAACAGTGCCCCATACATTTTAGGTGCTTAACAAATACAAGCTGAAGAACCAGGAGAATGTTGTACACAATAAGAGCCACATTGTGTGATGACTAATATTGATAAACTTAACCCTTCCCAGCAATACAAGGATCTAAGACATCTCCAAAGGCCTAGTGATGGAAAATGCTATCCACATCCAAAGAAAGAACTATGGAATTTGAATGCTTATACTATTTGCTATTTTTTTTTCTTCTGTTGAGTTTTGTTTCCTCTTTCTGGTGGTTCCTCCTATTGGTTCTAATTTTTGCTTACAACATCACTAATGTGAAAATGTTTAATAGGAATGTATATGTAGAGCCTATATCAGATTGTGCACTGACTTGTGGAGGGTGGTAAGGAGGAAGGGGGAGAAAAATTTTAAACTCAAAAGCATATGGAAGTGATTGTTGATAAATCAAAATAAATTAATAAAAAAAGAAATAAATACAAGCTGACCAACTGACATAAAAGGTCATATCATAAACAACCGTCTTCTCTTTCAACCATATAGTTCCCACATCTCATGTTCCTGTTCTTCTCTGGAGTCCTTCATTGGTTAAATGCTCCAGCTTGCTCACATACACCAGACGTTTTTACCTCACCCCCTGTAAGATATTCATTTACAACTATTCAGGTAATGACATTGGCAGAGAATTAATATTAAAGCAGATAGGTCTGGAGTAGCTAGGTGGCACAGTGAATAGAGCACTGGCCCCAGAGTCAGGAGGACCTGAGTTCAAATTTGGCCTCAGACACTTACTAGCTGTGTGATCTTGGGCAAGTCACATAACTCTGACTACCTCAAAAAAAAAAAAAAGATAGGTCTTTGTCTAAAGGAGAAGATTGAGGTCATTAAAGGAGGTCTGCAACTTCCTAAAGGCAAGCCAACCTGCTCTCCTCCTCCTGTTTGATTCTGGACCCAGATCAGTATATATTCCTACTCACTAAAACACACACACACACACACACACACACACACACACACAGCTCTAAAGCTTGTCCATCTACACGCATATCATGATAGAAGCAATAAACATCCTAGGTCCACTTGGCACTTCCTTTGGGGATGTCCATTTCCATGGTAACAGTTCTCGGCCAGGAGGCTCTGCAATGTACTGTGAGGGTGAAGAAGACGACTTATCACTGCCCTTAAGGAGTAAAGATACTACAGAGTAAAGAGTAAATCGCAAAGAAAACTAAAGGAGAAAGAAATCACTTTCAGATGAAAATGGGGATTGGGTAGGGGTAGGAAATATCCAGGGATGCTGCACCTGAGAAGGAAAAGGTCTCTGAAAGGCAACAAGGAAGCCCAAGGGCATTGTAGGCATGGGCATCCGAAGGGACAGAAATGGGAGACTGATCAACACAAGCGACAGCTTTCAGATCGGTAAAGTGTCTTCATAGTTTTGGGTCATGTAGCCACAGTTTTGAGAAATCACTGAGAGTTGGTACCTTGGCATCCTCATAGTTTAGACTTTCATCCTGCATCTCACAATAAATGTGGTCTGGAGGCCCTAGAATTATATGCTACTATCTTTAAAAGATTAAGCTCTTTAATAGCAAAATATAATTTTATAACTCTATATAAATAGAAATATCATTGCATAATTTAGAAATGCACATACTAATCAAAACACATGCCATTGCTAGCCTGTGCTCTCTTATGATATATTCTCTGCAGGGATAAAGTGGTCATTTACAATAACATTTTCTTTAAAACATGCAAAATGCGAAGACTGCTTCTGCTATAGGCAGTAACAATGAGAATCAAGGACTGACGCCTCATTGAAACACTCCCGGTTTTGGCGAAAATGGAAAACCACTTGCTAATATCAGAACAGAAGAAGCAGAAATAGTGCATTTCACCTCTGGCATCCTCTGCAGTGTGAATCCTCTGAGATGTTACTTTTTGGGAAGGGCATTGATAAGAAAGGATGCAAAGGATAGCCATCAAGATGGTGAAGAGGCTTGATTGATACTATGCCATCTGAAAATCAGCTGATGGAGCCAAGGCTGTTTAGCCTACAGAAGAAAAAATTGAGGGAGCTCCTGATATCAGTTTTCAAGAATCTGAAGGGCTGTTCCATGAAAAAAGAGTTAGACTCTTCCTGTTCCCAGAGGGCAGATCCAGAAGTGGGGAACAGAAGCTGCCGAGCAGGAAACTAAAACTTGATAGAAGATCAAACTTGCTAATTGATCAAACTATTATTAAGCAACTACTGTATGCCAGGCACCCAGAGATCTATCCAACAGCGGAAAGGGCTATGTTGGAAGGGAATGAAGAACAAAAGATCCTAAGCAGAGCAGGGATGGCCCTGATTGAGTAGGTTAGAGAAAGGGTTCTTTAGTCAGATGTGTGTTAGTTAGACTGCCCAACACTGAGACTCTACGATTCCTTCTGCTCCCACGGTCACACACTTTTTCATGACTCCTCTTGCCTCTGCTCAGAGAGGACAGGGAACACACTCACCAGAGAAGACCTCTTCTGCTTGTCTGGGGCTTATTCTGACGTCCATGCCTCTTCCCACTCCCTTCTGGGTCTCACAGCTTAGATTGAAAATTTTAGGTTGCACAGGATCATTAAACTCAAAATTCGCTCTGTGTTGGTAGGATGCCAGAATGAGCATGAGACAAAGCAAACTATAATGGAAGGAGTGATGGCGAAGACAGTAAAATGAAGGAGAGCGATGCTACCCTGTTCTACCCCACAAGAGCTCGAGACTGGGTAAGGAAGACCACACAAACAATGAGGAAGACACAGGGGCAACATGTGTCTTTTTGACTCGTATTTCATTTGAACTGATTGATCAAAGGAGGGCAGAAAACACACACACACACACACACACACACACATACACACACACGAAGAGTTTGGTACAGAAATACACTCAAGTCAGCAAGGAAACAAGAGGAAAAGTAGATTCGAGAGGGGATTAATCATAAGAAAAACAAACACCGGCTTCAGAAGGTAAAGCATTAGGTGGAGTTGAAAGGGAGAAAAAAGCTAATAACCTTTGTTGGCCTATGGACCAGGGAAGAAAAGCAGAGCAGACTGTGTAAAGCAAGGATCGTTACTGCTGGATTCACTTACTCTCACAGCTCTCTTCTTTGTAAAGGGGAGAGAGAAAAGAAAAAGAAAAGAGCAAAGAATAAAGAAAAACACAGAATTAATTACTATAAATACAAACGTGCATGGGATGAATTCACCCATAAAATGGAAAAGAACAGAATGGATTAGAAAGCAGAATCCAACAAGTTGTTGTTCATAACAAAACACACTGAAAACACTGGTTAGTACAGCACCTGGCAGCTAGGTGGTACAGTGGATAGAGTGCTGGGCCTGGAGTCAGGAAGTCTTGTCTTCCTGAGTTCAAAGTCAACCTCAGGCACTTACCTTCCAGGTGACCCTGGGCGAGTCACTTAACCCTGGTTGCCTAAGTCTTTTTATCTATAAAATGAGCTGGAGAAGGAAATGGGAAACCACTCCAGTATCTTTGCCAATAAAACTCCAAATGGGCATTTGGATACAACTGAAATGTTATGAACAATGACAATAGTGCCCAGAACACAATAAGCCTTTAATAACTGCTTTCTGAGATGATTTGTTAACACAAAGATTCACAAAGGATTAAAATAAGGGTCTGGAACAATATGTAATATGCTTTATCTGAACTCAAGAAAGTAAGGAGAGCAATCATGATTTCAGACAAGGTGAAACCAATATTAGACTTGAATAAAGAGATAAACACGGAAACTACACTATGCTTAAAATTATCATAGATAAATTTAATACTTAACATATATGTACCAAATGACATAGCCTATAAATCCTTTTTAAAAAGTAAGGTAACAGGGAGAAACTGGAAGTAGATTTGTAATATTTAGAGACCTCAATGCATCTATATCAGAAACAGACAAATCTAACTTCAAGAATAGGCAAGAAAAGAAATAGAAAAAGAAATTCCATTTAAAATAAGAATAGACAATATAAATTACTTGGGAGTCTATTTGCCAAGACAAACACAGAAACTATATGAACATAATTAAAAAACATTTTTCACACAAAGAAAGTCAAACCTTAAAAAACAAAGGAAAAATATGAATTGCTCATGGGTAGGCTGAGCCAATATAATAAAGATGACAATTCTATCTAAATTGATCTACTTACTCCATATGGCACTCCAGTGCCATATCAATCAAACCACCAAAAATTATTTCACAGGGCTAGAAAAAATGATAACAAAATTCATCTGAAAGAACAAAAGGTCAACAGTATCAAGGGAACTGATAAAAAAAATGTGAAAAATGTGGCCTACATGTACCAGATCTCAAACTGTATTATAAAATGATAATTATCAAAACAATCTGATACTGACTAAGAAATAGAGTGGTGAATCTACGGAACAGATTTGATACGTAATACACTGTAGTAAATGACCATAATAATTTAGTATTTGATAAACCCAAAGATTCAAGCTTTTGGGACAAAAATTCATTATTTGACAAAAACTGCTGGGAAAACTGGAAAACAGTATGGTAGAAACAGATGTAGACTAACATCTCACACGGTATACCAATATAAGGTCAAAATGGGTACATGATTTAGACACAAAGGGTGATAGCATAAGCAAATTAGAAAAGCATGGAATAGTTTACCTGTCAGATCTACAGATAAGGGAAGAATTTAAGACCAAACAAGCTATAGAGAGCATTACAAAATGTAAAATGGATAATTTTTATTATATGAAATTATAAAGGCTTTGTACAAACAAAACCAATGCAACCAAAATTAGAAGGAAAGTAGAAAACTGGGTAAAAAAATTTACAGTAAGTATCTCTGATAAAGGCCTCATTTCTCAAATATAGAGAAAACTGAGTCATATGAGAATATAAGTCATTCCCCAATTGATAAATGGTCAAAGGATATGAACATGCAGTCTTCATACAAAGAAATCAAAGGTATCTATAGTCATATGAAAAAATACTCCAAATCATTATTGATTAGAGAAATACAAATTTGAAAAACTGAGGTATCACCTCAACCTCTCAGATTGGCTAATCTGACAGAAAAGGAAAATGATAAATGTTGGAGGGGAATGTGAGAAAACTGGACACTAATGCACAGTTGGTGAAGTTGCGAATGGATCCAATCATTCTGGAGAACAATTTGGAATTGTGCCCAAAAGACTGTAAACTGTATCCAGCAATATCACCACTAGGAGCATGTCCCAAAGAGATTTAAAGTGGTTGGGGGAGACTATTTCAACAGAAATATTTACAGTGACTCTTTTTGTGGTGGTTAAGAACTGCAAAACGAGCACATGTCCATCAACTGGGGAACAGCTGAACAAGTCGTGGTGTACGACTGTAATAGAGTACTACTATGCTGTAATACATGATAAGCGGGATGATTTCAGAAACACCTGGAAAGACTTACATGAACTGATGCATAGTGAAGTAAGCAGAACCAGAAAAATGTACACAGTAACAGCAATATTATACAACGAACACCCGTGAATGACTTAGCTATTCTCAGGAAAACAATGATCCAAGACAATCCCAAAGGACTAATGACGAAAAATGCTATCTGCCTCCACACAAAGAACTGTGATATCTGAATACAGACAAAGCATACTATTTTTTGCTTTCTTTTTTCTGTTTGAATTTTCTTGCACAAAATGCTTAATATGGAAACGTTTTGCATGATTGCACATGTATAACCTATGTCAAATTGCTCACCGTCTCAGGGAGGGGGGAAGAGAGGGAGAGAGGCATAAAATTTGGAACTCAAAACAAATTAAAAAAATGAATGTTAAAATTTGTTTTTACTTGCAACTGAGGGAAAATAAAATATTATTTGAAAAAAGAAAAGAATCAAATAAACAAACAAAAACACTTAAAATTTTGTTCCATCTCTTGAATAATAAAAATGTGCAAATTTAAAAAAAAATAAAGTCTATATCCGTGAAAAAAATAAAAATAGGCAAGAAAGGCATTAAGAACCTTAATAGAATTTTTAGAAAAGTTAGATATGGTAGATCATTGGTATCTACTTAATGGGAAAAGAAAGGGGTACATATATTTCTCAGTATTGCATGGCATTGTTATAAAAGTTAAACAGGTATTAAGGCATAAAAACCTCATGAGCAAATGTGAAAGAGCAGAACTATTACACATATCCTTTACTGATGACAATGAAATAAAAATTACACTCTACAAAGGACCACTGAAGGAAAGACTGAAAAATAATTGAAGACTAGTTTAATCCTAAAGAACTGACAGTACAAAGAACAAACCATTTAAAAAAATAATTTCGTCAATACAAATGAAAATATTGAGACAACATATGAAACTTACTATACTTAACCAAAGGATTCCTTTTAATTTTATACCTCTAAACACTTTCATTAACAAAAGAGAGAAAGAGTCAATCAATAATTGGGCATACAACTAAAAAAAAATTGAAATCAACAATTTCAAAAAACTAAATTAAACCTGAGAATCAAAATTTTGTAAATCTAAGAAGTTACTAACAAAAAAAAGCAAAAATGAAATAACTGAATCAATGAAATCACTGAATTAATAAATAATAATTAATTGTATAAATTCACAATATATTATAATATAATAAAATAATATAATTAATAATAATATTGATTAATCATATTTTTTCTTTTGAAAGAACACTGACCCTTGCAGCAGCTAGATGGTGCAATGGATAGAGCTCTGGTCTCGGAGTCAGGAGGATCTGAGTTCAAAGACCTCAGACACTTGACACTTACTAGCTATGTGAGCCTGGGTAAGTCACTTAACCCAGATTGCCTCACCAAAAAGCAAAAAAAAAAAGGTAGAAGAAGAAGAAGAACACTGGTCCTGATATCTGAGCACCTGGCTCTAACACTGCCTGTTGACCTGGAGCTAATCACTTTATCTCTTTGGACCTCAATTTTCTCCTCTGTAAAATGAGGTGATTGGACCAAAGCATCTCTGAGATCTTTTCCAGTACTTTTATACCCTCAGATTCAATTGTCTTGTGTTCTAAGCTGTGTGTAGAAAGTTACCATTTTTTTTCAAATCTCTTGTTAAGATCCAAGTACTGTATTTACATCTACAAGTTCTAATGACGTCTCCTCAGCAACTCAATCATTTCTTGAGCATAGTCATCAGTGGAGACAATGTGTAGCCAGTATATTTAATCTCAATTGGCCTTTGAACCACCTACAAAGTTGGTTCCTGAAAGACCATGTTGTTCCAAGATCTACAGTGATATAGCATGATCAGAAAACATTTATGTTGGAGATGGATCTGTGGGTCACGGAGCCACTTGGGGGAATCAAAAGCCAAACATAATTTCCCAAGCATTGTCCAATCCACTCTCTTCTTACACTCAATTTTTTTAAATCAGTTCATGGTTCATTATCAGACACATAGACTTAGACACTGACTGACTGACCACACAAGAGCAAACTGTAGCATGAATCCGAGGCATTTTTCATCCAGTTAGTTTGTCCTACAAGTTGTGTTAGGCTGACTGAATGATCAAAGATCTCACTGAGGAAGCCTTTGGATGTCCCAAATGACATACCCAAGTATAACATCAACCATAAACAGGAGCATCTGGAAGACCCACCCCGACTGCAGGGGCCCTTCTCTCACTTGCAAGGCAGCTCTATTCTATACCTTTTGGAAGTACATCTGTCATATGTTCTGATTGTAATTAATAATAAGATGGTTCCTGAAGCAAATTATCCCCAAAGTCACGCTATTCAAAAAATTTTTTTTATCATTTTAATAAGAAAAGGACATGTTTTATTGGAGAAGGACACCAAGGCTGCATCTTGCCTGGCCAAGTCAAACACACTTTTCATCATACCATTATGCTTTAAGTCATGTTTTAAAATTCTTCCATTATTAAAAAATAATTCCTCAATATTCTTTGAGGTTTCTATATTTGATCTTCTATGACTAAACAAAAGATAATATATCCTGCATTTCTGCAAGTAAATTTCCCTTTCTAAAACTAGTTTCTATATAAAGCAAAGAACATTTTAATATATACCCCATCAGTAAGAAAGTTTCAGCATGTACCCCAATACATGCATATTTATATATAAATATACATTCAGAGTTGTATCAACCTAATATACATATTATAAAACATGTACAAAATCAAAAGTACCAGAAAAAAAAAACTCATAAAGATGAAATAAAGAATTGTGACCCAGAGTTCAAGCGTGGTACATTTGCATAAGACTCTCCTCATTAAGAAAAAGAATAGCTGCTGAACCCTATGTGCCTGTACAAAGGGCAGAGCTGAAAAAAAGCTGGAGAGAGAAAGGACCAAATAGTCTTCTTGCTTTCAGCTTTGGGGGAGGATAAGCACAATTCCTTTCTTTCTTCAGGGAGAGACTCCTAGAGAAATAGAAAAGACTTTGGGGAGCAGGAGATATGATGAGGTGTTGGTATCTCAAAACGTCCCTGATTTCCAGCTTCCCTCCCTAGAAATTTCAGGAAAATTCCCCTTGAAATAAGAAATTCTCTCTCTACCTCTCTCAGACATCTCACTTTGAATGGCAAATCTCATTCATTCTGCATATTATCTGGCATATTCGAATCTGTATAACTTGACTGATTCCTGATTGCTTTCTTCTTGGATAGATGCTATTTTTTAGTCACCCTTGACTATAAGTAATGGTACTTTGTGTAACTAACATGGTAGGGAGGAAGCCAAGTCTTCAGACAGAAGCTAGAGACATTCTCTTCCCTTTAAAGTGACCAGGCAAGTGGCTTAAATATAAGCATAAAATCATTTCTCCTAGATCTGCCATATTTAGGGAAGTTGAGAGACGTAATTCAAGTTCAGTACCCACCATCCAAGGACAGCAGGGCTGCAAACCTAGGGGCTCCATCCTCCTGCCTCCTCCAAGCAGGAATCACAGTCTCTTTGAAGAGGAGTAGATAAGATTTCATATTCCAAATGTTTCCCTGTGAGCCTCATTTGACAAACCCATGTGAACATACACATAACCTCTACGGCAACACACACAACCTATAATAGTTTATATTTTTTAAATGTTATTAGTAATATGAAAACATTTCATTCTCAATTAAGTTATTAATAATGCCATTTTACCTACAGCAATGTGACTGAATATGCTTCATTGTTTGGAAAATTTCAATATGACTCTTTGTGATAGAGCAATTATTTATTCCAATGCTTGGTTTTAATTGTTGTTAGAGGTGGGAAAAAAATACCTCACGAAGTAGAAATGTGTGATTGGTTGCACTGACGATATTGAGGTCCTCATTGGTCAATCCCATCCACCAATCATGCAAAGCTTATGTTTGAAAGTGGCCAGTCAATTTCAATCTTCCCTGATGTCAATCAATTGTCCTTACAAACTAATTGGAAGGTGCTGGACTTTGATATTTTCAACAGAAGGATTCAAAATCCATTGAAGTGCTTCTGAACATTTCTAAAGTTTAGAAAAGATTTCCAAATTTAAATACATAGATATGCCTTTTACGACTTACATAATTTTCAACAACAAACGCTCAGTTGTTACATATCTTGCTAATGATGATAGCTTCATATGACCATTAGCTAACAGCCCAAGACACCATCTACATGAAGGCCTAGGATGAACATTGACAACATCATCCTCTATCTCTCCTGCCCTTTGTAGCTAAACTTCTACAGTAGGTTCTTGCACGTTCTCTCCTCTCACTCTCTCCTTAACCCCTTGCAATCCAGTTTCCAACCTTATGATTCCACTTTAATTTTTCTCCAAAGTGACCAGTGATCTCTCAGTTGCCACGACCAATGGCCTTTTGTCAATCCTCAATCCCCTTGGCTTCTCTGCAGCCTGTGACACTATTGGTCACCCTCTCTTCCTAGATACTCTTTTCTCCAGAGGTTTTCAGGACACCCCTCTCTCCCGGTTCTCCTCCTACCTCCCTGACTGCTTTTTCTCTGTCTCCTTTGCTGGATCCTCTTCCAGATCATGCCCTCTAACTGTAGGTGTCCCTCCGGGCTCTGTCCTGGGCCCTTTCCACTCCTCCCTCTAGACTACATCACTTGAGGATCTCATTGGCTTCCATGGATTTAATGACCATCTCTATGCCAATGATTCTCAAATCTACCCATCCTGCCCCAATCTCTCTGCTGATCTCTAGTCTCACATCTCCAACAGCCTTTCAGACATCTCAAATTGGACTCCAGCAGACACCTTAAAGTCAATAATGTCCCAAACTGAATCTTTTTCTTTCCTCCTAAACCCTGTCCCCCTCCTACCTCCCCTATTAATGGAGAAGGCAACACCATCCTCCATGCTCACAACTTAGTTCATCTTGCACTCCTCATTATCTCTCACATTCCATCCTTACCCCCCCCAAACCCAAGCTGTTGCCAAGGCCTGTCAATCTCACATCTGCCACATTCCTCAAATACACCCCCCCTCCTCTCCTCTGACAATGCCCACATCCTGGGGCAGGCTCTTATCACCTCATGCCTCCATTACTGTAATGACTGCTGGTGGGTCTGGCTACCTCAAGTCTCTCCCCATTCCAGACCATCCTCCACTCAGCCACTAAAGGGATTTTCCTAAAGGGCAGGTCTGACCATATCATCCCCTCTACTTAGTAAACTCCAGAAGCTCCCTATTGCCTGAAGGAACAAACACAAAATGTTCTATCCAGTATTCAATGCCCTCTATAACCTGTCCCCTCCTACATTTCTAGCTGCCCTACCCCTTACCGCCCCCCCATGTATGTGCTCTTCAATCCAGTAACACCAGTCTCTTGGCTGTTCCACCAACCAGACCCTCCATCTCTCAGCTCGGGGCATTGTCTCTGGCCGTCCCCCAGGCCTGGAAGGCTCTCCTTCCTCTGCTCTGACCACTGACCTCTCTGGCTTCCTGTAAAAACCAACAAAAATACCACCTTCTACAGGAAGCCTTCCGCCAGCCCTTCTTAATTCCAGAGCCTTTCCTCTATGCATTATTTCTTACAGCTTGCTTCGTATATATTTGTTTACATGTTGTCTCCCCCATTAGACTGTGAACTTCTTGAGGGCAGGGACGGTGTTTTGCCTCTTTTTGTATGCCCAGTGCTTAACACAGCACCTGTAACCTAGTAGGTACTGAATAAATGCTTATTGATTGACACAAATCTGTATTTCAAATGACATTTTGATGGTCTTGTCTTCTTGTCAAATTTTCCTCAGATCTGACTAAATCATCATTGCTTTATTTTTCTTCGTAATGCTGCTGACAAATAGCTTGTACCAGAGGTGTTAAATCTGTCATATTTTCATTTATCTTTGCTTTTGCATTAATAGTACTATCTTGAGTCCATCATGTCTGTGCTAGAATATTTTAAAGCTACTTGTCCTTTTTTTAAAGGCTACTTTAGTTAAAAACGAGGTAACACAATCTGTAAGTCTACTCAGTTAGGAACTTACAAATTCCAAAATCTTAATACACTGAAAGAAACGTATGGAGTGAACATGCCACTATCACTCCCTCTGTGTTGTATACCTCTTATTCTTTGCCCAGGGCACCTCATGTGCATGACCATTTGGCACATGGAAGATGCTAGTATCAATCAATATATTAAATATCAATAAAGCACATTTATTTTTAAAATAAAAAATGATCCAAATTGAGGTTCTTATATCTTCTCCCTGTATCCCCAATGGATCATCTTGTACCCCCTGCTTACCCCACTATGGAAGGCACTAACAAAGAAAAGCATTAAATTCTTATAAATAACCATTTAAATTATTATTATTATTATTTTGATATTGTTGTTATTACTATTTTTTCAGGGAGACAACACAAGACAGTCACTTTAGGGAAGACCTGGGTTCAAGTCCTCCCAAGAAACATACCGTCTGTGTGACCCAGAGCAAACGTCTTAATCTCTCTGTGCCCCAGGTAAATCTAACCTGCCACTAAGTGGCAGAGCAAGTACCAGTCTCCACAGGCAGAGGTAGTTTCCTTATCTGAGACTCCCTATATTAATTCATTAAATCTGAGGTCCGCTCCAAAACACAAACAACCACAAAAAGTCATTAAAACAGCTGGCATTTATATAAGTAGTTTTGATGTTTATAGATTATACACATTATCTGAACGGAGACTCACAGTTCTATAAAGCAGATAGCATGAGCAAAATCCACATCACTTTACAGATTAGGAAACTGAACCTCGGAGAGCTGAAACATCCTGCCCAAGATCACTCAACAGACTGGAAGGATTACAGGCAAGATTGGAACCAGCCTCCTTTGGATTCCAACGTGGCTTCCTGTACAATAAACTGAACCCGCCCAGCTTGCCAAATAAACTATTTTAGAACCCATCAACCTCCGGTGCAGGTAACCCGTTCCACTGGGGCTGCAAAGCATTTGACTGCTGCCCCAAGCACTGATGGACTCATTGCATTAATATCAAGGCCTTGGACTTTGTTTTTGTTGTTACTCAGGCCACCTCAATTCCAACGGCAGACCAGAAAATCAATGGCAGCTACAGCTAGAGTACAAATCTCATTCAAGGGAGGGAATGAGGTGAACTCCTATTCCATGGCTGTCATAAAGGTTTCCCAGCAGAAAAGCATTCCATCGGACAGCAGTCACCTTCTGAAAAATGAGCTGAAGCACAGAGAGTCCTCCGCAGGCCACAGAATGACCGCTCGCGTTGGTGCCATGAGCAGTCCCTTGGTCAAGACTCCCCTGGGCTCTTCCATGACCCATAAAAAAAACTCGAGCTTGCACATGCCACTCTCAGTCTACGTGCTCATCAAAGACATACAGTCAGTTCTTTTCACTCCACACCCTAGGTAAGAATTATTTTATCAACTCATATCTTTCAACTCAAAATGGATTCTTGTTATGACCTCAAATGATGCAAAGAATTCAGAATTGTTAAATGGTTATTTATACTGTTAATTTAGCCAGGAAATGCCAGAGGTTTACGCCACCCCTAAAAACAAGAAGAAAAAAAATGGCACAGGAGGAAGAGTGACCTTCCTGCCATTGGGTGGGTTATTATTTGTTTCTTTTTCATTAATGCTCCCAAAATTTATGCTACTTGGAAAGCTCCTAAAGAGAGAGGTCTGATCGAAGCCACCTAAAGGGTACCTGACAAAGGGAGCTTAAACATATGTGTATATGCATGTGTGTAAGTATATATGTATTTATATACCTAGAGAGAGATATATAGAAAGAGAGAAAGAGAAAGACAGAAAAACAGACCAATTGATTTTCCCCCACCCAGGGAATAAGGCATCCATGACGCCAGAGAAGCATGTGGCCTACGCCAGTAGGAACAGGACCAGGGTTTGAATTCTAAGCCCATGGGCTCTTTGGATAGCCATAGTCCTTAACTCTTCTTCAAATATTTACAAACTAACAAAGGGAACCATTGGGCAAATATTTCTTAAGCATCTATTATGACCAGGCGCTGTGCTAGGTCCCGGAGACAAACAGGCAGAGAAGGAAACAAATAAATCTATGATTTGAGCCTAAAAAGAAATGAGGAAAAACAGGCATTTCTGTTTCATTAGATTTTTGCGAGACTGTATAGACAAGTTTTGTAGCCTTGGACAGAGAGACCGAGATTGGTTGGAAGGGCTAGGAAGGTCTGTGAGCAGGGAAAAGACAACAAGGTCAAGAGCAGAGGGTCCCCATCTATTAGGAACCAGGCCCAAGTTCCATCCTTCTCTCTGAGGATTCCCAGTCTCTACATCCAAAAACAGACCATGGGCACTTTTCTTTCAAACACCAAAGTTCTATTTTGAGAAGGGATATTTTGTGCATCCACTTCTTGCAGACACATATATAATTCAATTGTAATACCTCAAGGATTCGTGGTTTTCTTGGCAGTACACACCCTCTACTCCCCCCATAATGCAGGAGATCTTGAAGATGGGTCCCTGGCACACATAGTAGGAAGGCCTGTTAGGGGAGGACATAACACGGACAAGACTCAATTCACACAGGAGGGGCAGCCATGGAGAAGCTGCAATCTGCATTGCTGACAGGAATAGTTATATTAAGGAGATCGCAATCCCACTGCAGCATTGAAAGGGTTAAGCTTCCTTCCACCAGCAAAAAAACGGCAACCCCTTAGGAGATCCATCCATTCACAAGCATTTATTAAGTACCTACTATGTGCCAGGCATTGAACTCGACAAAGACAGAAACAAAACAGTCCCTAACCTGGAGGAGCTTGCATTTCATCAATGAAACAGCTACTAACCGCCAAGCACTATGTTAGGGGCTGGGGATTCAGATATAAAAGAAAGAGTCCTTGCCCTCAAGAAGATTACATTCCTCTAAATGGCAAAATACTCTACTCTGCTAAATGGCAGTCCTGAGCTGCTATGATGGAAAGGTCCATCCCCCCGGGATCAAGCTGGTGACGAGGCTCCCCCAGCAGAGCTCACTCAGACAAACATCACCGGCCTTGTCCTCCAAGTCGTCCAGCAGGGTGGGACTGGCCAGAGGCATGCAGGGTCACCTCCAGGCTGACTGTTTGTCTTATGAAATTAATTCATGAAAAACTAAACCTAGTGAGGGCCCCTGGACTGGAAACAGGACACGGGCGTTACCCCTTCATTCTTCCACCTGCCTCCAACTGCTTTCCTCGAGGTGAAAGTCTCAAGTGTCATAACCTGGTAGTTCTCCATCAGGGGTTCCACAGACAAAACTTTCTCCAGCCTGTTATCACCAAGGCGACATGTGCGTGAAGGCCAGGGAGGCTCTGCCCTCAAGCCACTTCCCCATCCAGGCCCCTCCTTCATCTTAGATGCTGTGGCATTCACGTGGCTGCTCACTCCGTTCATCCAGACTTCAGAGGACTTTATACCTCTGGATGAGGGGTATGGGGCAGTTATCTGTGCCTTTCTCCCTCATCTCCCCCACCAGACTAGAGGCTACTTGAGAGAAGGAATGGTATCTGGTTCTATCTGTGTCTCTCCCTCATGGGAGAAAATCCTGTTTGATAAATGGTCTTTGAGAGGCTGGGCCATCCTCGAGCTGATGAGTGAGGCTTGGTCTTGGCTATGGCACCCATCCTAGGAGCCCATCCATGGAGCCTTTCCAGCCTATTACCAGGGCTTACCCTCAGCTGGCCTAGACTTCAAGAACTTAGTTCTATCTCCATGTCACCACAAGGTCCTGGGGAAGGATCCTGGTGCCTTGCACATAAGAGGTATTGAAGACAATGCTGGTTGAATTGGTTGGCTCAAGCTATCAATAAACATTTATTTATACCAACTGTGTGCCAGGCACTGTGCTAGGCTGAGAAGATTCAAAGACAGAAATGAAATAGGGTATGTCCTCAAGGAAATGACATTATATCAAAAAAGACAACATGGTGGTACAATGGAGAAAGTGGGAGAAATAACACCCACATTCAACACTCCGCTACAGCTACGATCTTATGGATCTTATTGGAAGTTCTCTCAGGTGGGATGCAGATCAGAGCTCACCCACACCTACCCATCCTGGGCTACTCTTGTCCACATCTTCCCATGACTTCACCAAAGCAGGTTCTCCCAACATGATAAAGGCCTTTGTCACCTCCTCCTGACATCAACAAAGCACACATCCACCTATTGTCCCTCTCCCTCAACACATGAGCAGTCCTTCCTCTCCTATCAATTTCCTCAGGCACGGGATTTCAACCATTTTTGGCATCATGGGGCCTTTGGGCTCTCCTGATAAAGAAAATGGACCCCTTCTCAGAATCATGGTTTTAAATGAATAAAATAAAATACAGTGGATTACAAAGGATAGAAACTAAGTATATTGAAAAATACTTAGCCTCCCAAAACCCAACAAATTCCCAAACCGTCATCCCCCCCACCCAGTAAAGAACTGCTGTGTGGAGTTCTCCCTGCCCTCCCACAATGATCTTTCTCCATGGTTCCTCATTGGTCACTTGTGCATGTGCTCAAGCTCCCCATGCATCTCTCCCAAGACCCCTGCATAATATTCACTTTTAATTCTTTGGAAATATTGCATTCTGCATCTCACAGCCACACTGCAATGCCATGAGAATGCTAGTGTTCATAAGATGGGCCTTCATTTCAAGGAGAAACCTGGGGTCACTGAAGGCCATCCGTTCCACTCTCCTATTCAGCTATAGGTCCAGCCAACTGTCCTTCAGCATGGTCTGATCTGTACACAATACTAATGGGCAGATGCGATAGGATTTCCCAACAAATGCTGGCCATAACCCGGGCACAGACATGGTACTAGCCAAATATACACCTGATGATTTGGGACTAATCAGATGAGACTCGTGGTACTGTAGCTGAGCTTAGAAGGCACAGGAAGGGCTTAAGGACCCTGGGTCAGTTTCTATTCTACTCGTCACTACCTGCCTCACCTTGCACAGACTTCTCCTCTCTGAGTCTTGCTTCCTCAAGTGTAAAACGAGGGAGTAGGGCCAGATGACCTCCCTCAGAGCTCTAAATTCTGTGCCGCTACGAGAGCACCTATTAATAAAGCTGCTTCCTTGCATTGAGTTCTCTTTCCCAACTTTTCGTCTAGATTTATGTCCTAATGGAATCCGGCTGTGTGGGCAGCGTGCTAGCTCAGGCCACGTCTAAATGGTGCCAAACAGCTGGTCAAGTCAGTCTTGGGGAGTTGGGATTACTGTGACTGTTTGTCTTAATTAATCAGTTGTTTGACTGAAGTGACCTTTCTAGTAAGAGCCAGTCATTTGA
Source organism: Vombatus ursinus (assembly GCF_900497805.2). Classification (NCBI taxonomy): domain Eukaryota; kingdom Metazoa; phylum Chordata; class Mammalia; order Diprotodontia; family Vombatidae; genus Vombatus; species Vombatus ursinus. The sequence continues at coordinate 15,038,097 of NW_020954577.1, read as the reverse complement.
CAGCCTGGTTTGGACATCTCCTCAAATCCAGCAATAGCACAAATTGCTAAAATCACCAAGAATTAAAAATACAAAAAGATAATGGAGCAGCTGGGTTAGGGAAGGAGGGAGCATTTTTTTTTGGTGGGGGTCCTTTTCATTACTTGGAATGTACTGTCTCCCCAGTTAATTGTCTGACACACCTGTGTGTGTCAGACCCTGCTCTCCCACCCCCAAAGGCCTGCATTTGCAAACCAGGGACTCCAAGGAAACCAGACTCCGTATGATTGAGGTAGGAGGGCGCCATGGAAACACCTCCATCACCTACCGAAACAACAGCAACGGGATAGAAAAGGGAAGGGGTTCTGCTCTCAAGCCCATCCAACAGCTTCGTGATCTGGTGAAAATCAGCGCTCGTCGTCTAAGGAACGAAAAAAAGCAAAGCCCTGGAATGACGCAAGGAAGTTAACTGTGGAGTTTAATCAAAGGTAGGAATATTTAAGGTGACCACTTTGAAATTGTGTCTGGAGTTATTAGCTGAGCTGTATTTGAGAATCAGGAATAGGAAAACATAACATGCCTTTGTTACCCAACCACATGAGCCCATGGATTTCTGGACACTCAGACACGACTAAAACCAGTTTCCAAAGAAATTCAACTCACCTCTGAAACTGGAAAGATCTAGGGGAATGTACTACTTTCCCTAGAGGATTTATGCTACAGTTTGTGTTCACCCATCCTTTTTCAGTTTATGTGTATGCATATGCATATATACTACAGATGTATAACATATACATCTATATATCCACACAGACACATAGAAAAACAGAATGGGAGAGACAGACAGATAGATGGATGGATGGATAGATGGAAGGACAGATGGACGGACAGAGAGAGAGAGAGAAATAGATAGATGGATAGATGGACAGAGGGATGGATGGATAGGTAGGCAGGCAGACAGATATATGGACGGACGGATGGATATCTCCCATTCTATTTTTCCAGATAGGCATGTGTTTTGAATCAATTGCACTCAATACTTACATTTATACAAACAAAATTATAGCACTCTCCCAGGAAGATTTTCTGAAGATCTTGGCCATTTGGACACAGAGTTACAGATGTGCCTTTAACCTGTTCAAGGAAAACAAGGATTTTAAGAGCCAGACATACAGGCATGTGCATAGAGGCCAATGAAATGCACAGCTCGTTGGCTACCTGGCTTTCAGAGTTGACCTACACACCAACAGCCAGCGACTGTGCCATGACCTTGGAGTTGTGCTCTGAAATCCCCTAGAAAGCACCCCAGCACAGGCTTCTGACCCTAGGGGATTCGGGCTGGCCCTGAATTCCAAACTTTCCCAATTCTTCCTCTCCTTCTCACGGGAACAACTCTGAGTGATGCCTCCCTGAGGAGCAAAAGCAGCTTGGGAACTTACGGGCTCCATGTGGCATCCATGAAAGCTGGGGGGGCGGGTGCAAGAAGGGGCAAAGGCCAAGGGAGAGTGTTAGGCTTTGCTCTGGCAACTAGTCTGCTCATTTATGCTAAGGGACTTAGGTTTGGTTCAGGATTCTTTGTGCGTGTCTAAGCCAACAGGAAAAGCACAAACCTTTCTCACACACAAAAAGGAATCCAAGGACTGTGGAGATGAATTCTTAGCCCAGGATGATTTAGCAACTGGTGGACTGGGGTTTGGGGGGGAGGGGGGGAACTGTCAAATGATGTCTCAATCAATCAGCAGGCATTTTATTAAGCACCTACTATGTGCCAGGCACAGCAGATACAAAGATACAGTAGCTGCCCTCACAGAGCTCACCTTCTACAGAGGGAAAGGGGACAATAACTACGTCCATACGACATGAGGCTTGACCTCCATCATTTATGGAGGACTTCGCTGGCTGCTGATGTTTCCCCATGCAGCATCATCCTCCTGCTGAGTACGAGCCTATAAAGGAGGGAAGCAAAAGGCAGACCCAGCTACCATTCCAGTATTTTGGGGTACAAAGCAGTATCCTATGGCATTAGCAATTGAAAGAGAAATGTCGTTTCTCAAATTCCACTGCAAAGCAAGTCCTCCATCTTGTTCTGCTGGGTAGAATATAAAGTCCTTGTGCTCCCAATGCCTCGTCCAGGGCCTGACACACAGGAGGTGCTGAATGAATGTTGTTGATTAACTGATGAAGGCGATTCTGGGATTTCAAAGACATTAACGTCTGGCAAATTCAGCCAAGCCAGAAAAGATTGCAGCACCAGCCTGGTGATGGGCTGTACGTCTTTCCGAATTGCTGTGGTAGAGTGGAAAGAGCCTTGGCTTTGCAGTCCAAGGACCAGAGTTCAAATTCTGCCTCTGACATTTTAGTTTGTGGGTCCTTGGACAAATCATTCCCCAGGCCTCAGTTTTCTCATTTGTATAATAAAGGACTAGATCACCTCTGAGAATCTTCCTAGCTCTACCCTCTATCATCCTACACCCAAACTCAGCAAGTCCAGGGAGGCTTATGAACAGATGGGCCACAGGGGATGGATTTGTAGGACATGGAAATCCTCTAAGACCAGCTCATTGAGGATCTGAGGTCTGTTTGCATCAGTAAGGGGTGAAGGTCAGGGGACAAAGCATGTGAAATCACAGATCCTTGAAATAACCCAATAAATAAGTTGAAGAGACACCCAGAAAGTTCATTTTTCTATGGGTACTGAAAGTTACAATAAATATATAAAGAATTAAGTCAAATTTATAAGAATACAAGTCATTCCACAATTGGTAAATAGTCAAAGGATATGAACAGGCAGTTCTCAGATGAAGAAATTAAAGCTATCTATAGTCATACGAAAAAATGCTCTAAATCATTATTGATTAGAGAAATGCAAATCAAAACAACTCTGAGGTACCACATCACACCTATCAGATCGGCCAAGATGACAACACAAGAAAATGATAAATGTTGGAGAAGATGTGGGAAAATTGGAACACTAATGCATTGTCGGTGGAGTTGTGAAACGATTCAACTGTTTTGGAGGGAAATTTGGAACTATGCCCAAAGGGCTCTAAAAATGTGCATACCCTCTGACCCAGCAATAGCACTTCTAGGTCTGTATCCCAAAGAGTTCATACAAACGGGAAAAGGACCCACATGTACAAAAATATTTATAGCAGCTCTTTTTGTGGTGGCAAAGAATTGGAAATTGAGGGGATGCCCATCAACTGGGGAATGGCTGAGCAAGTTGTGGCATATGAATGTGATGGAATACTATTGTGCTATAAGAAATGATGAACAGGCTGACTTCAGAAAAACTTGGAAAGATTTGTATGGTCTGTCGCTGAGTGAAGTGAGCAGAACCAAGAGAACGTTGTACACAACAACAGCCATGTTGTGTGATGACTAATATTGATAAACTTAACCCTTCCCAGCAAAACAAAAATCTAAGACATCTCCAAAGGCCTCATGATGGAAAATGCCAGCCACATCCAAAGAAAGAACGATGAAGTTGAATTACTATTTTTTTTCTTTTCTGTTGAGCTTTGTTTCCTCTTTCTGGTGGTTCTTCCTATTGGTTCTAATTCTTCCTTACAACATCACTAATGTGAAAACATGTTTAATAGGAATGTATATGTATAGTCTACATCAGATTGTGTGCCATCTTGGGGAGGGTGGCGGGAAGAGAGGGACAGAAAAATTTTAAACTCAAAAGCATATGGAAGTGATTGTTGATAAATCAAAATAAATTAATGAAAAAAGAAAATCGCAATAAAAGACCAGCCTTTGAAAGTTGACATCTTCCCCCTTCAACCACCCTCCCCCTATTCTACTTGTCCCTTTTAGCCAAGCTCCCAGAGGGTTTCTAGGGGGAGCCATTCATGAGGAAGGGGTAAGCAGTATCACAAAAGGGAATTTGGGGGGGGAACTGACTGGCTGAGGTCGTAAGAGACGTTCAAATTGGCACACAGAGTTGGCGGACGCTTACACCCTGTCCCCACCTCCCCACCTTTCTCCTCCTCCCGCTCTTCCATGGGATCGGCAGCAAAGATGGGAAAGTCTGAGGAAACATTCCCCCAGGTGTCCCCCCAACCCACACACATCCCCAGAATTCCTCACACAGCAGCACCTTCCATGGCAGGGCCCAGCAGCCCCACCCTCCCCCTCAAGGGTATGAGGCAATGACGATGGAGCCTGCCAATTTCTTGCACCCTAGCACACAATGGGGATCCAGCTGCTGAAAGAAAGCCTTGGTCCTAAGGGCTGACTGCACTGCTTAATCCCTCGGAAGAGAAGGCAGGTTCCTTTTCCTCACTGCACACTTTCTCCTCAATGCCCTCCATCAGGTTTTCATCCCAACTGCTCCTCTCCAAGCTTTCCGCCCACAGTTCCCAAGGGCCAACCCCAGTGGCCTCCAACAGTCCACATCTTGCTTGACTTTTTCTGCCTCTGACGTGGCTGGTCATGCAGGGCCCCTCCTGGACAGTTCTCCTAGTTTTCCTCCTCTCTCAGACAGCCCTGTTACCATTCCTTTCACCGACTCAGGCTTCCTTCTCTAGTCTCTAAAACGGGCTCCATCCTCAGCTTTCCCTTCCCTCTCGATTCTTTCCCTCAGTGTCCTCAGCCACTCTCACAGCTCCAATGATCCCCTTTTGGTTCCAACATGTGTTGCTGAGCCCCAGTCCTGCCTTCTCACCTGCTTGCTGACTGTCCCCACCTGGATGGCTTCCCCCAGGAATTCACAGTCAACCTGTTCAAAACAGAATCATCCTTCCAACTTCTCACCTTCTGTCTGTGGCCGACAACCTTGACTCAAAGCCCAAGGGTCTTTTTTCAATTGCTTCTCCATCCTCACGCCACCTTACCCCACCATCTCCAATTAACTGAGAATGGGGTTGGCATGATACAACATAAAGAATCCTACCTGTGAAGTCAAATCACTTGGAATCAGATCCCACCTGGAATGTTTACAACCTGTATGACCTTGGGAAAGTCACTCACCTCTCTGGGCCTCAGTTTCCTCATCTGTAAAAGGAGGGAGTTGGAGCCTCCAAGGTCCCCTCCAGCTTTACAGCTGGGATCCTAATATTTTTATTCTGTCTCCACAGTATCTCCCACATCTATCCCAGCCCCTGCACTCACACCGCCCTCCCCCAGAAGGGCCCCCCAAGCTACAGTTGCTCTTTTCTTCTGTGTTCATTGCTTGTCTTTTGAGGTTTAGTATGAATGCAGCTAAACCCAAATTATTTACCATATGCTGTCTCCCACCAACCAGAACGTGAACTCTCTTCTCCACGCTTGAGAAAAAAGCTTCACAATTTGCTTAAATGAGTCGATGTCTTTTTTGACAAGGTAAATAAGCAAAGTGCAAATCAGAAAGATGGCAAGTGTTCCCTGGGTTATGCTGGAGTGTGGAAATTCCTCGTTTCCATGAGGAATGGCAGTCTACGACAAGCACACCGTCGTCCCTCAGAACAATCCTTGATCAGAACATCTCGTTCTCTGAATAAACTGGTACAAGAGAGAGCGCTTAAACAAAATTTACAATGAACTTCCTGCATTTCTGGGAAAAGTAAAGGAACGCACAGAATTGCCTCACACATATAACCAATCAGCAGGAGAAGTGTCATGAAGCACGCCAATCTGTATCTTCAAAACGCTCTCTCGGGACGGGCTGTCCTTCTAGCGGTCCGAGTTCTCACCCGTGGAGTCCCTGCAAGCCTTCACCCTCGCTTATCCCACACGTCCAACCGTTCGTCAGGATGAGTCAATCCTACTTCCACGTCTCCCCCAACCATCCCTTGTCCAAGCTCTTGACCCCTTTCACCCGTACTTCAGGAATGTCCTACCTGGTTTTCCTTCCTCCAATCCAGCCCCCACATAACCAGCAAAGTGATGGCCCCAAAGCACCGGCCTACCCACCCATGCCACTTTCCAAGCTGCAGCTGCTTCCTACTGACCACATCTAGAACAAAATGCAGGTTCTCCTTTGGTCTCTCAAGGCCCTACTGCTGGCTCCAGCTTCTCCACAGGGTGTGCAGGGGACAGGCAGGTCACCCAAGACGTATGCCAACTGTCCTAACCAAAGCAAGGGCAACACTTTCCTAAAACTGAGAAGAACTGTAATCTGTTCCCTGCCAGGTTCTTGCTCAGATGATCATTCAGTCAGGATGCAAGTCACCCCCAAAGTATTAGAGTACTAGACTTGGAGTTTGAACAATCAGGGATTCAAATCCCACCTCTGACCTTGACTAGCTAAATGGCCCTGGGCAAGTCATTTTCTCTCAGTGCCTCAGTTTCCTCATCTGTAAAGGGGAGGGGGTTGGACTCCATGTTCTCTATGGTCCCTTTTAGCCCTAAGCCTATGATCCTATGATCCCATGACCTTTATCAGGGCACGTGTACCAACTGAAGATTATCCTCCTTCCTGTGAATAAATTCTTCCCAGACCAGTGACCTTCTACGTAGCCTGAGATGATCGATGAGCCTGTCATACCCTCTCTAGCTGTGTCGACATGGAGCCAAAAGGAATGGTTGAGAATTAAATCTTTACTCAACCTGTATACACAGATCAAAAAGGACCCAAGTCCATTTCCTTGTAGAAAGATGTACTAGGTGAGTGAGTGAATGAATGAATGAATGGAAAAGCATTTGTTAAGCTCTATGTGTCAGGTACTGAACTATTGGGAAAACAGAAACAAGCCAGGTATTCCTGACCCTCAAAATGGTACAGTGGATAGAGCAACCTGGCCTAGAGTCAAGAAGACCTGAGTTCAAATTTGACCTAAGACACTACCTGTGTGACTCCAGGCAAGTCTCTTTAACCTCTGTCTGCCTCAGTTTCCCCATCTGTAAAATGGGGACAATGATAGCACCTACCTCCCAGGGTTGTTGTGAGGATCAAATGAGATAATATTTGTAAAGTGCTTAGCACCACACCTGGCACATAATAGGCACTACATATAAATGCTAGCTATTATCATTACTATTACGATTATTACTATTATTGCTACATTGTACTAGGGAAATAAGATAATACAGGGGAGCGAGGAGGGGAAGGGAAGGAGGTGCAGAGTGACAGCATCATGATTTGGAGGAGGCCATGAGGTGAGGGATCGGGGTGGCCAAGAAGCGTCTGTTTCCATATAAGATAAGGTGAAAGCTTGCCTCTCACAGCCTATGAAGGGGAAGAGGGTCTGAGTCAGAGGGTTGGGATGTGGGCTCTCTCACTCTGTTCTCTGGGATATACTTCGGTCCAAACACTCATAAGCTGCCCCCCCAATATAGAAAATTTTGGATACCCAGGGGCCTTTATATACTAAGTAAATATTTCCATATCTTTAGGAATTTCTGTTGCACATTTTAGAGAAGGAAATGGCAAACGCCTCTAGTATCTTTGCCAAGAAAACCCCCAAACGAAGTCCTGAAGAGGCAGACGCGAATAAACAACTGAACAATGACAACAAAAAATCACACATCTCCGAATGACTCCAGATAGGAAGCTTGAGATCTTCACAAGGAACTGTAAATAATGTAGGTGACTTTTACCTTTAAAATTTAGGGCCGAAACTTGAGGTTCTGATCTCTTGTCTTGTACCCCTAAGGATGATTAACTTACCCCAGAGTTTTAAGGCTTCAAAGATGCCACGCTTGCTCGAGAGGGAACACCCAAATTTGACCTTGAATATCAACAAGTAAAGAACAATTCACAATCTCCTTTTTTATTATTTTTAATTTACGTGATTCTCACTCTAGATGTTTCTTGAGATCACAGGCTAAAATGGTTAGGAAAGAGGAGACCATGACTAAATGCGGACAACCTGGTTATTCACTCGTGCACACACATTCCCATCTTCCCGATCCAACTCTGTCTGCTCACTTCTTTCTTCTCTGTGAAACCCCTGAAGGTAAAACTATAATTAGGCATCTTATTGTGCATAAAAATCTTAATGAAGACTTATTTCTTGCATAAATACCACAATTAACTAAGAAAAATCTGAGCCCCAGCAGTGAGCTATTTCTAAATGTTGTGTCTCTGCATGCCCAACCAAAATATTGCTATTGCAAACCTTCAAAACTTGAACATAAAACAAATTTAAATGTTTATATTTGCATATTTTCCTTCCAAATGAGGTTACTTAGTGAGCTTATATACAAAAGAGAAAGTAATTTTTCAATTCAGTCCACTTTCCCAGGAAATTTGGGGCATTAATACTATGATGCTACTGAATCAAATAATCAATATGTCCAGTCACAATTAATTTATCAATAGCATAAACTGAGATAAAACTACATTTAGGAAAAATAATTATGAAGAAAAATCAAACATTCAAAAAATTCAAAACATTCAAAAAAGTGTTTTTTTTTAGTTTAAATTGAAAAAATTCAAAACATTCAAAAAATGTTTTTTTTTTTTTAATTTGAATTGAAAAAATTCTAAACATTACAAAAAATCAGACTTGGTTTTGAGAAATGTTTGAATTTCTGTATGCTTAAGGACTAGTTTCAAGATGTCCTTCACTACGAAGACCCAATTAGAGAATTTAAGGAAAGATGTAATTGTCACTCATCACATGGGCTTTTCAAAACATGCTGAGAGAACAGAATGGAAGCTCCTGGAGGCAGGAACTATTTCAGTTTCATGTCGGAATCTCTAATGCTGGCTCTTAAGGAATGCTGGTGAAATTCACCTGACATTGGCCCATAGCTTGTCATTTTCATTTGACATTGACCAGTCAACAAGTACTAAGTTCTTAACCACGAGCTAGGCTCTGTGCTGGGTCCTGAAGCATAGGAAGCCAAATAAATGAGCTTACATTCTAATGAAGACAAGTGAGGATAAAAAGACAGGGAGCACAAATCTAAAGGGAACAAATACAAGTTAGGAGGGAGGACAGTAGCAGTTGGGAGGAGGGGAGGGACATTCATCAGGAAAGGCTCCCTACACAAGATGGTCACATATTTAAACAAATGAAAGAAACAAACAATCATTAAGCACCTACAATTTTCCACTTACTGTGCTAAGCCCTACAGGTAAACATAACAAGCGAGACAATCTGGGCGCCCAAGGTTCTAACAGAAGGAGACAAAGCATTCTGGGGCAATTGGGCCTGAGAAGTCAGAGGCCCTGCTGGACCAGAGCCTCGCGGTGGTCCTGTGATATACTGCAGAGAGAGAGAGTGACATTCCCTGGTTACTGAGCTGGAGATGGGGAGGCCCTTGACCTGAACATCTCAACTGACCGATGGGCTGCCGTGGCCTGCAGAACTGCACTTGGAGGCAATCCCCAATTGTTGTCCCTTTGCAGGTTCATTATTATTTTGTTTCATGATAACAGCTCTTTTATTTAGCACTTAGATGTTTGCAAAGTACTTTAGTTACATAAGGTCCATTTAATAATTTTATATATTTCTTTCATGACATGTCGAAAAATGTCCACCAAAGGATTATACATTATATGCCAGAGCACATGGATGATTACCAGTCATCAATAACCAACCAACCCATCAACAAGCACTTTAAGCACCTACTACGTGCCAGATGCTGGGGCTACAAACAGAAGTGAAACAGTCCCTGCCTTGGAGCACCTTGCCTTCCATGACAACTACAATAAAACTCCAGCAGAGAAGGAGAATTTCTGGATGAGAAAATTCTCTGGATAGCCAAGGGTTTAGGAAGGAAGGGAGGAAGGGAGGGAGGAAGGATGGATGGGTGGGAGGGAGGGAGGGAGGAAGGAAGGAAGGAGAGAAAGAGGGAGAAAACAGGCCTTTATATAGCACCTACTATGTGACAAGCACTGTGCTTAGAACTTTACAAATATTATCTCATTTGATCCTCACAACAGCTCTGGGAAGTAGCTGTTATTATTATCCTTATTTTACAGTTGAGGAAACTGAGGCAAACAAAGGTGAAGTGACTTGCACAGGGTCACACAGCTGGGTAATATCTGAGACCAAATTTGCTCTCAGGTCTTCCTGACCTCAGATCTGGCACTCCATGCACTGTGGCATAGTGTCATCCCATCTATCCATCCATCTATTAAATTAGCACATATAAGGTAAAAACAAAATAGATGGAGGATAGATGGATAGATAGATAGATACATAGATACATAGATACATGGATGGATAGATGGATGATGGATTGATGGATGGACGGACAGATGGATGGATGGACAGATGGATGGATGGACGGACAGACGGATGGATGATGGATGGATGGATATATAGAAGAGGCAGACACTGTGCATTTCCTCTGAGCCAGACACTGTGCTAAGTCCTGGGATACTAAGAGAACCAATGTAACAATCCCTGCTCTCAATGACCTAACATTCTAAAGGGGGAAGATAACACTAAAAGAATTATAGAAAGCAAGGAGCTAGGGTTGGGGTTCACTGCTGGAGGGAGACAGCTTGGCATGGAAACGGTTGGGAAATGGCCCAGAAGTTGATTCTCAGCAAGACAATACAAAAGTTTACCTATCAGAGACAGGGGACCAAGGGTCGGTAGAGTCCAGGGTTCCAGTGAGGAGTGGAGAGAGATGGACACGACGTACAGAGTGGCAGCAGGATGTGAAGAAATGTCTGGGACGTATTATCTCTCGATTAAAAGGGAAGCTTCTTGGTGGGAAGTGGTCCAGCCATTTAAGAAAGCAAATGTGGGACTGTGTCCAAAAAGTGATAACTGTGCTTACCCTCTGACTCAGTGAAATTACTGGGTCTGTATCCCAAAGAGATCAAAGAAAGAGGAAAAGGACCCATACGTACAAAAATATTGACAGCAGCTCTGTTTGCGGTGACAAAGAATTGGAAACTGCAGGGAAGCCCACAAATGGGGAATGGCCAGACAATGTGTGGTCTACGTATGATGTGGAATACTACCGTGCTGTAAGAAATAACGAGGGGGGTGGTTTCCAAAAAACCTGGGAAGATCTGTATGACCTGATTCAAAGTAAAGTGAGCAGAACCAGGAGAACGATTTAGACAAAAGGACGCTATTGTAAAGACAATAACAGCTTGGAAAGACTTAGCAATTATGCTCCACCCACGGAAGCCGAAGGGTTGCAGAGGCCTCCACTGAGAGTGTGGGAGGGAGGGCCTCTGAGCGCCCAGGAGGCATTCTTTGGACACTGCTCATGAAGGAGTGTGCTTTCCTTGACTACAGATTTGTAGCAAGTTTTGTTGCACCTGTTTTTTCGATGGCTGGGGAAGGTGAAGGTAGGAGTGAGAGAATTTAGAACTAAAAATAAAATTAAATTTTAAAAAAAGTAAACTTCTGGAGGGCAGGGGCTGTTTTGGCTATTTTTTTTTAATCTTCAGAACTTTAGCATAGCATAGGTGATTAATAAATGCTCCCTGCCTGACTAAAGCTTTGCATGAGCCAGAGGACAGTGAAGTAAACAACTCCAGGAAGACAATGACTCCAACAGAATACACAATTATTTTAAACACACATACACACACACACACACGCACGCACGCACGCACACACATTAAAATGATGCCAACCCCTCTCCAGATGTAATAGCCGATCTTGGCTCCAAGGAACGGGTGAGGAAATGCAGCTGTTTCATTACCTCGGGGAGGTGGGGACCTAGGGGTACACAATGCTGTATATCCATCAAACCAGATCAATGAATGTGTCTACTTGCTTTTGCTTGCTTCTTTTTTTGTCAGAGGCAAGGCTCACCTGGTGGTGGTATATCTGGGAATCACAGTGATGTAAAAACAATAGGCAACAATAAAATATTTAAGGTAAAAATAAAAATATTAACATCCAAATACAGAAATTACATTAAATCAATGAAAATCAGGGGAATTTAAATCCCGTTCCCAAATAGCCTATCAGAGAAGCACAACATTACGGCTCTCGAGCTGGAAGGGCCGTCAGGGGCCAAGGGATCAAGCCCCTCATTTTACAGGAACAAAAGGCCCCGGGAGGCGAGACTCCCATTCCTCGGGTTTAATTTTTGCTGTGGGTTTAAAAGTTGTTTTTTGTTTTGTTTTTTAAGTCTAGCATAGAACCAAAGCAGAGAAAGTGTTTAGTGCTATCTCTGTTTCCAAAAATAAAATCAGCATCATACTAGTCTACACTTAGAAATAACTAATTTATATCTAAATGTCAATGAATACAGAATTTGACTTTTTCAAATTAACTCTCTGGTTTGTTTAGAAAGAACAGTCTTTCCATTGGACCACAGCCTTGAGAAGATAAAGTCCAAAAGGTCGAGATATTTTTAATGCAGTGAAAATAAACGCCGTAGAGGAGGCCACGTTTCAGGAGGACTGCCCCCCAGGCACCTCCCCTGTGGCTTTCACTTGGCACACAACTTCTGTGATATACACATTCATGATTGCATTCCAGACTCTGGACAAGTACTTGTAATAGTAAAGTTTGGGTTTTATTAACTATAGTATAAACCTAATTAATACCATCCTCCAAAGCTCCGTCATCTAATGATGGACATTCTTCCTTCACCTCTGGAGAACTGAGCAGTGATCCTGCCAACATCCAAAATTAAATTAATGTAATGGTCCTCAGCCATCCCTGGTGGCCTTCCATCCAATCACCACAAACCACAAATGGAGTCCATTGCAAGCCGTTGGCACCAGTGGGGAGAGGAGGTCAGGAGTGGGCTGCCAAAGCAATTGATAAGATTTGCACTGCATGAATAGGGCCCAAACGAACAAGAGAGCATGGAAATGAACGGCACCCAGGCAGCCAGGCTTCTTAAGCAGTACCCTCTTCTTTCAGGAGGGAGCTGCCCTTGTTTCCTTCGGGGGGCTCGTTGTCCATAGCCCCCTGAATTGTTTTACCTGCCTTGACCAAAAGGCCCATGGCGTGAAGAACTTCTGGCGGGCTCTGCTGATGCGGATGCCCAGAAGCTACCTGGTGAACGCTCATCCCATGGGGGTCAGAGGAGAGAGAGATGAGAGCAGAAGTTACCAAGGCAGAAGCGTAGGCTTGACGTAAGGGCAAATTTAATTAGAGCTAAGCAGAAGAGGAAAGGAGGTGGTGGTTCTTCCTACATCGAGGACCACAAGAAAACTTGTTAGTGGGTGGGCTGTAGAGGGAACATTCCTGCAGGCATGACTTGGCCTAGATCAACAGTGGCAAACTCAAATAGAAAGGGATCTCTGCAGGCCACATGTTGACTTAAAATCCACCAATCAACATTATCTGTATTACACTGTATTTTTATTTATTTTGTTAAGCATTTCCCAATTACATTTTAATCTGATTCAGGCTCCACTCCAGAAGGCTGCTTTGGACCCGTGAGTTTGACACCATGGGACTAGATGGTCCTTGAAAACACTTCTTAAATTCTGGATTTTTTAATTCATTACCTATATGCGGTGAGACATTAAAAATCCACACCACTTTCTCCATTGTGTTTCATCCTCAAGAAGCGAGCTAGGAGAAAGTGGATGCCATCTCCTTCCCATTAGATCAATCCCTCAGTACACTAAGTGTGTTGTTCTGTTGTGTAATTCATACTCATTATTTGTCCGGGATATGAAAAAAGGGACTGAGCTTCCAGGCGTCCCAGTCCTAGGTAGGTATGACGACCACTGCCTTTCAAGTGTATTAGTCCTGGAAAATAGCTCACATTCTATAAGGGATAAAAGAGAAAGAAGCAAAAGCTAGAAAAATAACAAGGCCTCGTAGCCTGAAAAAAAAATGTATACGTGTGCCTTAATGCTTGGTCAGCTCCTCAACTTGTGCTGTGCCGACAACCCCTTCCAGAGATCCACCGTGTGGCCAACGTGCAAACGAGATTTGAAGTTGCTCCTTTAAATTGTCTCCCCACTTCCCAGCTCAGTGTGAGCAAACCCCAGTGCCTTTAGTTTCCACTACATCCAGCCCTTTTCATTCACCCCAAGAAAAACAACCCAACCATTATACGTTGTATGACACGGCACCACCCATCTCTGCCCTGAAGGTTACTGGATTTCCACAGCAGTGATGTCACCCCTTCACCCGAAACACACACACAGAGTCAAATATTCACACACATACACACAAGCACTCATACACACACACACCCCCTCTCTCAAACATGTTAAAATCACCAAGGAGTAAAAATATCAGTCAGAATACAGGAGACAATCAGCTTGGTTGAACACTGGGACGGCCAACTTGAAAGAATCAAGAATTCTGCTCAACACAATGACCAAGGATGGTTCTGAGGATGAAATGAGTTACCTGTCTCCTGACGGGGAGGGGACAGACTCATCAAGGGGCAGTCTAAGACAGATCTGTTTCAGATGTGGCCAATGACCAGCTCACTGCAAAGGGCTGAGGATTTTATTTTTTTTCCTCAATTTGGGAGGAGGGGGACGTTAGGGGAAGAAAAAAAATAGATAGATAAATAGATAGATAACTGAAAAAAAAACTATAAACAAAGAAAGAAAACGAGTAATGGTAAAAACTGAAAGGCAACTTCCCCATATCCCTGGCCCACTGACGATCCTCCGGGCTATCCCCCGTGCTTGGAACAGGCCATTCTCTGTCTGCCAAATCATAATCCTCCCCTCCTTCCTTCAGCATTCTCTGTTCATCTCCTGTTTTCTACACTCTCCTTAAAAAAAGATAAGTGGAGTGAGAAGGCTGTTCTAACATTTCTGCCACGTAACTCATTCCCTAGGAAATCCAGAGCCAATAAACACAGCCCCTCTGGGGTCCCTCCAGCCCCTCACTGAGGAGTCAAAGATCTGAGAAGCAGTTATCACAGGCTAGCTTTCATCATGCCTGTCCATTCATTATAACCAACCAACATTTATGAAGTACTTATTGTTTACCAGTCACTGTGTTGGGAGCCAATGGTGGAAAGACATAAATGGAACCCTGGTCAGGCCCTAACAGTATACACATCTACACAGACAGAAAACAAACAGGGAGGGGGAGTGGATCTCAGAACTGTCCTCTCGTCCACACCTCAGAGTCTCACAGATGTGCCTGGAGCATTAGACAGTGAAGGGACTCACAGAATCTGTATGCGCCAGAGGCAGGACCCAAAGGCAAGTCTTCCTAGCTGGCTCTGTCCTCCAGACTGTAGCTTGTCATATAAAGGAGAGGCATTTTGTTCTGGAGGAGAGGCATTAAATGGTTTCTTTTTAACCCAATAAGGTTAACCGGGGTCCACTAGGGCCTCAGAATCTGACGAAGCCTGTCATTCATTATCTTCAGGAGGGGGATCTGAAAACATGTGATGCTGTTCACATATTCCTCCCTGCTTTTCATTCCATGTATTAGGCTCATTGCTGGGTGGCAGCTCTACCCTGGGCTGCTGGCTCGGGCTCCACATCTGCTCTGACCAGGGCTCCTAAGAGCACTCAGATTTTCTGATTGATGCTGGCATTCTGGGTACGGAACTCTAACATCAGTCAAATGGAAAGCAAAGGTGCACTTCCATGCTGGATGGCGGGGGCCATCACTGCTTCCAAAAGGAGCACGATTTCAACATGAAAGGGCACGAGCACAATGAGTCCTAAAGCATCGACTGGGAAAAGTCAGTCAGCACCGTCAGGTTACAGGTCTAAAGCTGGACAGGACCTCGGACGCTGTCCACAATGGGGAGAGACTTGTCCAGGCTCACAAACATCGCAAGCGGTGGAGAAAGGACTAAACCCAAGTCCTCAGGGATGCCTCCTTCACATAGCTCACAAAGCAAAAAAAAAAAAAAATCTTAACTGTTTCTTCCAACTGGCTCAAAGCTGGAAGTGACTCTGAAGCCCTCTGGTCCAAGCGTGCACGAAGAGGAATTCTCAAGACTCCCCCAAAAGTGGGCATTGAGCCTCTGCTTGAAGACCCTAAGGGACAGGGGACACCCTTCCTCTCAAAGATCCTAGCCAAAAAAAATATGGTGCCCTATGCTTGGTCCAATGGGCTAAACTCATAGACCAAAACCCACGTTATGGACACGCACGCCCAGAAAGACATCTCGTTAGCCCTGCTGCCTAGAGATGTCAATGACCTCTCTCTCTAAATGCAGGAAAGTTACAAAGGGCATGCCACCTTCTCCAGACCAGGGACAGGGCAAACCCTTCCAGAACTCAGGAGTCATTGTGAGACCATGCCCAGCAGCCTTCTGCCTCTCCAACTAGGGCTCCACTCCCTACTCCCTTCATCTCTATCATTCTCTTGCCCCAGTCCATATCTCCATTCCCAATGCCTCCATTTCATATCTCCATTCCCAATGCCTCCATTTCATCACCTCTTTCCAACTCTATTTAGCCCAACCTTGAGCTGAAACTGAAACTCAGCTGAGATGCTTATCTTTTCATGAAAAATAAAGGATATATTTTTTTCTCTTCCCCAGTCAGATAGAAAATGAAAAACCTAAACAGCCTAATCTAAATAACCACAGAAAAATTGTCTTTTTTTAGTGATGGTAGTTTAACTAAATTAACCATTTAAATAAGTATTTCTTAAGTATCTATTGTGCGTCAGGTACCATGGACAGATGTGATACAAAGACAAAATGAAATAGTTCCTGTCCACAAGAAGCTTATAGTCTATCAGACAAACAAAATGTGTCTATATAAGTAAACAGAGAATAGATACAAAAAGATTTTAAGGTAATTTCAGCAGAAGGAGGGGGCAGGAGCTGCAAAGGAAAACAAAACCATGTTTTACCAACATTTCACCCACTCCAAGGCCAAGGACTTACTTCCAGTTCCTTTTTCAGCACTCCTTGAAGAAAGCCTATGCATCCGGCATCTTCTTTTGTGTCCATGACAACACAGACCTGTTGTGAAATCTTGTCTAGGATTGAAGGGGAGAAAAAAGCAAGATATGGGTACAATGAATGTGAAAAACTCAATCTTCTGAACTCTACTTTCAACTCCTACAAATAAGTTGTTCAAAGAAATGAGGAAGGAGAGCAGAGAGGACGGGGCTCTATGTTGTCAAGTTCTCAATTATTTTCTTCCCATCAAGTCACTAAATAGATATGATGGGTATTCACAGAGAGGAGGAGACCTGAGAAAACACATGAAATGGAATATCCTAGAGATGCCACTTGATTTAATTTGGAAAAACCACTGAACTGGAAAGTCAAAAACATAGTTTCTGATCCAGTTCTTTTTCACCTTGATTAAGTTATCAGGTCTCTCAGGGACTCAGTTTCTTCCTACATAAAAAAGATGTGGAGGAGGGGTAAAATAGATGAATCCAAGGCTCTCGGGATAGATGGTATCATAGAAATTACTGAGCTGGCAAACTCCTCATTCATTTCAACTATCTCTGACAGGCACTCATCTAACATCTGCTGAAATATTTTTATTGATGGAGAATTCATCATCTAACAAGCCAATTAATTCACTTTTTTGAAAGCACCAATTAGCTGTTTACATTGAACCAAATTCTGCCCCTAAACATCTGATCCTAATTCTACCCTGTGTGGCAACCAAGGACTGGACTTGGGCGTTTGGAAGACTTAGATGAAGCCGAATCCACTGGCCACAAGACAATCCTTCCATTATTCAAAGGTAGCAATGGGCCTTCTGAGGTCTTCTCCTCTCCAGACAAAATAACACAACCTCCTTCAACCCGTCATGCTAAAGAGGGATTAGCTTTGTTCCGTTTGGCCTCAGCGGGCAGAACCAGCAAGTGGTGGGAGCTAGAAAGAGGCCATTATAGATGTCGGGAAAAATTTCCTAATAATTGGAGCCATCCCCAAGTGGAATGGTCTGCCTAGCTCTTCAGGTAGAAGCTGGAACACCAGTGCTCAGGTGGGTCATAGTGGGAGATTCCTTTCAGGTACAGGATGGACTGGATGACCGCTGAGGTCCGTGGCAATTCTCAAATTCCTTTAGTTTGTGACCATGCATTTAACAACATGGCTCTGGGTAACTGCCCCATCCCCATGGCCTTCCATGGTACATGCTAGAGTTTGACAGTGTATTCTGTTTTAAATATAGCAAACAGAACAGGACAAAATCCACGAGGTATGTTCTGAGCAGAGGGGACAGAGCCATGGGGCAATGACTTGTCTTGGTAAGGGCAGTCAAAGCTCCTTCCACCACTGGACTAAGCCAAGAGATGTTATTATCATACATTTTATCAAAGCAAAATCCAACACGTGTAAATCAGAACAAAAATTGGGTTTTTCCATACTTAGTAGACCAACTAAAAAGGTAATAATGCTTAATAGCATTAAAGGTTGGCAGCGTGATACCAGGGATAGCACACTGGTTCTAGATCCTGAGGAACCAGGTTCAGCCTCCAGCTCTGTTACTTAATACCTGTGTGAGGCTTCAGTTTCCTCATCTGCAATACAAGGAACCTGAACCAGATGACCTCAGAGGTCCCTCCTAGCTCCAGGCCTATGAGCCTACAGACGGCACAGCACAAAGGGGAAGCGGCCTGTGATGTGTTCAGGCACTCTCGCAAAGGCCGGACAAATAAACTCACTGCGTTTTGGTTTGTTTTTTGCTTCATACAAAGCAATTGAGAATATTTGTAAATATATCTCTTTCTTTTCATGCTGCCTTTAGGATAGAACAGTCACATGCTTCCCTAAAACATATCTGCAGAATCACAAAATCATAACTGACTAGCACTTCGATGACATTTTAAGGTTTACACAGCACTTCATAAGAATTATCTCATTTTATCCCCACAAGAAGGGAGAAGGGAAGGGAACAAGCTTTTATTTAGTGCCTACTGTGTACCAGGCACTGTGCTAAGAGCACTTTACAAATATTGTCTCATTTGATCCTCACTAAACTCTGCAAGGTAGGCGAGGATAATAATCCCCATTTTACAGTTAAGGAAACCGAGGCAGACAGCAGTGATGTAATTTGCCGATACGGTCACACAGCTAGCGAGTGACTGAGACTAGGTCTGAACTCCAGTCTTTCTGACTCCAATTCCAATGCTCTGTCCAATGTACCACACAGCTGCCTGAGAAAAGGCATCAACCTACAACGGCAGAGGGCATTTCTTCACCTAGCAGTTCCCTATGCCAATCTGTGGGGCAGTTAGATGGCCCAGTGGATAGACTGTCAGGTCTGAAATCAGGAAGACTCCTGGGCAAGTTATTTCACTCTGTTTGCCTCTGTTTCCTCATCTGTAAAATGGGCTGGAGAAGAAAATGGCAAACCACTCTAGTATCTTTGCCAAGAAAAGCCCAAATGGGCTCCTGAAAAGTCAGACACAACTGACAACCACTTGACAAGAAAAACAAAAATGTCAATTTGTGCAACAGGTCCAAAAGTTTATCCCCTTTTTCTGACATCGGACTCTACTGGGCATGGGTTCCTCAGGCTCACAACCCAAGTGTCATCCTGAATTCATCCCTCCCCCCCATTTCCAGTATGGTGCCATGGCCTGTTGATTTCACCAGCCCAGCATCTCTCGCATACGCCCCCTCCTCTCCTCTGACCCTGCCCCCACCCCGTGCAGCCCCTCATCCCCTCACACCTGGATGATTGCTGTAGTTGTGGAGGTCTGCCTGCCTCCAGTCTCTTCCTGCTCCCCTGCTCACTAAGCTCCCTGTCCTCTGTGTTTGACATTGCAAGCCCTTCCTAACCCGCCCCCTCCTACCTCAACCCCCAATAGGTACTCTCTGACCCAGTGACTGTGGCACCCTGGCTGTTCCATGCACAAGGAACTCCACTCTCTGGTCGTCCTATCTGGAATGCTCTCCTACCCCCACTCCACCTACTGAACCCCCTGGCTTCCTGTAGGTCCCAATTAAAATCACCCCTTCTATAGGAAGCCTTCCCCAAGCCTTCTTAATTCCAGGCCTTCCCTGTCCATTAGTTCCCATTTATCCCGCATAGAGCTGGCTTTGTGTGTGCTTGAGTGCTGCCTCCCTCACCTGACTGTAAGCTCCTCGAGGGTAGGGACTGCCTTTTTCCTCTTTTTATATCCCCAGTACTTAGAGCAGTGACTAGAATGCAGTAGACACTTAATAAATGTTTATGGACTGCCTTCCTGGCTCCCTACTGCTTTCTGACAACATACTTTCTCACGTGTGGCTTCTAAAGTCTGCATTAGCTCCTAAATATAAAAGTCAGTCAACCAATATTTATTAGGGCTTATTGTGCCAGACACCAGGGTAAGTGCAGGGAATACCAAGGAAGGCAGAAACAGCGCCCTCACAAAGATCATGTTCTAACGTGGGAGATGGCGTGTCAGTGAGTGGGTGCATATGAGAGGTACACAGTGTCAGCAACAGAAAGTGATCTCAGAAATGGAGGACATCCCTGGTTAATGAGTATGACCCGGAGGAAGAACCAGCAGGTCATAGCACAAACAAATTAGGAGGAAAAGGAAGAAATTACCTTTCAGATCTACAGATAGAGGAGGAGAAACTGAGAGCATCACAGAAAATAAAATGGACAAATGATTAAATAAAATTCTAAAGATTTTGCATAAACAAAACCAATGTGGCCAAAACTAAAAGCAAAACATCTAAATGGGGAAAACGTGTTTGCAACAAGTTTCTCTGATAAAGGTCTCAGTTCCAAGATACATAAGAGACTGATTCAAATTTATAAGACCCTAAACTATTCTCCATTAGATTAAAGAATATGAAGAGGTGGTTCTCAAAGGAAGAAATCCAATTAATCAACATCCATATGAAAACATGC
The DNA here is from genome assembly GCF_900497805.2 of Vombatus ursinus. Lineage (NCBI taxonomy): Eukaryota > Metazoa > Chordata > Mammalia > Diprotodontia > Vombatidae > Vombatus > Vombatus ursinus. Next base: position 15,017,540 of record NW_020954577.1, on the reverse strand, counting down.
TATAAATCACTAGTAATTAGAGAAGTGGGAATTACAGCAATGCTGGGGTTCCACTTCATACTCATCAGATGGACAAAGCTGACAAAAAATACAATGACAAATATTGGAAAGGCTGATGGAAAGTAGGCACAATAATATACTGGTGGTGAAGCTATGAATTAGTCCAGCCTTCCTGAAAACTGTGGCTCAAAAAAATCACTAAACTGTGCACATTCTTTAACTAGTGATGTCATTGCTAGGTCTAAACCTACAATAGATCAAAGAAAGAGGGAAAGGACGCACATGTACAGAAATTCTCATGTGCATGAGAACTCTACAAGGCAGGTGGTTGTGCAAATGGCAGAGCACTGGACCTGAAGTCAGAAAGACCTGAGTTCAAATCCTACCTCACATACTCACTATGTGACTTTTTCTAGGGTCCCCTAACGTCTGTCTGACTCAGTTTTCTAATCTATAAAATGAGGATAATAATGGTATCTTCCTCCCAGGCATATTGGAAAGATAAAATGAGATAATATTGGTAAAGCACTTAGCATAGGACCTGGCACATAGTAGGTGCTATAGAAATGCTGGGTAGTAGTAGTAATAATGGTAGCAGTAGTAGCAGAAGTAGTAGGGTCACACAGCTAGCGAGTGCCAAGTGGTAGCAGCAGCAGCAGCAACAGCACTAGTAGTAATAATAGTAGTAGTAGTAGTAGTAGTAGCAGTAGTGATAGTAATAGTAGTAGTAATTGTAATAATAACACTGATAGCAATAGTATGTTAATAGTAATAGTACTAGTGGCAGTAGTAATAGCAGTAGCAGTAATAGTAGTAGTAGTAGTAGAGGTAGTGATAGTAGTAGTAGTCATTATTTATTATGATTGCTATTATTATTATTGAGCTGCTCTTTTTTTAGTAAAGAACTAGAAACAGAATGGGGTGCCCATCATTTGCAGAAAGGCTGAACACATGGTCTATGAATAGAAAAGTATATTTTTTTCTAAAAGAAGTAACAGAAGGGGCAATTAAAAAACAAACCTAGGAAGACTTGTACAAACTAATGGACATGGATACCTGTGAATTTGTTTTGCTTGGCTATGCATATCTCTAGAGCAGCTAAGTGGCGCAATGGATAGTGCACTGGGCATAGAGTCAGGAAGACCCATCTTTGTGAGTTCAAATCTGGCCTCAGACACTTACTAGCTGTGTGACCCTGGGCAAGTCACTTCACCCTGTTTGCCTCAGATTTCTCATCTGTAAAATGAGCTGGAGGACATGGCAAATCACTTCAATTTCTTTGCCAAGAAAACCCCAAATGGGCCACAAAGAGTCAGGCAAGACCGAAACGACTGAACATCATGTACATTAGAAGGATTGTGCTTTTCCCTTTTTATCTGGAGGATGTGGACGAGTAGAATAAGAGGAATGGAGGGGTGAGAGGATTGGGAGCTGTCATATTGCTGGGGGAGGGGAGAGGGAGGAAGGAAAGGAAAGGAGAGAGGGGGAGAGACAGAGACACAGGGGAGACACAGGGACAGGAGAAATAAAAAAGGATCGTTGACTTATTTTTCAAAATGCACAGAAGGCAAGAGCAGGACATTCAGAGGGAAACACAGACAAGCAGGACAGCTTTGAAAGTAATATGTTGTATTATATACTTGGAAAAAGTTAAGCTGTAGGCAATAAATTCATGATTTCATATATAATCCTCT
>NW_020954577.1:15001091-15015746 GCF_900497805.2 Vombatus ursinus | reverse complement strand
CAGAATTAATCAAAAAGAATGAGAAAAATAAACAAGTCCTGCCAGGTGATTTTGCCTCAAACACGCACCCTAAAGGTAGGGTGAGGAGGCACACCACCACTCTGTGGAAGAACTCAGCTCTAGCAGGATTCGGGGCTCCCAGAAAGGAGATGAGAGGACACAAACACTGAGGATTCCAAAGGGGAATCTAAAGGTAACAGAGCTGCCTGGAAAAATGACCAACTGATGCTTCAGGCCAGAGAAGCAAGAGAAGGTAACCAAGTAGGAATTTTCTAAAAGAATGTGAAAATCCACTAAGAAGAATGTCGGGCATGCCATGACCCAAAAAAGCCATGGCTTGGAAAAAAAATGCTCCAGATCGAATGCCCTTTGATCTCTGCCTGGGGCAGGAGGAAGGCCAAAGGAGGCCTGGGCCCCCAGCAGCCCAGGACCAGAAGAACAGGAACCGGGGTCTTCATCTGCTTTGATTTTCTCTGACAAGGAAAATGTTGCTGAAGGCTGAAAATAACAGAGGAGAAAGAGATAACAGAGAATTGAAACCTGAGACACGTAAGGAGATGCTCAAGCATCCAAGCCCAGAGAAAAAGCATCCCGGACAGGGAAAGAACTCGCCAAGGTAAATGCTGAGCTCCTGACAAGGATCTTGGAGGAATCATGGAGGAGAAAGGAAGAGGGGGTGCCTCAGGTCTAGAAACAACTAAATGTCCCCTTTGTTTAAAAAAAGAGAATGATGAAAAGGATTCTTCCAACTATAGTCCAGGGAGTCTAACTTTAGTTTTTGGCAAAATTTGATAATACACTATGGAAAAGATTTTGTGAAAACTCAGAAAAGAAAGCAATGATCCCTCCAAGTCAGCATGGGTTCATCAAGATGATGTCATGCCAAGATAACCTCAACACCTTTTTGAGAGGGTAACTAAACTGGAAAATAAGGGCAATGCTATGCAGAACTGGACTTCCCCAAGGCATCTGTCAAAATATCTCCTTATATATCCAAAATATCCATAAACCTGCAATCAGAGAGGTAGGTTTTTCTCCTACCCATCTGCCTGCTCCTTGTCTGTCTCCTTTGCTGGATCTTCCTCTGCATCACGTCCTCTAAACCTAGGTGTCTCTCAGGGGTCTGTCCTGGGTTTGCTTCTCTTCTCCTCTTATATTATTCAGCTTGGTGACCTCATCAGCTCCCACAGATTTAATTATAATCTCTACACTAATGATTCTTACATCTACCTTTCCTGCCACAATCTCTCTGCTGACCTTCAATTTCACATCTCTAACTGCCTTTCAGATATTGCTACCTGGACGTCCACTGGATATCTTAAACTCAATATGTCCAAAACGGAACTCATTATATTTTCCCCCAAACCCTCCCCTCCTTCCTTATTACTGTGGAGAGTACCACCATCGTCGTAGTCCCTCAGGCTCACAAACGAGGAGTCATCCCGGACTCCTCACTGTCTCTCACCCCCCATACCCAATATACCCAATATGGTGCCAAGGTTTGTCGATGTCACCTCTGCAGCATCTCGTGAATGGGCCCCCTCCCCTCCTCTGACACCACCACCCTCCTGGTGCAGAGCCTCATCACCTCACACCTCAACTACTGGAATAGGGGCTGGTGGGTCTGCCCACCTCAAGTCTCTTCCCACTCTCATCCAACCTCCATTGAGCCACCAAGTGATTTTCCTAAAGGAAGATCTGACCAGGTCACTCCCCTACTCAGTAAACTCCTGAGTCTCCCTATCACCTCCAGGATCAAATACCTACTCCTCTGATTAGCATTCAAAGCCCTGCATAGCCTAGCCCCTCCCCCCACCTTTCAGTTGTCTTACACCTTCCTCCCTAACACACACTCTTCAGTCCAGTGATACCAGCCTCCTGGCTATTCCACAATCATGATACTCCATCTCCCTCTACTCAGGGCATTTGCTCTGGCTGTTCCTCATGCCTGGAATGCTCCCTCCCCCCCTTCAATCTGACTGCTGACTTCTCTGGCTTCAAGTCCCAACTAAAATCCCACCTTTTACAGGAAGCCTTCCCCAACCTCTCAATTCCAGTGCCTTCCCTCTGTTTATCATCTCCTATTTCTCCTATATATAACTTGCTTTGCATATATTTGCTAGCATGTTATAGCTCCTTGAGGGCAGGGACTGTCTTTTGCTTCTTTTTGTATCCCCAGTGTTAAGCACAGTAACTGGCACGTAGTAGATACTTCATAAATGTTGATGGATTGACTGACTGAGGTAGACAAGGTGTCGGAATGGTGAAGATGAACTGGCTGAAAAAAGAGTCAACAAACAGGGACTGGTCCCAACCTGGAAGTGAGGTCTACAGTGTAATGGCACTGGGCTCTTTCCTTGACCCTGTTCAATTCAATATTTTCATCAATGACTGGGATAAAGGTATGGACAGTATGTGTGTTAATCTGACAAACGACACAAAGCTGCCAGAGGTTGTTCGAGCATCTTCTGATCACATCTGGTGACATAATCAAGATCCAAAAACTTCGGGATCAATCAAGATGACAGACCAAACTTAACATAATGGAACCGAATTATCAGCATCCTTCCACGTGGAACCATGAACACAAAAGAGGAACACAGAGTGAGGGTGGCAGGCCCCATGTTTCTGAGCTCTAAAATCATGGCATCCTGGACCTAGAGATGGAAGGCACCTCAGAGACCCATGAGTGTACAGCTTTCGTTTTACAGATAATGAAGCTGAGGCCGGCCCACAGAGGTGAACTGTTCAAACGTCAGCTGTATTTCCTGGGCCTGCTACCACCAGAGTCTGGGCTCTTAGCACTCAACCATGATAAGGGCCTGAAACACAAGCCCAGCATGAATCAGGGGTGTGACAGGGCAGCAGGAAAAGCTAAAGAGATTTCAGGCTAATTAATGAATGAATTCTGGTAAGGATACAGGTTTGGCTTGAGGAGTAAGTGCCCAGTGACATGGTTCTTCTGCAGCTCACTTAGTATTTTCTGGGTCTCCTTGGTCATGGCCACACACTGGATCAGTGTCTTCATGCAATGATCTATAACAGCTTCAACACTAATCATTTGCAACTGGAAAATGCTGGGTCCCACTTATTAAGGAAGGGCTGAAAACACTTTAGTACACGAGCACAATGGAATTTTACTTTGAATAATGAATTGAGGATTCCAAGAAACAAGGGAAGGCTTCCAAGACATGACAGAGAGTGAAGGAAGCAGAAACAGGAACACAAAATACATGATGACAATAAGAAATTGGAAAATATAAAAAAAGAGGGGGGAAAGGCAATGTAAATGTCACAGCCAAGTTTATCCCTGAGAGAGACAAGAAAACTCGCCTCCTTCCCTCTTTGCAAAAATAAAGGCCCAGAGACATGGATGTGGCAAGAACTGGTTGATGTGTTCATTAGTTTTTACTAAACTTGTTTTTATTCCTTTGATTTCATTTGTGTAATAAGGGATGACTCCCTGGGGAGGGGAGGGGGGCATATATCAGGGGGTAAAAGTGATGTAAGGACAAAAGTTATCAATAAAATGATTTTTTTTTTACTTTAAGAAAATACAGAAACTCATGAGTAAATGAATGACTAGACAGTGTGCTAAGCACTGGAGATACAAATACTCCAAAGTAGGCCAATCCCCCTCTTTGAACACAGCACATTCAGAAGATATGACCAGAGCGGGACCATTTTAAATCTATTTTAAAACAATTTTGATAACTTCTCTCCCCAAAGTTATCATTCAGGCTCCCAGTTCTGATTGTGTTTCTGTTCTGGGAAGGCCCAGGGATGGTGAGTGGAGTCATGCAGTCACTGAGTGGATGGTAATGTTGATTTACTTATCATTCCCAGAGCAAGGGGTGGGGGGGATGGACAGAGGATGGCATGAAAACTCCATCTAACCCTAACTGACCTGGCAGGAAGATGGCGAAAAGTCTCATGCTAGAATGCTTCAGGAATGGCAAAAAAAATAAAGACATGAATGTGGTGGGAATATTAACACCATAAGAAACACGCTAACAAACTCCAAGCATAAAGAATTCCAAAGAGCATGGGAAGGCTAAAAAGCATGGATGTAAAATGAGCAGAAATAAGAAAATAAACAACAACGGAATTAAAAACAGACAACAGAAACTGAGCGTAGTGAAACTCTAGTGACCCTATATATTATGTGACAGTAGAAATAAGAAGAGGGAGATGGGAAAAACCACTAGATCTAACCAAAGACATTCGAAAGAGATTAATGGCAAAGCCAAAATAATGTTAAAAAGCACTCTAGGAACCAATTTTCAAGATCTCTCAGAGTGGGAAAGATTTCCTAAAGATAGAAAAAAATCACTAGCATTACAATGACCGAAAGAGGCAAACAAAGACAAGGTCAGCAACTATTCAGCCCAGACGCCAACATTCTCATCTCTATAAAATTTCTCAGATAATGGTCTATTCATACATCAAACATAAAAATTGATGATAGGAAACAGGCAGGCTCCAGAGACAAACTTCTACAAGAGAGTACATCTTCATAGTCATACGACTGAGTGGGTGTAAAGAATACAAGATCCTACTCTGTCTATTATCTGTTGATTACAAAAAAGCATTTGACTCAGTAGAGCCTTGAGGGCTCTCCTCAAACTAGGTGTCTCCCATAAATCTGTAAAAATCTTAAAAAATTCCAAGATATATGAGACCACAGGAATAACTTTATTCAACAACCTACGCAGTATCAGTGACATGGGAGGCATCAGACAGAGGGACATATGTGTCCAGCAGCATCTGGAAATACCCATTTTGCAATATCCATTGTGCAAAATGTAAAGGCTTTTAAAAAGGCCTTGATGAAGAGTTTCTCCAGATACCAACAGTTCCATATTATCCACAAACAGGAGCCAAACACACCCTGGAACTTGCAGGTCTCCTCAATGAAATCCCTGGTCATTCAAATGAGAACCATTCTACCATCTTCACAGGAAAAACAAAGTGGATGAAAAGCTCCTATTACTCTAATTATGGCATTCAGTTTGATGGCTATCCAAGTGGTCGGGTCCATCAGGACTTAGATGTTACACTAGCAGCACTAACAGACAATAAACTGGGCTGAGAAGCATGAGGATGAGGGTGGACTTGATCATATCTGGAAAACTAGGTAGCTTATCTCATGATCCCAAGTAGAGAACACTAAGGAAATCTGCTGTATACTTCTCCAACCAAAAAAATGCTCATTATCCTTAAGCTTTATTTTCTACCTCTGAATTCATTCTTTGTCTAAAATAAAACAATTCCCTAATCCTATATTGATTTTTTGATGCAGAACACTGTAAAATGATTCCTGAAAATCGCTAGTCTACATGTATAATTATGTGTGTCCTCACATCCGATGCCTACTCTGAGTACTGGCAGGATGCGCATCTATAATCAGAGGTTCCACATCTTGGCCAATGGTGTTACAATGTCACCTTTGGGGTCCTTGGGTGGATAATACTCTTGTGATAATGATTTCTATCCGATGAATCAATTAGGACAAGAAAACATAGCTTACTTAACATGGTGATTTACAACAGTCAGTCTCTTTGAAAAACATGAATGTGAGGTGGAGACCTCTATTCTATCTCCCTTTATCTAGTTCTCACTCTCAATATTTTCTACTAATCAATCAATCAAGAAGGATTTATCAGGCATGACCATATGCGAGCTAGGAAACAGGAATACTCAGATACAAATGTAACCATTCTTGTCCTTCTCGGGGAAACAACACAGATACATAGAATTATATATGAAACACATACAATTTAAATACAAGGCAAGGGTTGGGGTGGAGGAGCGGGGGGAGGATGGGATGAGGTCCTAGATGATAAACAGAGGAGAAAAGGGTTCATGTAGCAAGTTGGGCTTGAGCTAAACCTGAAAGCAAACTACATACTCTAGGAGGCTGAGATGAGGAGAGAGAGCACTCCAGGCATGGGCACAGCCTGTACCAAGGTATGGAGGCAGGAAATGGACTATTACATGTGAAGAACCACAAAGTGACCAGCTGGGCTGAGCTACAGAGAACATGAAGGGGAGTAACGTATATTAAATGTGGCAAGAGAAATTCGAGCTGGGCTGTGCAGGTCTTGAAATGACAGAAGAGCCCGTACTTGGTCCTAGAGGCAAACAGGAGCCATGGAAGTTTATTGAGCAGGGGAGTAGCACCATAGGATGTGTTAAGAATATTACTCTAGGAGCAGCTAGGTGACACAGTGGATAGAGCACCAGCTCTGGAGTCAGAAGGACCTGAGTTCAAATCTGACCTCAGACACTTACTAGCTGTGTGACCTTGGGCAAGTCACTTAAACTCAATTGCCCCCCACCCAAAAAAAAAAAAAAAAAAGGAATTTCACTCTGGCTGGCAGCTGAGTGGAGGACAGACTGGCATGGCTCTCCAGGAGAATGAAGAACAACCCCAGCATCACTACAGCTAGGTCCCAGTTAGTCAGAGGAATGAATCCCCTGAAGTGGTCACATGTTTCAAATTCACACTGCATTGGGCTAGAACAAATGATCCTCTTTTACATAATTATAACTTAAAAGAATGCAAATTTGAATAGTGTACATTTGAATTCATGTGGCCACTTCAGGAAATCCATCATTTGCACTAATTGAGATGTGGCTGTCCATTACCCCACAGTCCTTTCCTCTGACTGTTCTTACACTTGTTCTATACAGCAAAATGATTGACTTAAGGAAACCTGCCAGTGTTGTTGGTCTGGGGAATAGACCACAGGTGAAAGAATCTAGATCCCTGCACCTCTAAAGCCCAGCAGAAGCCAGCCATACACATTCTTAAGTTGGCAATTACATGGGCTCCGTGGGTCCTTGCAATTAATGAAGGACCCCACCTCCATCCTAGGGCCCTACTCTCTTCCCCTGGTGCTCTACCCGTGAATAAAGAGAACACTTGTTAGACTTTTTGGGGAGGGGAAATTCATGGGAAGAGAACGGCCAAGTAACAGGCTTCCACTGCCGCACTCTTGTTTTCTTCCCACACATCTAAAAAGTCTAACGCAAGAATCCAGCATCTGTTCAAGAAGGGCTGGAGACTAAGTCAACAGCGATTTTACAAATTGGGACCATACTGGCACCATTTCAGGAGGAAACCTCTGTGGGACCTTTTTCTCTCGTGACTCAAGTCAGCCTCTCGCACCTGAAGCATGTGTGAGATTGCCATGGAGGAAAAGGGATGGGAGGGAAGGTTGACAGCAAGGCAAGGAAGCTTCTCAAGGAGGGAATTTCCTCCTCTAGGAGTTCCCTCTACCTGTGGCTTCACAAGTCCCATCCATCTCCCTCATATTTTGTATATACATCTATGCCACCATTTTGATTCCCCAGGTAGAATGTAAGCTCCTTGAGGTCAGGGGCCGCTTTGGTTTATTTGCAGGTGCTTGTGATTGAATGATCAATGCTGGTACTAACAAAGGTCAAGGGGAACTGAACTGACAGAAAACAAGTCAAATGGCATTCTACCTCTTGGATGTACAGAATTCCCTGTCAGCAGAGAACCTAAAATACCAATCCATTTATGCAGCACTTGGAAGTGTATAAAGTGCTTTCCGCAGAACCACAGCCCAATGGCATAGACAGAATAAATATCGTTCTGTCCATTTTACAAATGGAGAAACAAAGGCTCAGAGAGACTACGTAGTTTGACTGAGCTCCCCTAGCCAGCAGGCGGCAGAGACAGGATTTGAACCCACAGTCCCAATCAAAGGTTGAGCACATTCTCTGAACTCTGGTCAGGACACATGGAAAAATGAGGAAGTCGTGTCCCCCAAATGATAGCAAGCCTCATTTTGTTTTAAGTGAGTAAAATCCTGCATCTGGGACTTCGTTGGCATAAGGGAACTCCAAGGTGAAAAATCTCCTCTCCCAAAGCAGACTGGCACCCTCTCTCCAATTTGTGGTCTTAAAGGTTTGCCTGGAGCCCTGAGAGGATCAATAACCTACCCAGATCAGCCAGCCAGGATGTGGCAGAGATGGGATGGAACATTAAGAAGAAACTTGAACAAAAGTCTAGCCCAACCCTCGCAATTCACTATCTTAAGTTATTATCTGATCCTCAATGCCCGATTCAGAAGACACCGAGATTTCTGTTAACATTCCACACATTGGGTGAGAGGAGCATTCAGAAAGGGGCATCATCCCCACCCTCCCACTGCCTCCCACATGGCAGAACCTACAAGGAAACATGCTGACATGCTGCCCACAGGGAACACGGTATTAAGACGAGTCCATCGAGCATCTCTAAAAAGAAAAGAGTTTTTACAAAGGAATAACCCAGACAAGAAGGATGAGCCGGACCAGTCAAGCCACAAGCATGTATTAAGTGCCACTACCTGCCAGGCACAGTTATAGGTGTCAGGAATACAAAGACCGAAATGAAAGGTTCCTTTTCCCAAAGATCGAGGGGAGAGGCAGAACAAACTGTGCCCAGATACACGGGTGCAAAGGAGGGGACTGAAGCCCCTACTACTAGGGCAGGAACGGCTCCTGCAGGGCAGGGCCCCAAGGGACCCCGAGGTTTGCAACTGAACTTGGATGTCCAAAGGAGGAAACCTGGGCGATCACAAGGAATGGCTGCTGAGGAGGGGCAGGGAGGAAGAGCTCTGTTCTGGATGATGCCGCAGAAGGAGGACGTGTGGAAGGACCCAAAGTCCCAAGACCAGGCTCTAGCTACATGAAGCCCATCCAGCCCTCACCTCGTCACGTTGGCAAGTACCTTTCCACTTCGACTGGGGTCAAAAGGAAGTCACAGAGTTGTAGAAAAAGCTGTAATTCATTATTAAAAGGAGGAAAATCCTTTGGAATTTAGCTTGAAACAACAAAAAATGGACAATAATAATACATTGCATTACTATATATTAATAGCTCAAAGGTATCAAAGAGCTTACATATTGCTGTCAATTCTCATTAATTTTCACAGCATTCCCAAGGGCTGAGTCGTGGGCCACCATTATTATCCCTCCTTTACGAACAAAGCATCTCAGGTATGAGGCAATTAAGTGACCAGCCCATGATCACAGGGAGAATCAGCAGGGGGCCAGGAGCTGGAAGCACAGGTGCCCAATTCTATATTCAAGGTGGACTAGAATCTCTCTACCACTCTGGAAGGAGTAACACCATGTGAACTTGAAGACGTGGCCTCATGTGGGCCTATCTGTCCTGAGCATTTATTTCATCTTTCTCTTCATATTCCCAAGATTCCAGCACATACTGGGGCGTCAGGACCCCAGGCCCGTCTCATCTGGCCATGCCCCTGGAGAACTTGACATTACCGCAAAGGCAATACTAACCTGAAGAACCCATGAAGAGATGTGTCCCCGTGGGAAAGAGCGATCTCCGTAGGCAAGAAAATGGAAGCGACGTGTTCAGCTCCAAGACCTGGTTTCTAAAACAGTCCAAACGCAGCTGGGGTCCCTTCCTCAATCTCCTCACACTCCCAGAATTGTATTATCTGCTCCCCACTTGTCGTTCCACCCGGGACCACCCCCAACTCATCCTCCGTCTTGCAGACCAGCTGTGAGAGGACTGGCCGCTCAGCCACTCTCCACGAGCTGAAGAATGTGCCTGGCAGACCCGCACCCACGACTGCGGGCCCGGTCTCTTCATGTCACCACAAGCAATAAAACGGTCTTGGCTAAACCAGGAAAATGCAGAATCAAGAGTGAAATCTTAGCCAGTGCTTAATGAATGCCCCACTGACTAACTGATACAGTCTATCTTACTCAGCCACGAAAAACACCCCAGAACAGAGGCTAGGCAGGCAATCTTATTTCCATTATGCAGACGAGGAAATTGAGTCAGCAATGTCATTAAGCAACTGGCCCAAGATCACAAAACTAGTATGTGAAAAAAACTGGGACTTGAATCTGGCTCTGGAGTCAAAGGATCTGGGTTCAAATCCTGTCTCTGATGCTTACCACACTGTGACCTTGAATAAGTCTTAATTCCCAGGGGTCCAAATCTCTCACCTGTAAAATGAGAGGGACGGGCCAGACGGCCTGAGGTCCCCTCCTGTTCCAGATCTGAGACCCTACAGTCTCCTGACTCGTACTCCGTCCCACCCAGGATTCTTTCCACTAATCTGTCATGACTGAGAATCCCTGCCTCCTTCCCACTACCATTCCTGTTCTTAGCATGATATGTCAGCTACATAAAGAGACTCCTGCACTAGGTGGTGGAGAATTCTTGCTGTCAATGAGCTAATTTAAAAAGGAGACCCAGAAAGTCCTCCAATGAAGAGACTCCAACCATCTGTTAAGGCAATTTTGTAACTAAACACAAAGGGAAGGTTTGTCAAAGGGGAGCCCATCTTCATGCAGTCTGGGAAGCAAAGGTGGGCTTGGAACCTGGCCCAGGGTGCTACCAGCGTCCCCAGGCCTTCTGCACATGTGTGTGTGGTGGGAGGGAGGGATGAGCAGGAACTCCAAGGGTGCCCAGCCATTTGGCTTTTTGTTCGTCAAGTAGTGGCCAATGGGCAGAGAAGGCATAATAATTCCAATCATGTTCTCTGCACCAAAGAATGCCCCTCGCCATTACTTGGGACATGAAAGGGCTGCATCTGTCACCCTCCTTCGAAACTGTCTCGAGTTCCAGTCGAGTGTCAAGATGAAGGTATGTCTTTTCTAGGCTCTCGGGTCATTACTCTCACAGGCTACATCTACAAAGCTGAGCCTTCTTTGGCTCCAAAACACGAACCAGCAGCCACATGCTCTGATCCAATGGAAGAATTGCAGCCTTGCTCTCAGTACAGAACATGAGAGGCGTGAAGAATCTACAAGTTCAGGAAGTTGGCCAGAAAGCTGGCCTTCTTTCCATGCTCTGGGAGGCACTCTTCTTCCTGAGCCTGGAATGTTGGCCCTATCTTTCAGAGTACATAAATGGCTTTTCTTCCTCCAAGGATTAGGAAGCAAAGGTCATGGTTGCTCTTAAGGCCAACTTCACAGGGACATAATATTGATAACATGCCCAATCTACAAGCTTCTTCTATAGCTTGGCACAGTTTAAGGGCATTTTAATTCAGAGCAAGTAAAGTCCAGATTTAGGCCTTCGACAGCTAGACTCCACGGAAGCCTCATGAGTGACCAGGATGATGCCCTCACTAGACATAAAAGACTTACTGACCACAAAGGAGACATGAGTAACTAAACACTTTCAATAAGTTCTATAAACCAGTGGGCAAACAATCCAGAAATCGGTCTTCAATTTCCTCCCAAACCTCTCCTACCATGAGATCCTTCCATCAGGCTTTATTGTTCAACATGCTGACTTCTCAAGCTAAAACGTCTCTATTCTTAGCTAACCAAGCAGCAATCATCAAAATCCAACTTCAGTTCAGATGCTCCAAGGTCTAATCTTTGCAATGTGTGAAGAATATCTTCTTTCCTCCCCTTGAAGGATTCTGGAATACTTTCTGCTGAATACTACATGTCTAAGTCACTGTCTTAAAGCCAGTGCTAATTTTCTAACAACAGACACTTAAAATCAGCATTCAGGAGACGAGAAGAAAAAGTAACAAGAGGCACCATTTTGATCTTAGGGGCATCTGGCTTAGACCCAGCCATACAAAGAGACCCAATGTGCCCTGAGCGGTTTGAAAGGGAAAACAATCTGGGGAAGAAAAGAGAAAGCAGACAGTGAATGAGGGAAAAGAGACCCATAAATGACAGACAGCTGCCAGGCAGCCAAACAAAGACAGTCAATTTCAGATTTGTGAGAAAAATGGATGTTTGTGCTGCCTGGACTGGAAAGCAAGGGTCACAGGGTTTGACGGAGACAGTGGGGAGATCCCGGAACCTGCATGTTTCAACTAGAAGGCTCACGCATTCTTGCCCCAAGGGCACTAGAACTTGAGCAGATTTTTTGAGGATGTTTTCTCCGATCAGATCTTAACTACATTTTTCAAATGAGTCACTGCATGGAGGATGAGCTTTCCTGTACTCAGAAAGTCAGAGCAAAAAGCAGACAGATACATGCCATCTTGTCTCCTTTACAAGTCTATACCTGTCCCAATATTACTGTTTTCCAAATTTATAATGCCTTACTTTCTTTTTAACCTTTCATAACGTGGAATCTAGTCTCTCTATCTCTTCATCTATCTCTCTCTCGCGGTCTCCCTCTGTATCTCTGTATGTGTCTCTGTCTCTCTTTCACCTCTCTGCCTCTCTCACTTCATCTCTCTGTCTCTGCCTCTGTTTGTGTCTCCAGCCCCCCAAGGGGAACAAATATCTGAGAAAGGCAAGGTTCCAAAGTGACTTATCAAGACATTTACAAGTTCCATTCTCTACCTCTGAGCATAAATGGTGTCTCTTTATTTTTCTTACCTACATCAGAGTTTGGAGTAGCTGCTGCATTAGAGGTTATTGAGTGTTAGCTGTAAGCACTCCACTTCTCACTGTTTTGGGAACTTTGTAGCTATTGACATGTGTCAGCTAGACTTGCTATAGAATAAGGGGGAAAAACCATACTTACAAAATATTCACTAGTAACATTAGTCCCATTTCCCAGGACCACAGTCCTGGGATGATGGCCAAATATTATTCCTATTGTAAAGCTGAGGAAATTACGGCTCAGAGAAAGATAGCCACTTCGGCTTGGCTTGGCCCAATCAATCACTAAGTCTGTGTTAAACACCTACTATGTGCCCGATACAGGGCTAAGCCCTTTAAACACAAAGAAAAGTCCAAACACCCAAACCAGCCCCATCCTTTAGGAGCTCACATATCAATGGGCCGATAGAAGATGTCAATAAATAAGTACACCCGATTCACACACCCATAGAGCTATTAGATGTCAGAGCTGGAAGGTGAACCCAGGTCTCTCCAAAAACCCAATCGTTTTTTGTTGTGTTTTGTTTTTTTGAGTACAATACCAGGCTGGCTCCAGAGCCAAAGGTGAAACACGTCGCTTCTAGTCTTCAGCCACATAGTTCTCTTTGGTATGAGTGGCTTAAAAGAAAGATCCAAATTAATCAAACTGCTACTAAATCCCACTGCCTCCCTCCTGCCCTTGCCAATTAAAGCCTGACGCAAATGTCCTTCCACTTTGTTACAGACTCACAGAACACACTAGACAGCACTATCATCAAAGAGGCAAAGAACAAACACTGTATTGTGCACAAATAAGTTACGCTAATAAAATGTGAAAAACTGGAAAACAAGGCCAGAGAGACCAAAGTTAGGAAATTAAGGCCCCTGCGTAAATCATCAGCGTCACTTTACATCGTCCGTATACAGTGTGAGTCATGGAAACGCCTGGGGAAGGACGGCACCGAGTAAATGCTGAGGGCTTCGGGACCAAAACCTGCCACAGAGCCACAGACGTGCACAGCACGGATGTTCAGGAGAACCCAGAAATCCAGACAGTGCTATTTCCTGGATCCAGCTTCCTTAATTTTTCAACCTGATTCAAAGTAATTTTTTAATAAAATAAAAAATAGTTTGAAGTGACCCAAGAAATAAAGGCATCATTTTCTTCATATGCACGAAGGCGGCATGCTCCAATCTGTTAAATGTGCCTAGCTCCCAACAATGGAGAACTAATTGTATTCACGTGTAATCAGATTTTACTCCTTCAGTCGAGGCTCCAAATTCAGAAGCAAACTGAGCTACCCTTGGAATGCAGAAAGGAAGCCCACCGATTGTGTCAATACAAGCAGGAGTTTTAAAAAGTCTGTAAAACTCCATTTGGTTTCACCTTAAAAAAGCAGCGGAATATGCCAACAATCGGGAAGAGGCTAGCAGGGAAAGGTGGCTACGCGCTCTACTAATATAAAAAAGGATTTTCTGAATGTTCACTTAATTTCTAAATCCCCTGCCTTTATATTCTGGCGGAATTAAATTTCCAGTAATAGAGCCTGTAAACATCCAATAAGTGGACGTTATTAATGAACAGACAAAGACACTAGCTCTTTTCTCAGACATTAACAATGATGTACTGATCTGGCTAATCAAAACTGAATACTTTCTAATGGGAAAGCATCCCACCTTCCATATTTTCATAAAATATGTGAAACAAAGGCCCATTAATCTCGTTTATTGCTTAAAATGATTGAGTTTTCTAAAGCTATAATCAGGAAAGAATAGAAGAAAACTCTACAATTCTATTCACTGAGTTGCAGAATGGGATTCGTCCAAAGAATGAAGGAGTGATGGTATAAGAAAACAAAGGCAAACCTTTTTGAAAATTTCATAAAGATTTTTCTTCTTATAACAAAAAAAGCTGAATATTGATCCTTTTGCCAAGATATGGTCAGCATATTAAATTAAGTGTGGTTTGGGACTGTTTGTATTGCTTATGTAAATCTAGTTAAAGTATGTTACTGCTGGCATCTGCAATCACTTTCAGAGTTGGGGTAGGTCTGAGCATGCACAGCAGGCCTGGGTGGGCTCGACAAGTTTGTTCAAAAAAAAGGACAATACCTCTTTGTTAAGTGGCTGTTTACAAACTTACCAAGTCAAACTCTAGCCCCACTGTTTTACCTTAGTGCCTCCAATTTATTAACACTTTCACAGAGAAATGCTTGTGTTTGGAATCTCATTCACAGAGAAACTCGGAATGAAGCAACACACACATACACAGACACACACACACACACACACACACACACACACACACACACACACACAC
>NW_020954577.1:14898450-15001081 GCF_900497805.2 Vombatus ursinus | reverse complement strand
CACACACACACACACACACACACACACACACACACACACACACACACCCCCCATGAATGTCCTGGTAGAAAAGGGGAATTTAATGAAGAATATTCTTTAATAAACTTTGACACATACAAATTTCATTTCTAATGCCATGCATTACTCCCCTCTGACAAAGTATATACATAATTCTTTTCAGTACACACAGCAAGTACATGAATAAGGGAGATAAGGGTATATACTATTCCCCATAAAACAAACTCATCATTTCTTAGACATACACAGTATGCAGAAGGCAGTTAGATGCTGGGGAAAACAGCAAGTTTAGTCAGCTGAGCAACCTCTGAGCTCAGATCTCAGGAAGAGTGTGCGATACAGCCAAGCCCCCCTTCCAGACTTTCTAGGCTGCTGACATTTGCCTTTCTTCCTCACCCTCAACAATCCAGCCCTATCAGCTCACTCATCATTCTGCACATCATCAGTCAGTTAACCAGCATTTATTAGGTACTTACTGTGCCAAGCATTGTGCTAAGCACTGAAGATGCAAAGAAAGGGGGGGGGCCCACGGGGAGACATGGTACTTGCTTTAAAGGAGCTCCACATTGTTTTTTAATTTCAACAAATATTTCCCAATTCCTTTAAAAAATGTTAACATTCATTTGAGTTGAGCTCCCAGTCTTATGGAGGAGCCAATATGCAAGAAATTATATATACAAGACATAGACAATATGAACAAATATCAGAGGAAAGAGAGTGGAGCAGTGGGGAGAGAGGGATAGGTAACAATGAGGCAATGACCAAGGCCAGTTCCAGAGGCGCCATGATCAAAGTGCCATTGACTGCGGAGTGACGGGCGCAGGCACAGGCCAACGTGACGGTGCTCAGGAACAAAACCAATGGGAAATTCATTTCATGTGATTATGTACGTTTGTTGCAAAGGTTTCGTTTGTCTTTGATTTCCCCTCAATGAGGGAGAAGGAAAGAAAATGGACTTTTGTTCACTTAAAATTAATTTTAGAAATAGCTGCTTATTGATTAACAGTAGTGCCAGACCAGTGGGAGATTATATTCAGTAAATTAAATGGGGGGGTGGGGGTGGGGAATGCTTACGGTAATTTTTTAAAAAGCCCTTTTTGGTCATCATTACGATGATTTCATTCCTGAAGGATTCTGGTCATGTCCAGATATTGGGACAGACATCAGACACCTGGAACAAGGCACACGCTACATGTTCAATGCATATGTGCACACTAGAGAGGTTTCCTTTGACCAATACTTCACCAGAATTTTAAAAAATCATTATTATTATTATTATTATACACTTCAAGTGTGCAAAGTACCTTATTAACTCAACTAATCCTCAGAATAATCCTCTGAATTGGAGTCGCCTCTATACTCCTTTTAAAACAGAATAGAGTGAGGTACAGAGAGGTTCTGTAATTTGCCCAGGGCCACACAGCTAGTAAGAGTCTGAGTCAGGATTCAAACTCAGGTCATGTTTATTCCCAATCCAGCAATGCATCCACCAAGCTGCCTCAAAGTAACATACACTTATTAAGCCTCTAAAATATGTGTGTATACATATATACATATATATATACACATTATATATATATATATATTATATATATACATACACACACACACACACACACACACACACACACATATATATGTATATTGGACCTTAGCTTAAAAGGGCCAGGGTCTCCCACTGCATCCTGGGCCATCTCCAGTCACCCTGATCAATATCTGGACACTAGACCCAGATGGCTCTGGAGGAAAGAGTGAGACTGGTGACTCTGCACAGCCCTCCCTCACTCAAATCCAATTCAACTGCAAGTCATATCATCACCTCCCTAATGTCATGGTCCTCTTCAAGAATGATGGACAAATCACACACACAATGTATGTGTGCACACATGTGTATATGTTTATGTGTATATACATGTGTGTATGTTTTGCATATGCATACGTGTGCATGTGTGTTTGTGTAAATATGATTGTGTTTGTGCGTATGTATACAAACACATGCATATATAAATATGCATATACATATATATATATATATATAATCTATATTGGGAGTCACAAAGCAGACAAACAGCTCCATCCCTGACCTCAAGAAGCCTATAATCAAGCCGGGGTGCTGACAAGCCCCCAAGTGAGTAGATGAGGCAGAATCCAGATAAGGGGAAAGGAAGCTTGATGTAGAGCCATAAGATATTGGATAAGAAAGGAGGCATCACTTTTAGCCAGAGAAATCAGGGAAGGCTCCATGGAGAGGAAGCCCATTCTAATCTTCAAAGGCAAAAGAATAAAATAATAAAAATAAAAAGATGCACAGGGAACACCCTCCAAGCATGGGGGAAGAGCCATGCCTGAAATATGGTAACATTCACTCCCCACCAAACCAGCTGAGGAAGTATTGTCCAACTCTGCAGCATTGGGGAGTTCGAGGGACTGCGACCTAAAACCCACCAAAGGCAAGTCCTCGATTGCCTACCCCCATTATCTAATCTGGGCCCTAAAATCAGCACTTTGAGGATCCCACCATTTCAATAAAAGCACCCAGACCAGAGAATAAGACAATCCAAATGCCTGCAGCCATGCTCTGAGGGCAGAACCAGGAGCAGGAAGGCACATATAGCCTTGAGGGCAGGAAAAATTTCTTAATCAACATCCAAGGTTTTATTCAGCACCATATGTATGCCTGATACCAAGGTAGGTGCTGGGAATGCAAAGACATAATGAATTCAGCATCAAACATGACGCCAATTAGTAACTGTCAAGATTCCCTTTGCTCTCACATGTTGCTAGGCTACAGAACTTAGAAATGTGTACTAGATTAGCAAGAGGAAAAGCAAATCACAGAATCCTGGTGCCCGAAGGGACCTCAGACACCAAACACACAAGCCATGGCTCCTGGTGCCTGGCATACAATCACACGACAAGTCAACAAGCATTTATTAAATGCCTACTATGTGCTTGGCACTGCACTTGGCACCAAAGATACAGAAAAACAGAAATATAGCCCTGCCTGTCTAGCAGCTCACACATTACACGTTTCATCGCTCTTCTGTAGCTCTCCTTCCAGGCACCAACCCCCTATGTATCTACCTAGCTACCTACTTACTTAGCCACCTATACCTGAACAAGAGGATGTTATCATTTCCTAGCTGGGTGACCCTGGCTGGGCAAGTTACTTCACTTTTTTGCCTCAGTTTCCCCATCTGTAAAATGGGGATAATGAGAGCACCTACCTCTCAGGGCTATTGTGAGAACCAAATGAGATGATAATTGTGAAGTGCCCGGCACACAGTAAGTACCATATCACTGTTAGCTATTACTAGTTATTAGTATTATCCCACCCCTATTTGGAGAGTTCCAGCAAAGGGACACAAGACCCTGAAGCAGCCCATTCCCCTTGGGCAAGGTTCTCACCTCCGGAATCTTGTCCTAACAGAATCACCAGACCTCCTTTTCCTCTCAATAATGTTCCAACCCGTCCCCCTTATTCCTGGCTCTGTCTTCTGGGGCCCAGACAAACAAATCCACAGACCTGGGAATGTATACCTCAAAACCTGCCAGCTGCTTCAGCTGTTATGTACCTTAATGCATTTTTATGTTTATTAAGAAATTCCTGGCCTCCTCAGTGGCCTCCATTCAAGCCCCTCCCTGGTGTCTGGCAGCATGCCCATGGGCTATTTCTACTACCCTGACGGTGGGGGGAGGAGGGGGTCTCTCTGGGTCCTGTTCAGCAGAGGTTGGCAGGCCTTCAAGCTGTCAGCCTGAAGGGCAGCAGCAAGACTGGCGTCTCCTGGTTCTGCCAAGTGAGTGTGCAGAGAGAAATGCACAGCATGCCGAGCCTGGGTGCCAACCTAGAAGGCATGTCGGGGGGCTCACTGATCTCAATCAGCTGTTTCTATCTGACCAACTGGATAACTTTCTCCAAGCATGAAAGGGCACTCTGGAATCTGAAACTAGTATGAAGATAAGCTTCTCCCCCAGAAAGTGATCTCCAGTGGTACCTGTGGCTGCTGAAAGGTGAGAGGAAACATTGGCATTTCCACCCCCAGTAATTATCCTGCCAATGTGAGTACAGAATAGCCTCACAGGGAGTAGGCCCAGCAGCCAGGTGATTTGCTTCCCAGAGACACTAAAATCAGAATAGAAGAATATGAAACGAGCTTTACATTTCCTCCTGCTAAGAATTTAACCAACCACATCTTTGTTTAGCCAAGGCCTCATGGGTAATGTCTGCAGCCCACATCGCCAGGCCAACATGTAAATATATGTCAACATTTTGATTTATATACTATGGATGATCTGTTTACACACAGAGAGAGAGAGACACACAAATTATAGCTCTTTGGTGATTTGAAACTCAATATACTTGAAGGAGAAAGAATTTAGTAGTGAACTCCAAGGAAAGGTTAAATACAAGAGTGTGTTTCCTACCATCAGAATGAACCTCGGGCCCCCAAATGTCAAGCCGACTGACAGCTTTCTAGAACTCTGTCATACCATGAAAACTCACATCAGAGCTACAGAATCTTGTTACAACTTGGTGAAAATTTTGTTTCTCAGGTTGCTTCCTAGCTTTGTCCAGTCCAAACACAATAATGAATGAATGAGGAATTCAAATACAGGAAATTAAGAGTCTCTGCCCTCAAGGAACTAACATTCTAGCGGGAGAAGACCACACAGAAAGGAGAAAGGGGGACAGGACGGAAAGAGAGAGAAAGAGCATTTATTAAGCACTTATTGTGTGCTATGCACTATGCTAAGTGATGATATGAATAGACAGGAATAAAAGAAGCAAGCCAGTCCCTGCCTTCAAAGAGCTTGCATTCTAATGGGATAAGAATACACAGAAAGGGCAGCTAAAAAAGCACAGGGGGAGGGAGGAGTTGCTATACAGGAGAGCTAGCTTCTGGGCCACGTGACAATAGCCAGAATGTAGACAGCATGGTGTGGAGATGGCCAGGAAGTGCCATGATAGGTGCCCAGACAGATAAGGCTGAAGCTCTGCCAGTGTCCCAGAAGCACTGTCTAAGGTGCTGGTGAAAGAGGAGTGAAAACGATGGCCAGAGGACCAGCAGTATGTTTTGAAAATGGATGGAAACTGACACTGAGGCCTGATTCCTACTTATTACAACATTTCTCCCTTGTTCACCTATCGTTTAGCCATCATGTATGAGTTGACTCTACTGAAGGTGGAAGTTCGCAGACTAGACAGATGGGGCCAAATCTGTTTTAGACTTTGGAAGGGGACAGCTCTCATCTGTTAGTGAACAAAGAGAAGTAGCTTTCACCAGGGCCTCACAGTGGACTCTTATCTTCTACAACCTTCCCCAACCTTGAAAGCATAATTCATTCCTTTAAAAAAAAGCTTTCAATTTCTCCAAAGTCAAAAGTGTAAATTGAAGTAGAGATATTGAATAAGACTCCTCCTTAAGGGGCATTCTTATGGCCTGAATGGGAGAATCTCCAGGTACAACCCCTTTTGTACCCCTGCCCCCAGCACCTAGGACAGCACTAGCCACATAGGCATTACGGAAGCAATACTTGTTAACTGACTGATGTCATCATCCTAGGTGTCTATGTCTAAACCATGATATAAAAGGGGAAAAATGAATGAAATAGAATCAAAGAATTAGAAAATTTGAGTTAGAAGGGATCCCAGGGGAAATCTGGCCCAAGTCCCACCAAAAAGGACTCGCGATGACAGCACATTGGTCACTCTAACACCTCTGGCCTGAGGGCCTTTGAAGGAGGAAGGCGGGACCTAGAGAGGCAGCCCATTGTTGGAAGGTTTTCCTGACAACTCACCTCATTCAGCCCCTATAAAGCTGCCTCCCATCATGCCTGGTTTTGCCCTCTGAAGCCAAGCAAAACAAAAATCAAATCTCTCTTCCAATGTCAGCCCTTCCGGTTACCTGAAGACAGCTAGCATGGCCCTTCTTCACTCCCCCAGAGTCTTCCTCCTCCAAAAGCTCCTGCTCTTCACATGTCACAGGCTCAAGGCCCTGGTTTTTCCAGGTTCCTCCTCTGATTATGCTATGGCCTGTCATTATTCCTCCTAAAACATGGCCCTCAGAATTGAGGAATCATCGAATGTTGGCACCAGAAGGATCCTTCAAGGTCATTTATTCTAACTCCCCCTTCCTACAGATGAAAGAGTAAGACCCACCAAGGTTAAGTTGGCTTGCCCTGGTCATACATTAATTTAGTGGCAGAGTGGGAAATAAAACCCAGATCTGATGCCAAGGCTAGTGTTCTTTCCATCAGACCATGCCGATAATGGAAAAGGAATACCTATAGAGGAAACAACACCATTTACGTGACCTCAAAAACACAAAGTTCCAGATAGAAGGTTAGGGCTCAGAGAATTTCAGAAGTCTCTAATGTCCAGCTCTTCACAGGGTAGCATTTATTCTCTCTCTCCCTAGAAATGATGGGAAGCAAAACATTTCATGTATTGGCAAGGGGCTATGGCTTTATTTGCTAATATCTCACCACTCAAAAGCATCAATGAAATATCTGAAAAATCCATTTAAAAACTATCCATTTTGTGTGTTTTGATCATTCTCAATTGTCTCTCCTTTTGTGAATGTACCATAATTCTAAGTCTTTCCAAAGCCACAAAGATTTCTTCCACAAATTAAGAACTATGAGCAGCCAACATGCTCACCACTCTCTTGTCAAATAACAATAAGACCATGCTAGCTTGGCTGCCAGCTGGCACGTCTATTTGTTACTGGGAGTCAAGACTGAAACTTCCATGATGAATTCTGACCTCACCTCCATTTGGGAAACACGAGAAATGACTGCTACAAGGACAAACATACCTTTAATTATGGATTCCATAGCATACAGATCTCGTCTGTAGGTCACCTAAAGGACAGAAAAACCTCATTAGACTTCACAGAGCAGGAAGGAACGTACAACCAATAAAACAATGCCCTAGAGCACATTCTTGATACCAGAAGGGCTAGAAACCAATGATAATGTCAATGTTTCAGTTATATAATAAATATCACTGGCAATCCACATGAAAAAAATTATTTCTGAATTCTTCAGAAAGAGTTTGAAGACTGTTTTCAAGCCTTTGGACATTCAGAGAATTTATATGGCAGCAGTCACAAAATGTTTATTAATAAGAGAAATTTTTTCTAAATATTTTCCACAAACCCTGGAAAATGAGTTTAGCAGTCATTAAGCCAGCATTCAGAAAACCATGTTTGGGGTATCATTATCCAAAAGCAAGCTCTGATGACAAGGAAATGTCAGCATCACAAAAATCACCAGACTGTTTACTTAATTGGAATGAAATGCTTCTTACATGTCGATCCCACATAAAGGAGAATTTCAGCCTGGAGAGAATGCTCCCATGAATATTCAAATTAGGATCACAAAGCTTGGAAACCTTGAGGTTCACAGATATTCTGAAAATGTGGCCCAGAGGAAATAAGCAGAGACCACAGCAAGACGTCTACCACAAGGCGGCGGAAGCTTTGGTTACGACTTCTCCATAGTTACCTACAATGCACACAAGGAAAGGCTCGGGTCTCCCAAGGTCCTAGCTATGTGTCCCTGAGCTGGAACAGTCAGAACAGGTGACATTTATGGAGCACTTGAAGGTTTGCAAAGCACTTTACAAATATTATCTCATTTCATCCTCAAAACAACCCTGGGAGGGAGGTACTATTATGATTAAAAAATAGGAGGTAATTCCCAATTACTATTAGGTCTCCATTTTACAGATGAGGAAACTGAGGCTCAGGGCATTAAGTAACTTGACAGGGTCACAACCATAAGTAGCTAAGATTCAATTTAATCAGTCTGCCAAATGGGGTCATGGGAAGTCAGACCCAATCGACATGACCAAACAACAATGAGGTGTCCAGTTCCAGATGTCTAACAGGCAGCTGGAGATGCAAGATGGGAAGTCAACAAAGAGTGACCTCTGGATAAATAGGTTGGATATGGAGATTTGAGAACCATTAGTATAAGGATGATCACTGAATACATGGGAGCTGATGAGATCACCAAGTGAAACAATATAGAGGAAGAAAAGACAGAGCCCTGTGGGACATCCACCACCATGACCTGGATGAGAATCCAGCAAAGGAGACTGAGAAAAAATAGTCAGATAGGATAGAGAGCTGGAAGAGAGGAATATATACAGAGCGTTCACACACACACACACACACACACACACACACACACACACACAAAAACAGTTGAGGAAAGATCCCTTAGGCATTCCATTTGAAGCCTCCTTCCAAGGTGACCTTGGACCATAAACGACCACTCTTTAGATCATTCAGTCAATCATAAATCATCTTTTCATATCCGAACAGTTAGAGTTCTGAACAGTAGAGAACAAAATGACTATCATTAAAATTACTTTACTATCACTAAGTAAAAAGAGCCTTTAAAAACAGTGCTGAGCACTGAATATATAAGCATGTTATTATAAAAGTGAGTCTTAATGTTCAATTTGACATTAGCTGAAGGCAGCCTTATGAGCAAGAGATTGGCTTCTTTCCCTGAGGCTATTTTCCCCTTTCACATTAGATAATTAATGATATAAACAAGAAAGACAGCTAAATTGCTTTTCTTCTATAGATTCTGGCCTATAAACTTTTACATGCCTACCATACACAGATTAAGTCTTCTTTGATTTTTATTAAAAATCCTGTATGAAAAGCATTGTTGGATTCCTTAATTACCCTTCTCAACATCCATATGTTGGTTTAATTAAAATAAATTATACCAAAAGTCTGAAAAAATATTAAAGGCACCCATGGTGAGACTGATACTACTTATTTCCACAAAAAGCACCAAATATAATGTCTATCCTCCTAGATACTAAAAATATAAATAAAAGAAATGAATGAATGAATGAATGCATTAACAAGGACCTGTGATTTTGTCTAAGTGGAAACTTCCCCCAACAAAACAGATTTCAACCCACCTGTGCCTTTTTAGTCTTAGAGAATTACCTGAGGCTCAAGTAGGTTGAGTGACTTAGCCAGAGTCATACAACTAGTAAGTTTCAAAGGCAGAAATTTGAACTCAGCTCTTCTTGACTCCAAGTCCAACATGCTCTACATCTAGTATTTCTGTAGTGCCTGGAAGTTAGGAAAAACACTTTACAAATATTATCTCCTTTTATCATCACAACCCTGGGAGGCAGGTGCTATTATTATCCCCATTTTACAGATGGGGAAACTGAGAGTGGGACAAGTTAAGTAATTTCCCCAGGATCACATAACTAGTAAATGTTCAAATCTGAATTGGAGCTCCGGTCTTCCTCAAGCCCAATACGCCATCCACTGCACCACTTAACTGCCTCATTCTACATTTCATACGATATATAGGCATATTTAATTTGTAACTGCGTGTTTAGACATATATTAAATACATATTATATAAACATATTGTGTGTATGTATATATAGATAGATATAGATATAGATATAGATAGATATAGATATAGACATGCATACACACACATATACTGGGGCAGCTGGGTAGCGCACTGGGTAGAGTGCCAGGCCTAGAGTCTGGGTTTTTAAAAATATTTTTATTGCTATTTTCTGTTTCTTACATCACCATATGCCTTTCCTGCTCCCCAAAAACCATCCCTTTGACAAATAGTGGAGGGGTTTTAGAGAGGAAAAGAATTTTTATTTAACTAAATATTTCCCAATTACATGTAAAAATTTTTAAAAATCATTTTTTAAAATTTTGAGTTCCAATTTATGAAAAAATATTCTCCATCAGAGGAATGATGAACTCTGAATGCAGACTGAGGCATACATCCATGATCCTGCTTTACTGGCCTCCTTCTTGGTTCTGATCAATGAGGCTCCATCTCCTGGCTTCCTTTTCACTGAAACTCGCCTTCATTCCCCAAGGCCCGGGAAGGCTCTCCCTCCCCACCTCTGCCTCTTGTCTTCCGTGGCATCCTTCAAGACTGACACAGATCACACCCTAAGTCAGACAGCCTTTCCCAGTTATCTCACTGGCCAGGGACTCCCTCTCTAAGATGACCTTTCATTTATACTACATATGTTGTCCTTCCATTAGATTAGGTTTTTTTTTAAATCATTCTTATTGATATTTTCTGTTTCTTACATCACCATATGCCTTTCCCTCTCCCCAAGAACCACCTCATGTAACAAATAGTGGAGGGGTTTTAGAGAGGGAAAAAATTAATTATTTTTATTTATTTAATTAAATATTTCCCAATTACATGTAAAAAAATTTAAACAATCATTTTTTTTTAATTGAGTTCCAATTTATCTCCCTCCCTTCCACTTCTTTCTCTCCTTGAGAAGGTAAGTAATTTTATTTTGTGAGGTCATGTAAAACATATTGCCATGTTAGCCAAGTTGCAAACAAAATAAAACAATAAGAATAAAGAATTTTTTTTCTTAAAATTACACTTTGATCTGCATTCAGAGTTCATCAGCTCCCTCCCTGGAGATGAGGAGCATTTTTCATCATGGGTCCTTTGGAGTTGTCTCGGATCACTGTATTCCTGAGAACAGCACAGTCATTCACAGTTGACCATATAGCATTGCTGTTACTATATACAGTATTCCGGTTCTGCTCTCTTCACTTTACATCAGTTCATATAAGTCTTCCCAAGTTTTTTCCTTTTTTTCTGAAATTATCTTGTTCATCATTTCTTATAGCACAATAGTACTCCATCACAATCATACATTACAACTTGTTCAGCCATTCCTCAATTGGTAGGCATTGCCTCAATTTCAAATTCTTTGCCATAAGAAAAAAGAAATGCTATAAATATTTTTGTACAAATAGGTCCTTTTCCATTTTCTTTGATCTCTTTGGGATACAGACCTAGTAGAGGTATTGCTGAGTCAGAGGGTATGCACAGTTTTATAACCTTTTGGTTGTAGTTACAATTGTTTCTCTAGAATGGTTGGAGTAGTTCACAACTCTACAAACAATGCAATAGTTTCTTTTATGTACAGAGTTGATACATGTTGATTGCCATCAGAATGTGAGCTACTTGAGATAAAGGTCTATACTTTTTCTCTTCTGTGTATCCTCTCTCAGCACAGTGCTTGCTTAACACATAGTAGGTGCTTGATAAGGGCTTACTGACTGATGTGATCCTACTACCTGTGATCTTATCCAAATGGCCAGGAAACTCCTTCTTATAGAGAAGAAATGAGCCTTACATGATAGGAGGTTTTCCATTTGGCCAGTTCTACTTTTTAAGTCCTTTTCTTCAGTAAATTCTATCAAAAGGCAGGCAGCATCTTTCATCATGAGTCTTTTGGAATTGTGGGAGATCATTGTGTTGATCAGAGTTACTAAGTCTTTCATCATTGATTATCTTTACAATATTGCTATTACTGTGCACAATGTTCTCCTGGTTCTACTTACTGTACTTTGCATCAGCTCATATGAGTTTTCGCAGGTTTTTCCAAAACCATCTCCTTCATCATTTCTTACAACACCATTTTAAAAAATAATAAAATAAAATAACACATCACTCCATCACATTCAGGTACCATCACTTGTTCAACCATTTTCCAAATGATGGGTAACCCTTCAGTTTCCAAGTCTTTGTAACTCAAAAAGATCTGTTATATCCATTTTTGTACACATGGGTCCCTTTTCTCTTTCTTTGATTTCTTTGGGTTATAAACCTAGCAGCGGAATCACTGGGTCAAAGGGTATGCAGAGTTTAATAGTTTTTTGGGCATAGTTGCAAATTGCTTTCCAGTATGGCTGGAGCAGTTCACAGCTCCATCAACTGTACTTTGGTGTTCAAGTAGTTCTTGTGTGTGTCTTAGAAGGTATACTCCCAAGGAGTTTATACTGTCTATAGTTATTTTAAATGAAATTTCTCCATCTCTTTTGGCTGAATTTTGCTGGTAACATACAGAAATGCAAATGATTTATGAAGGTTCATTTTATATCTGAAACCTTGCTGGAGTTGTTAAACATTTCAATTGGTTTTTTAGTTGACTCTCAAGTTCTCTAAGTAAATCATCAAATTATTTGCAAAAAGTGATAATTTTGTTTTCTCTTTGCCTTTGCTTATCCCTTCAATTTCTCTTGTTGTGTAGCTATAGCTAGCATTTCCAGAACAATACTGAAAAACAGTGGTGATAATGGGCATCCTTGCTTCACCCCTGATCTTACTGGAAAGGTTCCTGGCTTATCCCCATTACAGATAATACTGGCTCTTGGTTTCAGATAACTGCTAACTGAACATTTAAAGGAAAGTTCCACTTATTTCTATGCTTTCTGGTGTTTTTAAAAGGAATATATGATGTATTTTGTCCAAAGCTTTTTTTCTGCATCCATTGAAATAATCATGATTTTTTGGATTTTTTGTTATCCACATGGTCAATTATACTTATAATTTTCTGGTTATTGAACCAGCCTTGTATTCCTAAAATAAATCTAGACTGGTCATAGTGTAAGATCTTTGTGATATATTACTATAGTCTCCTTTGTAATATTTTATTTAAGATTTTTGTATCGATATTCATTAGTGAAATTGGCCTATAGTTTCTTTCTCCTTTTTGTCTCTCCCTAGATTAGTTATGAAGACTATATGCTAACTTAGAAACTGGTCTTTTTTATTACATGGAATTTTAAAGCTAGAAAGAACTTCAGGTTAATCTGGTTCAACTCTTCACTTGACAGGTAAAGAACTCAGTGCCCAGACAGGCTATGACTCGTCCAAGATGACAGCAAGACCTTCCGGCCAGTGTTCTTCTCCATTCCAGGTTTTTCCTGGTATTAAGTGGCATTCATCAGTTCTCTCTGGGGATGATCTACAATCAAACAGCCAACCACATCTCCTAACATGTAGTCGAGTTAGCGGTAGATATAAATAACTGCTGCTGGTCTGTTCAGAGACTCCAATAATCCTCAACGCAGACCAGAGTGACCATATGTTGGAAAAAAAAAAAAACGATATGAAAGGAATTTTTGACTAGCTAATTTGCACATTTGTTGAGCTTCATTTCTATTCAAAGATGCTTCTATAACCCTCTCCACTCCCCACCCACCCCCCAAAAAAAATCAAGGATTGAAAATGATCTCACCTGCAGGTCTACCCATTTCCCATTTCTTGAACCTAACTACAAAGTGAATGCCTGCGACAGGCTGGGCTGCGCTGGGCTGGGCTGCATACCTCCTCCTAGGCACAAGGAAAAGGTCCTGGGGTGAAGTAAGGAGGGGGAGCTGGCATTGGGAAGTCACCGCAAGGGAGAAAAGGAGCATCAATATAACAATAAAATAAAAATAATTTTCATACACAAAACAGAAGCCTCTGTTTTTAAAACTGTACTTGACTGTATATTTGACATAAAGTTATAAAGCATGGCCGCTGGTGTTCAAACATGTATGTTTGTGATAGATTTTGTGTGTCTGACATTGTGTGCATGTGAGAGCATGCCAGCCTCACCCCTATTCCTGACAGACCCTCCCTCTGCAGAGCCCCCAGATCTCCAGGCCCCAGCAGGCTGGCTGCTCACTACCTCTCATTCACCACAATCTACCTTTCCATGGCTATTCTTACTTTATTCCCACCCTGCTGACTAAATATAAATATACCTATATGTGTATACATATACATGTGTAGATTGAAATAAAGTGAGAGAAAGAGAGAGAGAAAGGGGGAGAGAGGACAGGAAAGAGACAGAGGGAGAAAAGAAGGGATAGGAAAGAGGGAGAAAAGAAGAGAGGGAGAGAGAAGGAAGAACGAAGGGAGAGGAAGAGAGGGAAGGAGGGAGAGAGAGAGAGAAGGGGATGGGAAAGAAGGAGAAGGAGAAGAGAGAGATCTGTTCCCACACAGTGACACAAACCAGTCTAGGCACACTCTAACTTGGCTCTATGCTGCTCAGCCTGAGCCAGGGGCTGGATCTCATCAGGCCACATCAAAGGGACCAGCATCAGAAGAACACATTGGCATTCTTGAAATAGCCAAGCAATCCGCAACCATCCAACAGCTGCAGGCAGCTACCTGACCCCACCACTCAGCGGCTCTGTGTCTCTCAAATCAAATGGTCCCCCAGTCCAACAGCAGTCACCATGGAGACTCTGTTCGCTTGTTCCAAAGATGCTGCCACTTTTGGAATGACCATCACAACCTTTAGCACATTCTTTTTAGGATCTTCAGATACCAGAACCAGAGCGTTCTCCATGACGGCACAATCACTGGATTGACTCTGTCATCTTGTAAGGTGTCTCTTCTAGGCAGCAATGTGGACAGGAGCAGTGGATAGAAAGCGACCTTAAAATAAGGAATACCTGGATTCAAATCCAGCCTCAGATGTTTACTGGCTCTATGACCCTGGGCAAGTCACTTAACCTGTGTTTGCCCCCACTTCCTCGTCAGTAAGATGGGGATAATAATAGCCCCTACTTCCCAAGGTTGTTTTGAGGATCAACCAAGATAATATTGGTAAGTTATTTAGCACAGGGCCTGGCATATGATAGGTGCTTAATCACCACTCACTGATTAACAGAGTGTAAAAACGGAGACGCTAATGCCTGTAGTACCTAACTCAGCAGACTCAATGAGATAACGGGGAAAGCACTTTGTGAATCTTAAGAGTTCTGTGTAAACAGCAGCTATTCTTTTCATCTTTGTTTTTAAAAAGTTTCAATTTATAGTCACACCTTGTGCCCCAGATGCCAAAGCACCAACCGAGAGCTTGCTTGGACTCAGTGCCCAGAGAACTGGTAAAGCCATTTACAGGCTAGGGAGAAGAGATGTAACAATGAAAAGATGATTTTAAAAGGGAGAATGAGAGGTGGGCTGCTCAGGGGGCACCAGAGGAGACAAAAAGTCGCCCCCAATGACGCAATCCAAGTGCCTCTGCAGGTGAGATGTGGCCCCTTCCAAAGGCTGGAGGCTGTACAGGTGGCCCTCCTGTCTTGGTATTAAGAGATTCTCCCATTATCTCTGGAAGCCCCATTGTCACAGCAGGCCTAATTCTTAAGGGAAGGGAGCCTCTTTCCTGCCTGGGATTCAGGATCAGCAATACTGATCTGGGCCCTCTGGGGTCTGTGGGTTGGCGTATGTAAAATGAGTCGCCACAGTACCAAGGGCAGCGTCATGGAGATGGCAGCACCATAACAGTGCTGCCCGAGAAGGTGAGGACAGTCTTGCCTGCCGCAGCAATGAGCATCGTACAAAAGCAGTGAGCCGTCTGTGAAGATGACTGATAGAAAGCCCCCCCAATGCTGGGCTGCCCCAGGCCTTTCATCCGTCCAAACTGGAGTCCACGGCGAGCATTAAGCAAGAGAAGCCCGATACCCACAGGAGGCAGAGAACATCTACCTAACAGACAAAGGGAGGCCAGTACAGTGGGCACATGGGTCACAACTACAGAGGCAAGGAGACCGTAGATGGTGAGAAACCCACAGACCCAATGCTCCTCCTGGCTTTCAGATGAGGCCCACACAGACAGGACCGCCAGGCAATTAGCCACAACAAGCACAGCAGTGGAGAGCACCCCGGATCTGGAGTCTGAGGGCCTGGGTTTGAATCTCAGCTCTGCCACTGGCTACCTGACCTCCAGGGCCTCAGTTTCCTCATCTGTAAAGTGAGTGGGCAGATTAAGGTATCTTTCAGCTCCACATCCATGATCTTATGATCAACCGACCATCAGTGGAGTATGACAAAGAGCACATAGTAGGGGTGGGGGTGGAGACAGCACCCCCTAATTCTGGGGCACCAAAGGGTTTACATCCCAGTTGCAATACTCCCTAGGCCTCACCCAGAGCTCCAGTGATCAGGCAGGACCAGGGGCTGACTCAACATCATCCTCCCCTCCTCACTGGCATGAGCCCTGAGGCACAGCTGACCCGGCAGGGGAAGGGAGGGCAAGACCCTCAAACAAGTGTCCCCTGTGCAGGAAGCCCCAGCCTCCCCACCTCCAACCTCCACTTCAATAGTGCTGCCGTTACCGGGGTGAAGAGCAGCACCCCATTCTGCCGCCCTCTGGCAGAACTCCTAATTCCAGGGGCCCAGTTTCAGCCGCCGCGGCCAAGCTCCCTTCCCAGACCACCTGCCCCCACCCCATCCCACGTCCCCATCGCACACCTCCTGCTTGTCTCTGGGCCCTCTGCAGCTCCTGCATATTGGACTGTGCCCCTCACCCCACAGCATATTACAACACATATTATAATGCATATTGCAGTTCGTATTTCATCTTCTGCTACATCTGGTATATAACTGGGGTTTAACGTTCTTCTCCCCCGACCCAAAAGACTCTAAGTTCCTTCTGGGCGGGAATTGATGAAAGAGTTCATTGGCCAAGTTGGATTTCATGTGCATGTTCACTAAGAGGCCAGGAGATACGAATGAGCCCGACTGAGCAATCTATGCCTCTGCACCAACCTCGTCAGTTTGTGGGTGGCGGTGTCCGAACGTGTCCTGAGATGCGTGCACATTTACACATATGTCAAGGACAACAAAAGACAATGACACAGGAACGGACAGCGTGTGAACACATCTCTGGCTCTACTGGACGTGGCGGTCACACAACCCACATGGGCCAACTGGGCCAAGGCCGGGGGCACACAGCCCCCACATTATCCACTCAGGGGTCTCTGAACTAAGGAGAAGAAAGATTTTTCTAATTCAAGCTTAGCTGTGCTCCTTTTGACACTGGGCTGTGTGTTTCCTCACTCCAATTCCCACGGCCACAGTGGAGCTCCTGTCCACCTCCACCACGCCGTGCTCCTCCCCTGCTATGTCTACTGGCTGAACATGACCATTCCTTGTTCTTGTTCCTATTAACCAAGCCAAGAGTAGCCGAATAGGAAGGAAGAAAGGAAACAAGCATTTATTAAGCACCAACTGTATGCCAAGCACTATGCTAAGGGCTCTACAAATACGATCTCCTTTGATCCTCAGAACATCCTGGGAGGAAGGTTCTATTATTATACCAGGAAGAAAGAGGGAACAAACAATTGTGAGGGGTCTTTCCCAGGTTCGCACAGATAGTAAGTACCTGAGGTCAAATTTGAACTCAGGTCTGCCCAACTGCAGGTCCACTGAACTACCTCACTGCCTCAAATAAAAAGTATGGTAAACAATGTTCTAACTTTCAATTCAACTTACTTAAACAAGCACTTATTAAGTGCTTACTGTTTGTCAAGTACCATGTTAGGTGATGGAAATACAAAAATAAAAATCAAACAGCACCTGGCCAAGCTTACATCAATCAATCAACTAGAATGTATTAGGTGCTTCCTAGACACCAGGAACACAAAGACAAAGCATGAAATCATCCCTGCACTCAGGGAGCTTGCATCTCATTGGCCAAAACACAGACTATGATCATATTAAAAACGAAGAGAAAATAACACATGGGGGGCAGATGGGGAGTGCAACGAGTACTGTCCTGGAGTCAGAGGATCTGAGTTCAAATCCTGACTCTGCCACGTATCACCTGGACCACTTTGAACAAGACCTCTCCAGGCCTCAGCTTCCTCATCTGAAAATCTGTGATGCCAAGAAACATCCAGAGGGAGGCATGACTCAAAATTATCATTCGGATCCTATGTCGGGCTGGAAGATCTGCTTTCGCACATTACAGGCAAATAGAAACCTCCAGGACCAGACACCTCCAGCAGAGACCAGGGACCTTTTCATCCCTAGCCATCCCAACAGGGGGCAGCAGCATCATCATCATGGAGAAAGGCCAGAGTCTCCCAGCTGCCCCCCACCCCCGCCCCGCTCCCTGCGACTGCAGGACGTCTCCTGTGCGCCATGCGCACCCACCCAGGCCCTTTTGCTGGTCTCTGCTGGGAGTGGCCCGGGCTCGCCCCCAGCCCTTGCCCCTCCTCTCCACTAGGGAGGGGCAGTACGCGCCCAGAGGTTCAGGCCTTGCCATCCACCCTGCTAGTCTCCTTGGTACCAGCTGGCCTTTCCGTCCGCCAGGGACTGAACATGACCACACTCCCTCACATACGTGTTTTCTCCCCCAGTTGGAATGTGATCTCCTCAAGAGCACGCACCCTTTTTATTTCCCACTTGTATCTCTAGCATGTAACAGTGCTTGGCACACAGCAAGTGCTTAATAAATGCTTTTCCATTCCATACCATTGATGAGGAATCAAAGACTCCGAGTTCAAATTCTGGCTCTGGCATTTCCTGGCTGTCTCCCGGGCCGAGTGTCGTCCACTAGGAAACGCGGGGCTTGGACGAAAGAAGACCCCTGTCCATCCCCAGCTTCTCTTACCAAGGCCCTTTTCAAAGTCCCAGATCCTTCTGTACCACCAGGACACGGCAGGGCTTTCCTCCTTACCTTCCACAGATCAGGAGGGCCTTCCACCAGCTTGGCCTTGGTGTGGCAATACTTCAGTGCTAAATGCAAGCACTCCGTCCCAAACTCCAGGTCGTGGTCACTGCACTGCAGGAGGAAACACAGCAAACACAGGTTAGATAACATCGTCGGCGACGGCCACACAAGGAGGGGCAGAAAGGGAATGCCATCCAGAGCCTCTCGCGGCTCCGAATCAGGGCTCTTCGCCTCTCGTGGGTCGTGGGGACTGGCGAGGCCAAGGGCCTCTTCTCAGAATCATGCTTCCAAATAACCAAAGACGATCACAATGGTCACGGAAAACGAACACGTGATTTCCTTCCCCATCCACGTTCACGGGTCCCTCGACTGTCAGTGAGCCCCTGGCCCAGAGAATTCGTGTGCCTGTGAATCCGAGGCCCAGGGAGTGGACACTTGCCCCACAGCTGAAGAAAGTGAGAGGCTTCATTGTCAGGAGCCCAGGAGTTTCCTCCCTGAAAACATCTGGGCGCCAGATAAATAGAAGATGCCCTGTTTCCAGGGCCCACAAGCTACCTCTGCAAGCAAGCTTATTAAATGCCTGAAGGAATATCAGAGGGTAACCATCCTCAAGAGCTTTTTGCTGAGAGAACAGAGGCCTCCCAGGAAACCAGTTTTATCTTGTACATCACCAAAGTCTCTTCGGGTCAAGATGCAATCACTGGTTGGACTTTTCAGACACCAATAAACAAGATTCTGCCCGGAAGAACCTGCAGCATTTGGATCCCAAAGAACACAAAACCCCATCGTCTCAAACTCGGCCAAGGTGCACAAGTTCTCTGGGGCCATGACAGGGTCTGAATGGGCCTCTGCCAATGGAGAAGGGGACGTCTGAAGGAGGATCATACCGAGGCTTTATCAGTGCAAATTCTGTTCACAAATGATCAACTTTATGCTTGGCATACCAACATAACCATATCATTGAACAGAAAAAAAATGAGAAGGTGAAGTAAATAAATAGGTGAGACCAGGAGCTCAGAGCTGCTACATTCAAAGGCACCCAGTCAAACCCTCTCACTTTAGAGATGAGGAAACAAGGGCCCATGGAGGGCAGTGACTAGCCCAGGGCCACACAAGTGTCCTATTGGCATCTTCTCAAAGCCTACTACGTGCCAGAGACCGAAGATGCCAAGACAAAAGCCACACAGTCAGTCCCTCAGGAAGCCTGCCTCCTGAGTGGGAGGAAATGATGCAGAAGCAGAAGACAGTCTTCTTTCCTCACCACCACCTCTGGGAATCAGCCCAAGAGCCATCCTTCCCCTGAGGCCTCCTAACCTCCCCCCAAGGAGACCAGGCACATCGTGAGGGCAGGGACTGGCAGCTTTGGGCCTTTCCCACCTTGTCTTACTTCCTGACTTCCCAGGCTTCTTCCCTGCAGCCTCAGCTGATGGGTCAGCTCCCACAAGACTCTTTCCCCACTCTTCCTTAATCTTAGTGTTTCCCCTTCAAAATTATCCCCAATTCATCTGTCCACACCTTGTTCGTGCGTGGCTGTTTTCACGTTGTGCTCCCTGATGGCAGGGACCACCCTCCTTCACCCTTAAGTGCTTGGCATAGTGCCTGGCACACAGCAGATACTAAAAAATGCTTGATTGACATATACATACAATAATAATAATTACTAACATTTATATCATCCTTACTATGTGCCAGGCACTGTGCTAAGCACTTTGACAAACAGGAAATATATTCAAAATAAATATGAAGACAGAGGTCCTAGTAGCTGGAGCAAATACTGGATGGGAGCTTTGAAAGCAGCAGAGGATTGTGAAGGGGAGGGATGAGGATAGAGGGCTTTCCAGGCATGAGCCACAGCCAATGCAATGTCCCAGAGATGGGAGATGGACCATAAAGTGTGCCAAGGAAGCCTGAAAAAGTAGGAAGGAGCCAGCTTTTAAAGGGGTTTGAATGACAAGGGCAGGTTGTATTTGACTGGAGAGGTGATAGGTAATTCCTAGAACTCATTGAGCAGGGCAGGGATACAGGCAGCTCTGTGCTTTGGGTATCCCTCTGGCAGCCTCATGAAGGATGGACAAATTAGGAGGTCACTACGGTAGTCCAGGTGAGAGACGATGAGCCAGGACCTAAGGTAGGGTGGTGGGTGGCCTCTTTGGCCAATAGGTAATTATTACTACCATGCAGACTTGCAGGATCAGATAAGAAGACTGGCCTACCTAAGAATCTTGAAACTGGCTGATTGCTCAAAAGAGGAAAGGTCGAACAACCTGTTTCCAGTGAAACCATCCATCTTTCAAGGCACTCAAAATGCATATTGTTTTTAATTCTCATCATTAATGCTTGTGAGATGCACTCACTTAAACCCAAGTTCTCACTACTCCTACTCTGGTGCGGGTCAAGTAATTCCTACGTCTGTTATTCCCATGGACTGGAAATTGCTCATCTCAAGAAGTTTGGTGTCTGTTTGCCTTGAAATTCCCCTACCTCCATCTCAAAGTTTACTCGTGTTCTTCCATCCTCCTTCCTTCAGGAAAATTAGGTGCCACATCGACACACCACATTGGAAGGGGAGGAAAGGATCTGCATACCAGGAAGAGAGAATGGGATACTGGCACCATCTCCAACGCCTGCTCAGAGAACACCTAGCCCTGGTTTTTTCACAGCTAGGAAAGTCTGAAGAAAACACACTTGGAGGGATTCTCTTTGCTTTCTGGTGAGGGCCTGCTGCCAAGAGAGGTCTCAGACATCCTGAAAGGAATTGGGACAAAGAGCCTACCTGTGTTTGCAGGGGTCCAGGGAACTGGGAGCTGAGAACATTTCAGTGGCCAGGAAGCTAACGCTGGAAGGACATAGGTTCGGCTCCCCCTCCACTCACACTTCTGACCCTGCACGACTTCCTTAAAACCCCGGCCACCCCAGTGAACATGGCCATCCAAACTGGTCCCTTGGCCTCAGGACCTTCTAGGCATCCACAAGAGTCAGTGCCCACTTAACTTTCTAATTATTGTGACTCTAAAGGACTTGTTTTATAATCCCACTTATGAACATGGTATAAATTTTAATGAGCCACTTGAAAACTGTTTTCAAATGCTTTCTGGAGGGACACGCTAAATAGGGGATGACGTAAGATTAATTTTTCAAGTTAATTCATCATTATAATAGCAATCAGATTCAATAGCTTATAATGGAGTATGATATATGTACGGTGTTCTCAATGCATCCTGGCAAATTCAAAACATCCAACTTTTACAGTTGGAAATAAACTAAAATTAATTATGATCAAAACTTTGGAGCAATTTGTTAAGACCATCCTATACATATATATATATATGTGCATGTGTGCATATATATATGTGTGTGTCTATATGTATATATACGCATATATGTATACATGTGTGTATGTGTATGTATATATATATATTTAGGGCTAACATATTAAATTCCTGTTTCCATTGTAGAGGGTTGGAAATTTCCATTCTCTGAATTAACACTCATGTGTTATCATCCAGGAATTGCCTTTAGTGGTCCTTTGTGATATGTAATCTGATGTGAGGAATCTTAGAACCTGGCACCATTCACACAATGATTTCAACAACATGATTTCACAACACTTCATCAATGCAACATCAAGAAGAGAGAGACGGGTCTCCAGCACATTGGGTTGACCCTTACAGGAGACCAGACAGAAGGCCATGGACCGGAGTCACAGAGGATTCAAAGGCATGGAGAAGCTGGGCTCTTAGAAATCGGAGGGAGTCATCATACTGATGAGATCACAAGGTTACCTAATCATTCCAGGATCTCAGCATGGTCTCACGGGAAGGATGCCCAAAAAAGCACAATAAATAGTGAATGAAAACTTAACCTAAGACATGCATATACACGTATCTCAGTGTATAATTATATCCTAATTTCCATAATCAAAATCTGCTTCAAGTAAAACAAAATAGGCTTACCTACATTCAGGCCTACTGGGCGCACCTGCATTCAATGCATGATCATATCAAAATTCTGTCTTGAAGCAGACATTCTAGCTCCTCATACCTTACTGCTGTTGGGCAACGTGCCATAGAATTGCATGAGAGACAGTTATCCAGCAGACCTTGTTCTCAATACAACATCAGGTTATTGGTTGAATAATTAGGACAAGCTGGTCTTAGCCTGGGACCAAGCCTAAGGAGAGAACACTGATGACAGGGCAGATAACGATGGGTGAGAGTGAGAGAGGCAGACAAAGCTTCTCTTCAGGTAAGAATGCTATTGCAAATTTCCTTGGAAGCCAATTTACATTTTATTTATTTCATTTTTATCTACCCACCCACACGCATTCCCACCAGCCCCACCCCGCTGCATCAGAATCCATCTTGAACCTGGGCCAGGAAAGAGCTGCCCCTCCTGTCAAGGAAAACACTTGAAACCTCCCCAATGACCGCTCTACCTCACAGCAAATTCTCAAGGGAAAGGTAAGAAATAGGAGGAAATTCACTCTGGAGAACCCAACACTCTCATATTTAGTCATTACTACTAGCCCACTTTCCTACCTAATTTTTCCTCCCTAAAAACAATAAGTAAGAGCAAGACTAAGTGCAAGACACTATGCTAGGTACTATGATAGAAAGACAATACTGGAACAAGGCCTGTCTTCAGGGGGCTCATCAGGGAAAACAACACGGCCATGATTACACAAACAAGTAGATGGACGGAGAAATAAATGAGAGAGACAGACATATGATAGATAGACAGACAGACAGACAGACAGAAATTTGATAGACAGAGAATTGATTAAGGCTTCATAAATGTCAGCACCATGCTAAGTGCTGAGGAAACAAATACAAACAAATAAGAGAGTTCCTACCCTCAAAGAGCTTTCATTCTGAGCATGGTGGCATGGTTTGCAGTTAGCCAGGAAATGCTGCAGAGGCCTAGAATCAAGCCAGTTAAGGCCAAGGATGATCCACAAGGAGACACATCCAGTTTTCTGGTGAAGAGGAAGCAGAGATGACAGCCCACATAGATAGCAAGTCCACACCACCACAGCATTAATCTCAACTAACCATGCTCCCCACACTCCTTCCCTCCTTCCAGTGTCTCTCATGCCATCCATCAGGGACACTAATGAGTTTTATGGCAGTTGTAAAAGCTAAACATGGAATGCACATAGTAAGGACATAAAAAAGTATTTGGGGAAGTTAGGCAAGAACAGTGGGAAGACTTAAGTTAAGTAAATAAGCCATCAATTCAGTGATGAGCTCTGAACAAGCAAAGGCTGGCAGGCCACACGGAAGGAGTTTGTGTAGCTTGTAGAAAAAGCACTGTGCTGGTAGCCGGAAGGCTTGAATCCAAATTCTGATTGGACAGCTTCTTGCTTACATGACCCTGGCAAAGGCCATTCAAGTTTCTGGCCCTCCATTTCTTTATCTACAAAATGAGGAGGCTGGATCAGATGAATGGTTCCTAACCTGTAGATTGGGGAGGCGGAACAAAGAAGGGGTTAGGGGAGGCAGTGCATCAATCTCATTAAATAATTCAGTTTCATAATTAAGGAGGCATACCTTCCATAGACTGAAAAAAAGTAACATTCCCTAA
This sequence comes from Vombatus ursinus, assembly GCF_900497805.2. Classification (NCBI taxonomy): domain Eukaryota; kingdom Metazoa; phylum Chordata; class Mammalia; order Diprotodontia; family Vombatidae; genus Vombatus; species Vombatus ursinus. The sequence goes on along the minus strand of NW_020954577.1, from coordinate 14,977,188 downwards.
ATATGTATGATATACATAAACATACATATGTTTATACATATATAGGTACACATGCTATATACTGTATATACACATATGTATATATACATGTATATGTATATGCAATATATAGCATGTGTACTTATGTGTGCAATATATGTGTATGCATATACACATATATGCATATACAGGGATGTCTATATTGTGCATATATAATTACTATACATTATTATTACTTTGTTACTAATAAACGTTCATTGGACTAGATTTTTTTTTCAATAAGTATAAATACTCTTCAGACATGATGTCAAGCCTCTATAGTCGGTCACCTTGGGGCCAGGGGTCCCTGGGTGCTCTAGGCCTCAGTAGCTCTGGTGCTGAGAAGACACACAGAGGGATAGGGCCTAGGGAGATGGGGGCTAGGCTAGGATGGGGAGGAAGGAAAGTGGCCAGAGCAGGGTGAGTACTCTGCCTTTCCCCTTCCCCTCCCTCATTCTTCGTCTTCCTCTTCTTTTCCCTTTCGCTACTTCTCCCCTACAGAATGTAAGAATGTAACAGATCCTGAGGCCAGGATCTGTTTTCATTTTTGTCTTTGTATCAACAAGCATTTATTAAGCACCATGTACCAAGCACTGTACTAGGCGCTGAGGCACAGGAGCTTACATGCTAATGAAAAAGATACAGGAAATGTGGCTGAACCGTATCGATCGGTCTTCTCAGCAGTCTATGTCCACTGACGGCCACTGGACAAGAATCTCACATTTACCACTACAAACAACCAAGATAGTATTTGCCAACGGTCTCAAAGCTGTGATTCTTGGCATCTCCTGGCCCCCGGACTGCTCCTCTGCCACTGTCCCTATAGCAGGGAATGGGAGCCCCCAGGACAGAGGGCCATTTTCTGTTCCTCTTTATTCCACGGGTCACCACCAAGGTCATCCCTCATCAATGTCTGACCTCTTCATTCTGAGCCAGGCTCCCACCAGACATACTGTCAGATGACCTCTGAGACCCCCTCTGGCTATAATCCTGGGTCTGCTTTGCTCCCTCCCTCACTATGCTATCAAGAAAAGCTATAAGGAAATGCATTGTATCTTTTGTTGGCTTAAAGAGGATTTGCAGGCCATTCTCCCTTGGAGTCCATCTCTAATGGGCCAACAGAGCACTCTGTAAATAGAAAGACTTGCTGATACTCACCAATGAATGCTCTGCAATATTTATTAAGCAACCTCCATTCTAGGCTCAGACAGAAACTTTGAAAGAGCATTGCAAGTTACTCCACTAGCCAAGGCGAACCTGAAGGCACAGTCAGCCACGGTGGCACCGTCCTAGGACAAAACCCAGGGCTGCTGCCCCCCTTACTCCCACTGCCTCCCTCTCATACATCACATTCCTTCCCTGGTTAATCACCATGATCATGTGCCAAGTACTGACATTCTCCTCCATGCTGTTCAATCCATGCAAAAGCACATTCCTTCCCCCAAGGATTATCATGAAATTAAGCAGACCTCAAAGGCAAACATGCTTAGTCCAAGAGGGCTAAAACAAGAGGCAACATTTTGATTAGTTTCCAAATGATATATCAATTAGAAGGCGCACATACTAGCTGTCAATTGCCAGGTACAGTATTCCAATGGATGCACCCCATGGCTCCCCATGGTACCAGGTTAGCAAGAGTCTCCCAAAATATGGACAGTGCATGGGACACACAAAGATGCTTCCAAGTGAGGCACTGACGAGGCCTGACGACCAATCACTCCTAATTATAACCTCAGCAGAGAACCACTGGAAGCTAGAATTCCTTTCATAAAGTTCGTCAAATGTTTTAAGAACAATTTTAATGAAGCTAAAGCAGAATTGGGGGGAGGGGCAAAAGGAGGTAATTCATCTATGTCAAGTGCATTTCTAATAAGTTCTGTGTGTTTGTGCTATATCGTGAACTTTTTTTTTTTCAGTCAGCACCTACTTGCCAGTTCTTGCCACATCTTGTGGAGTCTACTAACTCGATGTATGATTTTATTTATTTATTTTTAGCAAATGTAGTTATAGTGAAAGATGGCAGATTGATAGCCCCAGGGACAAAGAGCTACCTTTCATGGTGCAGCAGGTATAACCGACAGCCAGGCCTTCTGAGTTACCTTCTCTGTGTCCATTTAAAACAGAGGTTCTTAACCTTTGCTGGGTGTCAGGGACCCTTCAGGCAATCTGGTGAAGCCTATGAACCCCTTTGCAGAAAAAGTGTTTTAAATGCATAAAATAAAATACAGAAGATTACAAAAGAAACCAATATATCATTTTTTTAAATATCCATTTTTTCCCTGAAAGTTCATTAACCCCAGGCTAAGAATCCTCGATTTAGAGACATCTCCAGCCATGCCATGACGGGTCATGGGGCCCTCTGCCCAGCAGTTATTACATTGTGGGAGGCAGGCCTCTTTCTAGCCCTTTAACCCTTAGAAGACACAAAAATGGCCCCATACTTGATACAGCTGTTGCCTTTCTGTCTGTCACATTAGGCATCACAAGTGGCTTCCTTAGAAGGAAACAAGCCTCATTGCATCCTACAACAATGTCTGAATTTTAGAAAACACTTCCTCCCCAAAGCCATGTGTAGGAGAAACTTCCAAGGTCCTTCCCAGCCAGCTGACCCAGGGAACAGTCAGAGCCTAAAGAGGAGACATCCTGACTTGCTTTTGTTGGGTTTTCTTCAGGGCCCAAATCCCCTCAGAATGGCCTCCCCAACTGGTCTCACCCTGCTCCTAGGGCTCCATCAGAGTTCCTGGTGGCCAAGAAGGGAGGTGGAAGGCCAGTTGTGGGGCAGTAGAACAGGTGGAAAGTGACCTGGCGCTGGGAGGGAGTCAGTGAGAGGGGTCCTGGCATCCCCCAACAGACCCCACGCCCAGGTTCTCAGAGCATGTGCCAATACAGAAGGGCAGTGATGGAGGCTGTTCACCATGTCTAGTCTCAGAACTGAAGGGGACATTTGCTGAGCTCAGTCAATTCCTTTCTGGAATCAGTGAGGGAGGGGCACAGGAGAGAGAGTGGGGACAGAACAGCCCAAGATACAGGGTGCCGTGACTAAAACAGGTCGCCATGACCCCTGCCTCCCTCTCAAGAAAGCCAGTCTGGCAAGGGTACCGGCCTTGAGCTCTGTCCTGGTTTTCTTAATCCCTTGAAGGAGTCTGAACCCCAAGGGGATGAGGGGATCACACCAGGGCTCAACCGTCTCCTTACTCCCCATCTTTACTCGGGACCGATTCTGACTGTGTCTGATGCCTTGAGAGGCTTAGTAAAGGAAACAGAGGAAAGGGTATGGGTTCAAATTCCACCTCCGACACTGACTGAAGAAACTTGGACAATATACTTAGCTTCCAAGGCTTCAGTTTCCGTGCCTGAAAAACAAGGCAGCTGGATTCTGATGAGGGGAGGGGGGGCCAGATGGCCTGTAGGTCCTTGGAGCTTTGGAGTAATGATTAATTGGCCCCGATGCCCCCTTCCAGATCCAATGATAATGATACTAATTATAGATGACATTTATATAGCACCTACTATGTGCCAAGTACTATGGTAAGTGCTTTATAATTATTGTATCACTTGATCCTTATTTGGTACCTAAGAGGCAGATGCTCTTAGGACCCCCATTTTCCAGAGGAGAAAACTGAGACGCTCAGAGGTGAAGTGACTCACCCAGAATCGCACAGCTCATAAGTATCTGAGGCTACATTTGTTCCTGACTCCAGGCCCAGCGCTCTGTGCACTGCGGTGCCCCCAGCAGCCTCCTAAGCTCCAGAGTCATGATCTGGAAAATCAGGGTCTGGATGAGGCGGCTTCCTTAGCTCTCGAGCTACGATCCCGCGACCGAAGTTATCACATTTCACCACACAGTGATACAGAGACGTAGACCTGGAGGAGACAGCTGTCACCATCAGCCAATCCAGCCTCTCAATGACAGATGGGAAATCGCAGCCCAGCAAAAGGAGACGGTAGATCGTCCGAGGAGGCTCGCTGCTAAATCGTCAGCCTGAGCATCATAAAACCCCACGAATCACGGCTTCGTCTAGTGCTTGCTTGATTGTCTAGGCTTAACAAGGAAAATGATTACAAAGCAGAAGCTTCAAAGTGAGTAAGGTTTTCTGAGCGTGGCTGTTAAACATTTACCAGCACACCACGGGTCCAAAGGTAGCAGAGTAGAGATTCGAACCCAGGCCATCAGTATCCAAAAGCCATATTCTCTCAGTATACCATGCTGCTGAAATTAGCTTTTAAAATTACTACTTGTCCACACTGAGCTCAGGTTTGTCATCTAAAGAGTCTCAGCCAGGCTCCAAATAATCATAGGAAATCTCTAATGAATAAAAGCAGAGCCACATGGGGATTGGCCTCCAGCTCACCTCATGGCCTTTTCCCTTCCAATCCTACAGATGTCACCCAATAGCCCCCCCCCCCCCAGATGCAACCCCCAGCAACTCACTTAAAAAAACTCCAGCATTCTTCAAGGCACATCATTTTTGCCTCGAGCCAAAAGGAATTTTGCATAATTTTTTTCACTTTCCCTAAATTCCCTCTAAAATCCAGGTTGACTAAGATTTCCTGTTTTAACTTCCTGCCTCATTATGCAGGAGACAGAAAACCACACATGCATTTTGCCCTAGAGGGGGGTGACATGAAGGAACTGCACATACGCTCGCCAAAACCTTCTCAGAGAGAAAACAGCTTCCCGCTTCTCCAAGATACGCCCTCCTGTTTTCTTCTGATGCTTTGCTCGACCTTCAGAAACCCACCCCCGCCCTGTACTGCTTAATTTCCTCTCTGGGGTTTATATAAGATCCTGGATATCCCACTTTGCCAAAGGCTTAATGAAGTACAGAACAAATTAAATAGTCAACTATTTTCAGAAGACCCCTCGATCTGACTTCATGTTACATACACATATGTATACATAACATGCATCTATATGTGTATATATATGTTTATGCACATAGGTGCGTATATGTGCACATGTGCATATACATATATGTATCTGTGTACACAGTTGTGGTATATATAGCATAATATATAACATAATACAAGCATACAAGTGTGCATACATGATACATATATACTATATATCTGTATGTGTATGTATTGTGTATATATATATATGTGTTTATAGATATATAGATAGCTACAGATATAGCTATAGATATCTCACAATACCTAAGGACCAGATGCTATCACCAATTAATTAGCCACGTGATGTGCTTGGAATCAGGAAGATTTCAAAGCCAGACAAGGATGGGCTGAATGACACTGGGCAAGTCACTTGCCTTCTCCAACGCTGTTTCCTCGTTGGTAAACAGGAATACTTGTAGCACACCCAGCCCTCCTAGGCACACGAAGCCTCAGTGAGGTGGTAGATGCAAAGCCCATCTCAGCACAATGGAGAGCACCCTAGCTTAGAGCAGGAGCACCTGGATTCAGATGTCACCTCTCATGCATACAACCAACGTGACCCTGGGCAAGTCACTGGCCTTCCTTGGGCCTCGGTTTCCTCATCTGTTCACCCCTCGTGAAAAGGGAGAAGTGAAAGAGCTCTGTTTATGAGCCGATGCCAGCCCCAAGCTCTCTCTGCTGATGGCTTTTGCTTTGAAGCCATATTGCTTTTCTAACCAGTCAAATACCAAAGCTCCGGCTCTGAGCAAAAGGGGAACAGCTGGGTCCTGAAATTCACTACCAGTGGCTTTCTGGACAAAAGTGCCTGGGGCCAGCCCACCGAACCACCCCAGCAGCAGTTCCACAGCTTCTGCTAGGGAGAAGAAAACCTGAAATACCGCCAGAAGCCACGGGTCCTCAGCGCACTCTAAGGTCAGCTGCGAAGCTGAAATGACACGTTCTTGAAACCAGGTTTAATGGCTGAGTGTCCTAGAGGCATAGGGAAGGAGGCCACGTCCAAGAACCCACACTAGGATAAACTGAGCTTCAGCAACGGTTAGGAGCCTGTGGAAAAACCAATCCGTTTCCAGAAAGATTCACCAAGTGCAAGAATTTCTGCCAACTCCTGGCCAATGCGCGAAAGCCTTTGTCAAGTGAGGCTCCCCAGGAAGAAGCTGGGGTAGCCCGACGCTCGAGGCAAGAGAACAACTCAGGCCCAGGGAGCCAAGCCAGGGGGTGACCGAAGCTCACAGGGGCCATAGGACAATCGGGAAGGTGGGGGTCAGTGCTTAGATTGATCCATGACTTCTCCCTCCACTAACAGAGACCGCACTTTCTTCCTGCCTCCTGGTCTGGAGGGAGTCTTGTTCATGCTTCTCAGACAGTCTTTGAGGACCCAGGATCACCACCATACCATGAGGCAGCATCTGGGTGACCTGGACAGTCTTGGATCCTCGCCTCACTCCAAAAACGCCAGCCTCATTACAATCTTTCTTCCAAGGATGCACGATTGCTTGCATTTGCCAGAAGAGCTGAGCATGGGTGCCTGTTCTCAGGTTATTAATGCCAGTACTGAGGAGCAGGAAGCAGGTTCATTTAGAGGCAGTATGGCAGCCTGACCAGAGGACCAGATGAAGCAAAGACAAGCTAGGTCCGAATCCTGCCCCAGACATTAGCTGCTTTGTCCACCTGGGGGACTCACTTCAATTCTCTGGCTCTGTTTCCTCATCTGTGAAAGGGGAGGGTAGCACTTAAGGGTCTTCCAGCTCAAAATCAACGATGCCATGCTGCCATTCAAGCTATGGGGGAGTCTACAGACCAGCACTAAGATGGCGGACTGCAATTATAATACTATTCACATAACAGCTGACAACGAAATGGTGCTTCCAAGGTGGCAAAACACAGTGCTTTCTATGGTGCCTCTAAATGAACCTGCTTCCTGCTCCTCACCTAAACAGGCATCCATCCCCAGCAATTCTCATGAGCCTCATGACAACGCTCACAGGTAGTAGTACCTCAATTTTACAGATGAGTACACTGAGAATCAAAGCGGTCACACTTTTTGGGAGCGTCCGAGCAGAGTCGTGACGCCAGGGCTTTGTGGCTTCAGTTGGGTGGTCACAACACTACACTATTGTGACTACAACCACATACACAGGCGGATGTCTCACAGCTCCCTGCTGCACGTGAGGGTGTCTTTGGTTCTAGCATTCAATCAGCAAGCCATCATTAAATGCCTACTGTATGTAATGCATGGGCCATCAAATCCAAATAGAAACTGGGGCCAAGAATCTGTACATAAGGATCCCTACAGCTACACATGGACCTAGATTTAAAATATGTGGGGGCAGCTAGGTGGCACAGTGGATAGAGTTCTGGCCTTGGAGTCAGGAGGACCCGAGTTCAAATGCAGCCTCAGACACTTGACACTTACTAGCCGTGTGATCCTGGGCAAGTCACTTAATCCCGATTGCCTCACCAAAAGAAAAAAAAAAGATTTTAAAAATGTTACCAATAACATCTATAATTAACATTATCTATTTTATTTGTTGTGTTAAATACTCCCCAATTACGTTTTAATTTGGGATTGAGCATTAGAGAGCCTTGCAAGATGGGTCCAGCCCTGTCTGACCCCTCTGCTAGGAAACTCTGAGCTAGGGGTGGGGACAACAGACAAAGACAAAAACCGTTTCTGCAGAGAATCATGGTGACTCATCCTGCTGTCCAGGTAAGCTCCATAAATTCCAGTCCTAAATCATAAGGCAAAGAGGTCGGCATTATTCTAGGGCTGGACTGTTGGGGCTGCAGGCACAGCCCCAAGCGTTTTGAGGGAAAATTTAGATTGATGAGAGCAGCAGACTAATTATCCACTAATTATCTACATTAAATAGAGGAAGATGCAGCACGAGGAAACCAAAGAGGAGGCATAAAAAACAAAGTTTCCTGGGGTTTTCCATTTGAGACAAGTTGCTGCTGCCGGGAGTCCTGACTCTCTGGACACCACTATCAATCTAATAATCATAAATCACTTTTCTACCATGCAATAGCTTGAATGGCATCACTGATTTGGGGCTGGAAGGGGCCTTCGAGGCCATTAAGGGTTATGGAGCCCCTCCCTCATAAATCCCCTAAGAAGGCCCCAAGGGGATGATTACAATTCCCATTGTGCTGAGGAGGAAGTTGAGGAAGGGGTCCACAGCAGTATAGTGAATGAGCACTGCATCCAAGCACTGGACCCAGTCCAGGTGAAAAACCCACGCCCTGCACCCTGGGCCACATTGTTATGGAGAGTTAGTTTTGAAAACTGGGGGGTCCAAGACTCCATGACTTCGGGCTGAGTATCCTGAGTATCTGATACCAGCAGACCGTTCCAAACCAGCTTTTGAGAATAGGAAATCTGACTTCAGAGAATGGTTTCCTCCACAAGTGAGCCCACAGCTTCTCAGCAAAAAAAAAAAAAAAAAAAAAAAAAAGATGGTGCTGCCTACAGAAATGCCCAATCTCTTCAGGCCACACTGGACAGGATGTGTCTCAGCACAGATCAGATTTAGCACCATCTCAGGGTTCTGAAGGACGTTAGGAAATGCATGGCGACAGCAAAAGGGAAAAAAATGACCAGCAGCACGCAGCTCCTATTAGCTTCCTCTGCCTTACGGGCATGCCCACTGCAAAGGCGGGCAGTACTCCCTCTCGTAGAGCATCTGACCCAGCACAGAAATGGCCCCTTGGACTGTACCTTCAACAGGTGCATTCTGTTACTACCCATGCATCGGGTGGGTGGCCTCTGTGGCCGACAGTTATGTCTGGTAGTAATTCACCGTACACAAAAACCGTTTATGACAATTCACCAAAAACACAAAAACTGTTATGGAAACACTCATCGGCTGGAAGTACACATAGAGCAGAAGGTATCGAACACATACTGGTTGAGTGGTAATAGGGGAGGTGAGATTAACAGTAGGACTTCGTTGAAACTAGATATCAAAAAATCAAACTAAATGAAGATAGGGACATTATTAGAAATCATAGGCTTATAGCTCTGTCATTGGAAGGGACCTTGAAAGTCACCTAGTTCTACCCACTAACTGTACAGAGAAGGTAACTGAGGCCCAGAGAAGGTAGTTCAGCCCTCTTCCCACTGAGCCACCCTTCCCAGCACAGGGAAGACAATGCTTGTTGACCCAATGATGCCTCGATTGCTATTCTTCCAATCCCATTTCTGTAAGGATGCCATCTCCATCAAAAAACAGAGAGGGAAACAGCTTCTCCAATGTCACCGAGTGATGCCCATCCTGGCCTGGCAACACAGGGTCGCCATGTTAGCCTCAATCCTTGTAAATGGAGCGGTACAAAAGGGAGGTGGGCTGCTTCCAGAAGAGGGGGGCTCACCGTCATCGGAGGCCTTTAAACAGGTGGATAGCCATTTGTCTGGGAAGCTGTCAAAGGGATCCAGGCTCAGGACAGGGTGAACCCCAAGACCTCTGTAGTCACTCAGTCATTCCTTCATTGAGCATTTATTAAGCACCTACTACTCACCAGGTAGGCCTGTGTGTGTGCTAGGCCAACAGCATGTAGAGAAAAGAAGGAAACGGTCCCGGCCCTCAAGGAGCTTACACTCTATTTGGAGAATTCACCATGTACACAGGTTAGCAAATACTAAATAATTAAGGGGAGGGGGACCTCACTTTGAAGGAGGCAAAGGGGAGGAAGGAGGGCACTCCAGACGCAGGGCACGGGCTGTACAAATGGCCAGGGACAGAAGATGGCGTTTGGTGTAAGAAGAAAGGCAAGGTCAGTGAGGCTAGAACATCCAGACAGCCTGAGGCAGAGAAGTGGGAGGTAACGCCAGCAGGGAGACAGCCCCTAGACCTTCCTGACTGGGGAAGTGAGGGCTGAAATATTAACTTGGAGGCTGGGAGGAGAATGGGCAGAGGGACCCTCTGGCTGGGAGATCCCACAAGACTAGGAACTCTAACCAAACAATGCATAATTTCACATCTGAAGGTAAACTGGCTTCTCACCCTCAAGCAAACATCCAAGCCCCCTTTGACAACAGAATAATGGCTGAGCATTTAAAGGGCTGAGAATGGGTTAGCCCCCTCCTGGAACAACCAGCAGCCAGGGACAGATCTCTCTCCAAAGCAGGAACTTCAGAAAAGAAGAGAACACCAACACAAAGGACCTGCCCTCGCCGCTGGGCCCCCAGCACAATTAACAGCCACGAGTTACTCTGGGAAAGGCTGAAGTCAGCTCAACGTTCCCTTCCTGCCCTCAGAAGCCTTGAAACTCTGGCAAAAAGACAAAGGGCCCTAACAGTCATTTCTGGACTCGAGAAACCTGGCACCACCATCATCCACCGCCACTGGTGCCCACGGTGAAAGGAACTGTTGAGTGAATGGGTAAGCATATATTAAACACTATGTGTCAGGTACCATGTCGGGCACAGGGCAAATAAAGACAAAAACTAGACAGTACCTGGCCTCAGCAGGCTTACAAATTCTGTTGAGGGAAAAAGTGGGGGGAGGGAAGAATAACCATTTATTAAGCACCTACTATGTGTCAGGAACTGTGCTTTACAAATATTTCTTCTCAGTATCATGGGATAATGAGAAAGAATAGCCCACATAAGCTGTGAAGATACTTATCCCAACTCCCACCCCCACAAACAAGCCTCAAGACTCTTTATTACTAACATTATTACTAACAATAATGCTAGTGGAGGTGAGGGAATTCCAGCTGAGCTTTTTAAAACCCTGAAAGATGAGGCTGTTAAAAGTGCTGCACTCAGTATAGTTAGTAAATGTAAAAAACTCAACGGTGGCCACTGGATCGGAAAAGATCAGTTTACATCCCACTCCTAAAGAAGGGTAATGCCAAAGAATGTTCACATTACCAACCAATCGCACTTATTTCACATTCCAGCAAGGTTATGCTTAAGATTCTACAGGTTGGGCTCCCCAGTACATGACCCAATAATTATGAGAAGAGCAAGCTGGTTTTCAAAGAGGCAGAGGAGCTAGAGACCAAATTGCCAACATTTGCTGGATTGTGGAAAAGCAAGGGAGCTCCAGAAAGCATCTACTTCACTGACTGGACCAAAGCCTTTGACTGTGTGGATCACAACAAAAAGCGGCAAGTCCTCGAAGAGATGGGAGTACCAGATCATCTTACTTGTCTCCTGGGGAACCTGCATGTGACAAGAAGCAGCGGGAGAATCAAACACGGAACAACTGATTGGTTTAAGATCAGAAAAGGAGGAAGATACAGTCACCTTTTTTATTTAACTTTTATGCAGAATACATTAGGCAAAATGTCAGGATGGACAAATCAAAAGCTGGAATTAAAGCTGTCAGGAGAAACATCAACCATCTAGATATGCAGACGATGCCGCTCTGATGGCAGAAAGTGAAGAGGAATTGAGAAGCCTCTTGAGGGGGGTGACAGAGGTGAGTGTAAAAGCTGGCTTGAAGCTTAACATAAAAAAAAAAAATGAAGATCTCAGTAACTGGTCTCCTTACTTCCTGGCAAATAAAGGGAGAAGAAATGGAAGTAGAATCAGACTGTACATTCCTGGGCTCAAAGATGGCTGCAGATGGAGACTGCACTCATGAAATTAAAAAAGGCTTGCTTCTAGGAAGGAAAGCTATGGCAAATATGGACACAGACTAAAAAGCAGAGACGCCACCTTGCTGACAAAGGTCTATATAGTTAAAGCTGTGGTTTTTCCAGCAGCAATGTATGGCTGTGAGAGCTGGATTATCAGGAAAGCTGAGCACCGCAGAATTGACATTTTTGAATAGGGATGCTGGAGAAGACTTTTGAGAGTCCCTTGAACAGCAGGAAGATAAAATCAACCAATACTTAAGGAAATTAATTTGGGCTATTCACGGGAAGGTCAAATACTGAAGCTGAAGCTTAAATACTTTGGCCACGTAACAAGAAGACAGAACTCATTGGAAAAAGATCCTAATGTTGGGAAAGATTGAAGACAAAAGGAAAAGGGGACAGCAGAGGATAAGATATATAGATAGTATTATGAAAACAATGACTATGAAACTGGACAGACTTTGAGAGACAGTAGAAGATAGAAGGGTCGGGCATGCTATGGTCCATGAAGAGGACACAAATGACTGAATAACAGTACTCCAGGGAAGAAATATTCTGCTCTATACCCTATGAAGTTCAGTTTAATTCAACAAATAATTGCTGAGCAACTGAGGTAGACGCATTAGTTGTTGTCCTTTATGATCAAAAAGGACCAAAACAGGGGCAGCTAGGTGGCGCAGTGGATAGAGCACTGGCCATGGATTCAGGAAGACCTGAGCTCAAATGTGGTCTCAGACAGTTTACACTTAATAGCTGTGTGACCCTAGGCAAGTCACTTCACCCTATTGCCTCAGGGGAAAAAAAAAGGGCCAAAATGACATCACTGTGTTGGAGTAAAGATACAGTATGTCCGACTGTGGCCAATCAGAGTAATACAAGGTTGGAAGGCTCTACCACAGGATGGGCACACATAGTCCATATGAACATTTGGAGTGGACATGTCTTTAAATTTGCACAACTCATGTTTCTTTTGAGCTATTACAATTCTGATCCGTTCACAGAGCACAAAGAAGAAGACTCTGATGCAGGAACGCAATGTGGGGAGGTCTGTTGCCAGGGTCTCCCGTGTCATGCAATTGATTTCAAAGTTTTTCAGAGAGATTTTGAGAGTGTCCTTGTGTCACCTCTTCTGACTTCCGTGTGTGTGTGTGTGTGTGTTTGCCTTGTGTGAGTTTTTATTAAAACAGCCTTTTGGGCAAATGCACATTTGGCATTTGAACAAGGCCAGCCCATTAGCTGCACTCTCTGAAGTAGAATCTGAACGCTCGGCAGTTCAGCATAGGAAGAGAACTCAGTGTCCCGTACCTTGTCTTGCCAGGTGAGCTTCAGAATCTTTCTGAGACAATCCAAATGGAAGCAATTCAGTTTTCTGGCGTGGTGCTGGTAGACTGTCCAGGTTTCGCAGACATGTAACAATGAGGTCAGTACAACGACTCTGTAGACCTTCACTTTGATAGGCAGCCTAATACCTCTTCTCTCCCACATTTTCCCTTGGGGTCTTCCAAACAATGAGCCATCTCTGGCAATGCATGTGTCAACCTCATCATCTACGTGGACATATCTGGAAAGTATATTGCCAAGGTAAGTGAACTTATCCACAGCATCGAAATGCCTCCATTTGCTATAAATGATGGTTCCACATATGGATGGTACAGTGCTCGATGGCAAAGAATCTCTGTTTTCTTGTAGCCTTTTCAAGTTAAATAATTTACTATCAGTGTGGTCGCTAACCTTGATGCCATTTTCATCCTCGTTGAAGACATCTGACAACAGTGCTGAAAACATCATGCTAAAAAGCATGGGAGCAAGTACATAGCCTTGTTTCACTCTGCTGGTGACTGGGAAAGAGCACGAGCATGGTTCATTAGACAGAACCCCCGCAAGCATGCCGTCATGAAGCTGATGCACAATCAATAGTGATGAACCTCTCTGGGCAACCCAATTTGGCCTTGATCTTCCATGAGCTGTCATGACTGACAGTTTCAAAGGCCTTGGGCAGACCGACAAATGTTGTGTACAGCCCTCTGTTCTGCTCCCGGCATTCAATGGTCTGCTATTATTCAGGCCAGGATCAACCTTCAGATGCCTGTCTCCCACCAGTCAAGAGCACCCTGGAAGAGCATCTGATGATCTGCCAAGCAGGCCACACGGTGCTCGGGAAAGGAAGAAAAGGGCCACCTCCAGTGGGACATCACACTCTTGGCCTGAGGATTCTTTGAACTCAAGGCCCAATGATTCTCATCGGTCTTCATCCAGCCCCAAGCCCTGAAGACCTGAGCTCTTTAAGTCACCTTGGTACAAGTCCAAGCTCTAACCCATGGGAAACCCACTGGCCTTATGGGAGAAGTAGCTACAGCAGATGGAGACATTTAGGACAATGGATGGAGAGGTAGGCTTGGGAGCAATGGAGGGGTGGTAGGGCACAATAAATCGCTAGGGCAATAGAGGAACAGAGCTAAGGAAGCCTGGAAACATCCCTTCCTCCACACGCTTGAACCGCAGCTAATGGGTGATTTTTATATTTAAACATCCTTTCTGGGAGTGTTTAGCCTTCTCTTTCCCTGGGTTTCAGGTCCCCTTGAATTACTTGTCACTTGCATTCATAGAGTGCCTGAGGGCTTCAATCAATATCCTTGATCTACAAGTTATCTCTTCATAAAATGCAATTTGGCTGGTCCATCACGATTTATTCTCAGTGAACCCACGCTATCTTCCAAGGATCACTACTTCCTCTGCCCCTTCAAAATGTCCACAAACTATCCATTCAGTAATCCACTGTAGAATGTTTCTGGGGACAGATGTCAACGTCACTGATTTATGGAATCTCCTTTATTTCCCTTTCCTAGAACTGGAACATCATCCCACTTCCTATTCCAGTTACCCTTGAATCGAGTGATCATGAAGGTCAGATGGAGGCACCAAGTATAAAAGAAAGAAGAGATCTACATTTTATTGCACTACTACATGTACATGGATATCTCTATGAATTAGGTGGGCAGCAACCATTTCCATTAAATCATGAAAATGCCATCATATATTTTATTAGAAGATGCCACAGACATCTGCAAGAAGTTTATTAAATGTGACCCAGAAAAACGAAGATATAATGCAACTCTGCTTGTACTGCAGCATAGTTTATCCATTATGAAAATACATTATGTTATCTGTTTAAAAATAAAAACAAAATAATAGAAAATAAAATTCCTCCTGCCATTTGGCAGTACTCACAAATGTGAATGTTTTCATGATGGCATTGACCAATAATAGTGTGCGGTTGGGGGAGATCATAATTTGAATTTTAAAAAAAGAGGTGATTGTATAATTACCTCTAAGGTCCCTTCAAGCTCTAAATTTATGATCCTCTGAATCTGGCTGACCAGGAGGCCGGTGGTGCCCTAACAGAAATAGACGACTTGGAAGGAGAAGGTGCTTTAGGAGAGATTTTTTGTTTAAGATGTCAAAAGGATGAATAGGTGAAGATGTCCACTAGGCAACTGAAAAGAAAGGCCTGGAGCAAAGCCGAGGGAGTGAGGAGGGGATAGACAGGTTGATTTGGCATCAAGAAAATCACATTGTAAAGTAGGTCATTATGTAAGGAAGGGAAGAAGGGAGGGGAAAAGGAAGAAAGGAGATGGAGAGAGGGAGGGAGGGAGGAAGGGAGGGAAGGAAAGAGGGAGGAAAGAAAGGGAAGGGAAGAAGGGAGGGGAAAAGAAAGGAAAGAGATGGAGGGAGGGAGGGAAAGAGGGAAAGAGGGAGGAAGGAAGGGAGGGAGGAAGGGAGGGAAAGAGGGAAGGAGGGAGGAAGGGAGGGAAAGAGGGAGGGAGGGAGGAAAGGAAAGGAAGGGAAGGGAAGGGAAGGGAGGGAGGGAAGAAGGAAGGAAGTTTGTTAAGCAGTTAGTAGTTGCCCAAAATGATCTTGAGGGAAAATGACTTGAAACCCTAACACCTGGCATCTGCCAACCCTGCAGGTCTCAATATCAAAAACAAATCCAGTACCAAGAAGTGATCATGCTCGTTTTACAACTGTCTTCTTAGGAAGATCACCTCCATTGTCTGACTTCCCTGCTGGTGCTGACTGTAGGCAGTGATAAGCATCAGGCCTATGGTGGGTGGGGGAACTCCCAGATGAAGAAACCCCCTCTAGCAAGGTGAGTTGGCACATTCTCTGGAAAATCAAGTATTACAGAATGACCTGGGAAATTAAGTCACTAGAGACCACAGGGCCTGGCACATAGTAGGCACTTAATAAATGCTTACTGACTGACCAGTGCCCCTAACTAAAGGGTTGACAACGGCATTTGTTACTTAAACATTATGGCAGGGTCACATGGGAACGGAGGTCTCATCCTAAATGCTTCATCATCTCCCTCCTTCCTAACCACTTCTACCCCAAACCAACCTTTTCTACCAAGAAACATGGAAAACTCGTAGGAACATTATTGTTGATTACTATCTGCACTGACCCAAGTCATCATCAGCTTTCTGATAACAGTGAGAAGACTGGTATCAGTTACTTTAAAATGAGCCACTGCCTCTAAGAAGAATTAATTCCATGAATTCTATAAACATCAATGAATCACCCACTGGGGGGATGATATCAGGACACGAGGGGAGGGACAGAAGATGAATGAGTCACGGTTCCTCTCTTTGCAAGACCTCAAGGGAGCATGAAATATGGATACAAACAACCACGAACCCAAGGAGAACGTGAAATTTCCTGTTCCTAACTGGGATGGGAAGAAGCCGTCAGAATCCAAAGACTCACTTCCAGCCAGAGCGGGGAGAGAGCCAAGGAAGGGAAGGCTTTCCAGAATCGGCATTTGTGCTAGGCCTCAAAGGGCGAGGGAGATTTTCATTGTCAAGGTGTAAAAGGAAGGCATTCCAGTAGCAGGGACTGAGGAATCAAAGGTGTGGAGGCTGGAAATGGTGGGGCACATTTCAGAAAGTAACAGAATCTGGCAGAAACAGAGAATATGAGTAAAGGAAGACTTAGAGGTGTCAAGCAGCCTGGGGCCCTAAGGCACAGAGAAGGTTGTGAATCCTAGACCTTTATTCAGCAAGCTAGAGGAGTCCCTGAGCAAGAGAATTCCTTTCTACAGCAAAGTTCTGATCATAAAATTGTTTTCAGCAAGTTACCTACCAATTCACAACTCATCAGCGACAGTGCCTTTCTGTAAAGTGAGCCTTGATGGCGGAAAAGGCTTTTTCACAATCAAGGGGGCAATTTCTACCCACCTTAAGAAATCCAGGTCAGATATGAACATGCAGAGGGAAAAAGGGGGGCTCGAAGGATGCACATTTGCACTCTGCCCACATGCTGTTCTACTCCCTGGTACAACCCAAGGACACGCTCGAACACGATGCTGAGTAATGGCTTCGAATCAAAGGCCACAGATGCATTCCACAATCCATCGGGATCAGGTCGTGTGGAGTCAGTGGGTTCCCGACCATGGCTTCCGAATGCTCTTAATTCTTCTTAAGATACTGCTGCAGGGAATACCCAGGCAGCACCTCCCTTCATGAGAGGCTGAGAGAGCCCAAGAACACTCGGGACTTAAGCTCCAAGTTTACTTCGAAAAGTGGCAATGAAACATGAGACCACCTTGGAGGAAAAAGGAATGAAAAATAGCCTTGTCTAAGAAACTCAACTAAAAAAAAAAAAATAGAAGAAGCTATTCTTAGAAAGGGTGGACCTGTAATTTAGTAGCATAGTTCTCTGATTTCCCTGAGGGCTGTTATGGTAGCAAGAAGGTGTGTTTCCAAGAAAGGAATTCCAGGGGCATTCAACTCAAAAGTTTAATGGGCTCTTTACTGATTCTCCTCAAAGAACACAAAAAAGGAAGAACTTTAGGTACTAGCAAAAGACTAATTTGGTCACCTTGTAGTAGTAATAGTAATGGTGGTGGTGGTGGTGGTGGTGGTGGTGGTGGTGGTGGTGGTGGTGGTGGTGGTGGTGGTGATGGTGGTGATGGTGGTAGGGGTAGCAGCAGTAGTAGTAGAAGCAGCAGCAGCAGCAGTAGTAGAAACAGCTTATAGTAGTAGCACCAGCACTAATAGTAGTAGTAAAAGAAAAAGAAGCAGCAGTAATAGTAGCAGAAGCAGCAGTAATAATAGCAGCAGCAGTAGTAATTACACAATTACACATGTCATGCTAGAGTCTGCAAAGCACTTTATGTGCAGCATTTCATTTGAACCTCACAAAAATTCTGACAGGAAGCACTGTGAGTACCTATGGGCATTACATTCTTTCCATCATAAAGATGAAAAAACTGAGGCTTTGTGGCTCTCTCAGGATCAGGAAATTAGTAAATGTCTGAGGTAGGATCTGAAGGAAGGTCTTCTTGCCTCCAAGTCCAAAACCAGCACTCTATATCCATGACCCCAGGGCACAGTCAGCATTTGGACAAAATCCAAGAGATAAATAGTTAGTTCCATAGCTACTATTTACATAAGCTCATTAAAACTTTCAAAGAGCTTTACAAATATTAATTTATTTTATCCTCTGGATAAAATATTAATTTATTTTATCCCTGGAAGGTAGATGCTATTATTATCTCCATTTTGCAGGTGAGGAAACTGAGGTAAACAAAGGTTAAGTGATTTGCTGAGGGTCATGCAGCAGATAAGAACCTGAGGCTGGATTTTGAATTCTGGTCTTCCTGATTTCCTAACCCACTCTACCACCTAGCTGCCTAGAAGAATGGAAATTACAGAAACTAAATTCGGGGACTGAAAAAGAATCAAATCCCTTCTAACTACTCATTTTTTGCAGTTTCATTCTAGTCTTTGTAGCTCCCCTTAATAAATGATTGTTGATTAACTGATAATAATAATAATAAGAGCTTGCATTAGTATAGCTCTCCACACGTTAGCTCATTTGATCCTCACAATAACACAGGGAAGTAGCTGATATTGTTATTCCCATTTTTACAGATGAGGAAACTGAGGCTGAGAGACGTTAAGCATCTTGTACAAAGAAATACAAAGGACAGTAACTGTCTGAGACTGGATCTGAATTCAGGTCTTCCTAAGTCCAGCACTCCATCCACTGTACCACCTAGCTACCTCTAAACTAAGAAACTAAAGAAGAACCCTTTCACCTGGAAAAATCAAGTTGTGCTCACTGCTGAACTCAAATTGTTCAAACAGCATTTACAGTGTTTGTTTTTGCAAGAGATGAGTATCATACAAAGACATTCTTTAGACCTTAGTAAACTGTTATCTTCAAGAGGAAGAATTTCCATTAAAAGTAAAATCAATATCATCATCATCATCCGTCGTCTTGGGTGTTGTTTATTGTTGCTGTTGTTACAGTTCTATTTGGGTACAGAGGGACAATTCCATAGCAATTTCCAAATTTCCTTTTTTCTAATGAGGGCATGACCGTACCCCAAGGTATGAGGCTCATCTTGGACTTTTCCCTCCCACTCACTAGGAAAGGGACGATCAATTTCCAAGTAGGAATTACCCTCCCTCCACAACTCCTCTTGCTTCTGCCTCTCTCATCTCCCCTTCCAGTACAAAGCATCCCTGTGCATCTGCCCTACTGCTGCAGTCTCCTTCCTGCCTCCAGCATCTCCCCCCTCCATTCTCCCCCTCTCTAAACACTATCTCTTCTTTGCAAAAGTGGCATGGATGTCTTTGGGATTTGCTACTCAACTACCAGATTACAATACTGCCAAAAAAAACCCAAAAAACTGGCCTTCTTGCTTCCACTCTAGTTTCTCCCAATCTCTACTCCAGCCTCCCCACAGCTGCCAAAATCATCTTCCTTAAGTATACAGCTGACCCTCTCCCGCTTAAAAACCATAGGTGGTTCTCTATGGCCCCAGAACAAGGGCAGGTTTCTACACGTAATTATTCATGTGACTGAGCCCAGAAGTGTCTTGTCCCATGCTACCCTAGGTTACCTCTACCATTGCCTCTCTGGTCCCAATTGAGGATACCTCTGAAAGAGGAATAGCTCACGGGTACAAAGCATCTTACTTATTTTACAAAGTAGAATCCCAATATCAGGCTACGTCCAAGATCACAGGGCCCTCCGTGGTCATTATATCCAAACGACACCTGAACAAGAATTCCTTCTACATCTGCAAGTGAATTTAAGGTGTATGGGGTGCTCAGGGAGGACCAGTCCCTCTAGTGGGGGGGCTGCTCATCCACCTTTGGAGTCCAACTTTGGCCCAACTCTTACCTGTGGCTCCAAGAAGCTGGAGCATGCTCAGTAGCCACACCCAATAAAACTGTCTCAGCAGATGGGCTAAGCCAGGCTCGGGGTAACTGACAGGCCTCAAACTCATCGGTGAGTTGGGGGGTTTCTACCCCAAACATGCGAAAACTTCACAGATGAGAACAATTGGTTCCAGAGCAGTTGAAGCTGGAGCTTGGTCAGAGCTTGGATCAAAGACACCAAGGTCATCCACTGCATTCTTTTGTCCTGCCACTGGACTTTGACGACTAGAATAAACACTGAGGCTGGCAACACTGTGTAACTCAGCCTCACTTAAATCCAGTTCACAAGCAAATCAAGACATCACCCCAAGATGTCATTGGTCCTCCTCAAAAACAGCAAGAGAAGAAGGAATCTGCTACTTCCAAATTCCAGTTTTTGAATCATTCATATCATCATCATAATAATAAGGACGTTTTGTGGGATTTTTTTTTACCCTAATACCAAGCCTAACTTTGCCTCTTGGCAGCTTCCCTCCCATGGCTTCCAATTCTGCCCTCAGGGTCCAAGCAGAACAAGCTTAATTCTTCCTCCCTCTGACAGCCCAGTACTGGAAGACGCCATCATTGCCCTGAGTGTACTCTGTTCTGAGACAAACCAAAACCTCAGATGGCAAGGAATCAAAGCCTTTCACCATCCAGTTGTCCTCCTCTGAATACTCTCCAATTTATCAATTTCCTTCCTAACTGGCACCCAAAACTCAGCAGGACAATTCCAAAATCATCTGACCACAAGGGGGTACAGTGGAATTCTCATAGCAGGTTTATCTTAATGTAGCCCAAAATCACTTCGATCGGTCTTGGCTGTCACCACCCGCTGTTGATTCATACTGAGCTTGGGGTCCACCAAGATACCCAGTTTTTTTTCAAACTGTAGTCTAGCCATTCTTCTCCCATCTTGTGGTTTTGACATCGATTTGTTTAACCCAAAGATCAGAAAAGACATATTCCATTTCATCATGTCCAAAGTTCAACTCTGTCAAGTTCTTTTAGACCCATGACTGTCATTCATGGTGATCACTACCATTCACATTGGTGTCATCTCTAATTTTGATTAGTGGGAAATTGATGCCTTTATTTAGGATATAGAGGAAAATGTTAAATGGTATGCATCAAGTGCAGATCACAGGGGTACTTCACTGGAGATCCCCTTCCATCCTCACAATAAACTATTATAGACTAGCACATGGAAGAAGGATTTGACCATTTTCAGCCTGGCCTCTAAGACAGAACTGGGAGCAATGATTGCAATGCACCAGGGAGCTGTAGAGAAGTAGATTCAGAATTGGTGTCAGATGAAACTTGCTAACACCCAGAATTGTCCAAAATTTCAATGGACAGCTCCATAAGAGAGTGAGTTCTCCATCACTGGTCAAATTCCAGTAGAGGCTGGACACTCACCTGTCTGCAATAGTGCAGAAGACATTCCGGTTCAGGGGTGAGCCAGACCAGAAGCTAAACAAGAGTCATGCAGGGACATAGCTGCCCAAAAGGCAGACGCACCAAAAGAACCACATGGCCGCCATGGAAGGAATATGTCCCAGTGTGCTCTGTGTTTGACGGCTCACATTCAAAGCCTTTCATTCCACTCTGGGCCAATCCAGTAGTACAAGCCAGGACGAGACCCAGGGTCTCTGACTACAAGGTGAGGGCACTTTCTACTTCATCACACCACCTCTCCCACAGACAGGATCATTTACTCCAAAATGTAAAACCTGAAATTTCATAATTTCTTCACCAATCAATCAACAAGCATTTATTAAACACCTTACTACATTCCAGGTATAGTGCTTGACCCTGTGGATACAAAGCAAAACGGTTTTTGTTATCTATAATGAGATTTTATTGGGTGTTTGTAAGATAGTAACCACTCTAGCCTAAGCCTCAGCAATATATTTAGTCAACAAATGTAACCACACACTTGCTGTGCTGTCTAGTATTGTACAAAAGCAAGCCGCCTTCACACAGTGAGCTGATTGATGCCAATGGCACCCCATTGGTGGCCCAGTGAACACTGCCGGAAGTCATGGATTCTTGATTCTCTGTCCACACCCTGTTGCCTCATCCTACCTTGGGGCTAATGGTACAGTCATATGAGGCCAGATGAGGTTACAGGTACCAGTCAATCAATAAGCATTTATTAAACACCTTCTGCCGTATGTCACACACCATACTGAGCACTGGAAAGTCAAACACAAAAGTGCAACGGCCCCTGACGTCAAGGAGCTTAGAGTCTATTGAGTAGTGGACATGTTCACGTGGAAATGTACACAGAATATAGTCCAAGTAAATGCAATGGGCTGGGGACTGGACATGATTTAATTGATATAGGAAGCTCCCAGAGGAGGCAACTTCCTCTACCAATACAGGTCTGCACATACTCTGTGTCTGATGGTCTTCAAGATCCACCTAGAGTACTAAGAGGTTATATGACTCACCCAAGGTCACACAACCAGTGTGTATCAGAGATGGGGACTTGAACCCAGAGTCCTTCTTACTCTAAAGCCAGGCCGCTAACCACTGGATAAAACTGCCTCTTTTTTAATATTTTAAGTTTATTTTTTTATTTTTAATTCAATTTTTAATATTATCAATGGCTTTAATCATTTTCTTAATGTTGAACCATTTTTGCATCCCGGGTATAAAGCATGTTATACCTTCAATATGTGGCAGAAATATTCGCTTTCTGTCTTCCCACTTGCTCCAGGATTGGGCCAATCTTCTTACAAGCCTTTCATGATCATTTTAAAATCAAAATAGCAGGTCTTGAAGATGCTACTCTCTATAGTCTGCTGAGGTCACCGCACCCTAACTACAAAGATGTCTGTAATAGGGAAAAAGCTAAGGACGGCTCTGGAGCTCCTAGTGCATAATCAAATGGACCTGATTTAATCACACATGAGTCAAATGTTCTAGAAACAGGATCATCCACTTGGAATTGAAAGGGGGCTTAGATGGAAGGGAATGGAAGGGAATAATCATTTATATAGCACCTACCATGTGCCAGACACTGTTTAAGCACTTTTTTCCCCAAATACTACCTTATTTAAATCTCACAACAACTCTGCACAGTAGGTGGTCTCATCATTCCCATTTTAGAGCTAAAGAAACTGAGGCAAACAGGGTCTTACCCAGGGTCACACAGATAGAAAATATCTGAGTTCAGATTTGAACTCAGATCTTCCTAACCTCAGACCCAGCATTGTATCCACTGTATCACTCAGATGCCTCCTTAATGCATCATTTAGCTATCTCTTAGATGTCATCTAGTCCAACCAATTTGATTTTAAAATTCTTAGAAAACCAGTAAGATGCCCTGAAGTGAAGCAATCATCTTTGGAAACTCACCTTAGAAAGAAAAAAAGGAAAACCATGCAAACTGAGTGGCCAGCATCCAAAGGGCCCCAGACTCCCCCCCCCCCCCCCCCCCGGGATAAAGAGATATGCTGAGATGCTGCTGGGGTCCTTCCCAATTCCACGGTTCTAAGCCATTCTTTCACCACAAAGTCTTCCCTAGCTCATTCTCAAGGGAATCCCAGTGATCCTACCCAAACATCCACTGCTCATTTTAACGGTCCCTTCGGGACTTGAGTGTGTAGTAATACTGAGAGGGAAATCAAGTCTGGGAGAAAAATTCTGGGTACAAATAACCCCCTTATCTCCCAGACTCAATGAAGTCAGACTTCCCTCAACATATGAATGCAGAAATGCAACTATCTCCCATACAACACTTGGAAAAACAGCAAGCAGCCACAGCATTGCGCAAGACTTCAGGGGCTGCAGAGGCAACTAGAGCCCCAGAACCTCATAAATCATCATTACAACCAGGAAAAATCAGTTCCTGTTCTCTGAAGAGGATTAATGGAGGCCGCCAGAGGTGGATCCCACAGAACTATTTCAGACATGACTAATCTCAACAATAGCTGTGCCTGGAGATGCCAACATTAAAATCGCTAGAGAGTTAACAATCCCTTCTGTTGAGTTATGGATGACTTTTCTAGGTAGCAGATCAACAGGCCAGAACTCAGCTCGAAACACGAGTTAAAAGCTCAGCTTTCTCTCTCATCCATTTCTGGCAGTAGATGAGACTGGACTGTGAGACGCTCAGGATAAGGGTTATGTCACTGACGCAAACGTCTGGGGAACTGCACCACCCCTGCAAACTGACCAGCATGTCCGAGACACATCTGCCTCCCCTACCCGGGTCCTCCTTGTATGAACAAGAGAAGTGAGAGAGCTCTTAGGAGAGGACGCGTCGATCACTCCAACCTTTGAGAGAGGTTTCCGAGTCTCTAGAGAGCCACACTGACTCAGGAGAGGTGGAGGAGAGGAGTTAAGAAGGAACAGAAGGCCGCGAAGAGGGGCGGGCAGACGCTCGCACATCCCTTGGGAATAGGGGGCACTCGCCTTCAAACTTCAAAACCATCACCATGATCATTACTAAACGCTGGCTGACGAGTTTGGATTTCATTTGGTAGGCAGTTAAAAACCACTGAAGGTTTTTGGGCATTGGAGTTGACAGAATTAAGGATGTGCTTTAGAAAGACTAATCCCACAGCGGCGAGTCAGACAGATGGGAAAAAGAAAGACTAAAGAGAAGACGGCCAGCGAGGAGGCTGCCACCGCACTACATCATGAGCTCCATGAGCACGAGAGCGACGCACCCAGCCTCCGGCACACGGTGAGCACTTAATGAAAGCTTGTTCAGATTGTTTTACAGTAACTTTGCATTCTTAATTATTCCCAGTACTGACACTGTGCTCTCAACACAGCAGGGCTAGGCAGATGTTAGGGAATGGAAGTGGGATTTGGGGAGTTCTCGTCTTCAAATCCGTTTCACACGAAATTGTCCTGTTCAACAATCCCAACGTGCTCTTTGTATCCAAATTCCAAGTCTTAATACTAATATTCTCAATGTCTGTGAACCACAGAATACCCTCAGTTCTGGAAAAAACCAACAATACAAGGTCAGCGGTGGGTGGAAGGAAGCTCCATCATTCAACCGGTAAAAACTTGTGTGGGAGAAGTGACATCAAAGACTTCAAAGATTGTGGTGGGCTAATCATGGAGCATGAGGAAAAGACAACAGATGAACATCCCCAGTGCTGGAATGGCATTTGTGCCAGATGGAACAAGGCCTCCAATAAGCTGCAGGAGAGCTGTGGGAGGACACGGAAGGGCCCTGAACTGGAGGAGAAAGTGGGGATGAGTCATAAGCAGCATCACTGATGCGAGGGCCCATATGGATGGGCCCAGAAGCACCAACACACCATTGACCTCAGATGAGAAAATCTGGCCATGAATTCATGTTACCACTGGAAAGTTCTCTATCCCATTAAGTGTAAGGACAAGGACCACAGACAAATCTCATATAGAAGAAATCATTCTCACTGCAGACGTCCCATGAAAACATAAATAAAGATCTCTGTGAGCCAGCAAACCAGCCCTACCCGTGGGGGGGGGGAGGAATTAAAAACACAACCTTTTTTTTTCCCCAAAAATGTAAATTCAAGGAAACTACCCTGATCTTTTAAGCTTCTCCAAAAATGTCATCAAATAGCCAGAGATCCAGGATATGAGATTGGCTGTGAAAAGTTACCAATAATGTTCTCAGGGGAGAAGTAAGGGCAGAAATAATCACTTTAACCAGAAAGGAAAAAGCCAAGGATCAAGTCAGGATCCAATGCTACCAGACTTGGGGGTTAGAGATGTGAATTTCTGTTAACAAGCACTTATTAGGCACCTACTGTGTGCCAGACATTGTGCTAAGTTCTAGGGATACAAAGAAAGGCAAAAGACAGTCCCTGCCCTTAAGGAGCTCACATACTAAAGGGGAGGCAACATGCAAACAACTATGTACAAAAAAAGTCATATGGAAGAGAAGCTGAAAATAATAGACAGAGGGAAGGCACTAGAAGTAAGGGGATTGGGAAAGACATCCTTTAGAAGAAGGGATTTTAGCTGGGACTTGAAGGAAGCTAGGAAAGCCAGGCGTCAGAGATGAGGAGAAAGAGAATTCCACACGTGGGGGATGGCTACTGAAAATAACAAGAGTTGGGAGATGGAGCACTTTGCTCATGAAACAGCAGACCACTAGACCACAAGCTGCAACAAGGATGGAAATATAGGGAGGATCAGGTTGTAAAGCACTCTGAATGCCAAAGAGAAGAGTTTATATTGGATTGTGGAGGTCATCACACGTTGAATCCTTAGGCTCATTCTAAAACTAACTTAAGGATATAACATGAGATCAGACTTGGTGGGAGAAGTGTAATTTTTCAATGGAAAAAAAAATCTTGGGATCAAAGACTTGACATTTTAGACTTACACATGGTAGGAAGGGACAGAGATGGACTCCTGTCTGCAGTCAGCTCTCTTCACTGGTCCATAATCTTCTCATTTACCAAATCAGTGTGCAGAAACGTTAACTCAGAACCCTACGTTTATACTAAGATACTCCAGAGATCTGTATTTTTGTTATTTCAACCACTTATGGGTTTGAGTCAACTGCAGATGAAAATGTTAGCCTTATTATGCTAAAAGGTGATGACCACTTAGAAGAAAATGTGATCACAACTTCTGGACTTCATCCCAGTTCCTTTCTTAGATGCTTCTGTGGTAGGAGCAAGGCTTATTTTGTGCTGGGGGCTTCCCCCAAGAAAAGAGGCAGGTCCACCCCTCTTGATTACACCTGGCTCCTCTCAGGCCCACAATCTGAGTATCTGGCAATTCTCCTCATTACCCTTTGCTCTTCCTTCACATTTTTTGTATGGATAGTTGCTCTACCAACCGGCAAATTTGTCTGGCTCTTTAAGCATAGAGGAGGGTCTCCTTGAGGCAGTTGGGTGATACAGCGGATAGAGTGTTTGACCTGGAGTCAAGAAGACTTCATGTCAAATCAAGCCTCAGACACTTACCATCTGTGTCACCCTGAGCAAGTCACTTAACCTCCGTCTGCCTCAGTTTCCTCATCTGCAAAATGGGGGTAATAATAGCACCAACCTCCCAAGGTTGTTGTGAGGATAAAAATGAAACAATATTTGTAAAGCATTTTTTTTAAAGTCCTCTATAAACATAAGCTATTATCTAGTATAAAAGGCTTAGCCTGAAAGTAAGGTGGGGGGGTGCAGGAAAGGGAGGAGAGTGAATTGTCTTAAAAGCTTTCCCTCAGCTCTTGCTGGCTCTCTGGAGAATGATCTCCAACAAATTGTTCTTGTGGTGATATGGGAGTGGAATAGCACTTTATCCCTTTTAATCTCTGGAATTAAATAATTTTACCTAATTAGTAAAATTGGATTTTAATTGGACTTAAAACAGTCAATGAGCACTTGCTGTGTTTTGAAGGAATGGATGAATAAAGCATTTAGTAAGTGTTTACTATGAGCAAAGCACTAGTCTAAAATGCCAGTAGTTAACAGAACTTAACTTTTCTGTTTTTGCAATATCACTGCCCCTCCCTATCCCCTCAACAAGCTGACAGAACAAATTTCAAGTTCACCACCAAATAATTTCGTAGTATCCTATAACACTGAACAGGTCACACTGAAAATCCTAAGAGTTTAAAAAAAGAGGGAGGGGAATACTTTTACAGCGCTCTTATGTTCAGTGGACATAATATCACAAAACTACTGGGAAAGGAACTTTATCAAACAAGAATCAAAGAATGGCTTGGCAGAAAATTGGTTCAGACCTGCATTACACACCATGTCTCATTGTGAATTTCTAATGGATTAATGACCTAATTAATCACACTCACATTATTGAGAAACTGGAGGCAAAGGGAAGGCCTTCTCTTTCACAGCTAGGGAAAGAGGAAAAATTCCAAGACAGACACAATAGAGGAGATTATAATGGATAAAATTGGAAAAGTGTTATTGAAGACAAAAAGCATTCGAACAAGTAAGTTTAGTGAAGCTCAAATCAAAGGAAATATCTTGGACTGTGCGGGAACATCTACACTGAACATCTCTGATAATGGTCTGGCATCTTAAATCTATAAGGAGCTGACACAAACATGTAAGGGTAGGAGTCATTCCCTAATAGATGAGTGGTCAAGGGATGCAAATAAATAGTTTTCAGGGAATACATGAAAATTATTGACAACAATCTAAAGGATTATTCAAGGTCTCCAATAATCAAGGATATGAAGATTAAAGATATCACCTCATACCCATCAGACTAACAGACAGTGAGGGAAAGATTAAGTGCTAGAGGAATTGGGGAACAGGCATATTGGTTCGCCGCTGGTAGAGCTGTGGATTTACTCCAGCTGTTTGGACAGAAGTGTAAAACTATGCAAGAGGAATGCCTGAGCTGAATGTACCCATAGACCTAGGGACCATACTGCTGGCTTATGCCACAGGAAGGGTCATTGCAAGAGAAGGGTAACATTCATTATAGCATCGTTTGTAATGGCTAAAAGCTGGACATTAATCATGCTATTTGAATTTGGTGCAAGACCATTGTTGTACAGCTGGGAGTTAAGGTTAGAGATATTTCCAAGAAATACGAGAAGGCTTCTATGAAAAATTCTCCCAGCCTTGAAATTCTGCAACTGACAAATATTCTAAAACATCCCCATTGGGGCACACCCGCTTTAGTCATTATCTAAGCACTCACTGGCTTGCGGTTTAAATTTCTTTTACAACCTTTACTTTGGTCAAGCCTTTCCGGACCTCGGACTCCTCACGTGTAAAATGGGGACAGGGAAGGGGTGAAGGGGGAGAAGCAGAGCTGGACTAGAAGACCACTAGGGCCCCTTCCAGCTCTAATCATCTAGCATGCTACGCATCATGTTCCCACAGCCCACATCTGACCAGTCACCCAACACCACATGGAAGATCTACAGCTCCTCCACTGCTAACTGCTCTTCGAGAATTCCTCTCCACCTTTGTCCCTCCTCCCCAAGCCTCAGATGCTAAGCCCTAATTTGAAATACAGTCATAAGAGCTCAAGGGAAGGAATTTCTACAAATCTCAGCTCCAAAGCTATTCATTTTCCTAAGTCGGCTTTCCTTTCCAAATAACATCACAAAGAGTAAGGATTTTAGAAGATGTAACAAAACATACCTCCCTTGACATCTTTAAGAGGCCTTTTTGCCTCTGCTTATTACAGAGTAAGTGTTTCCATTGTGCATAATTTCCCATGCATTCCATTCCCCACCTTTGCTTTTCTTAACAGAAAAACACAAACACAAGAGCTTTCCAGTAATCTCTCGTAACTGAAAGATTTGTTTCCCAGGCCCCCATTTTTCTACGATAACAAAGCTTTGAATTCAGGACAAACCACAGGAAGGAAATAACTAGCACCATTATACCACTGCTACCTTCCTGTCCCTTCTCTATTCTGTGTCCTCTATTTGCCTCCTCTCTTGTTTTCCTTTTGTTGGTTTTGCAGACGCTTGCTATTGGACACGATCCACATGACATTAAGGTTGGTTTGGTTTGGTTTTTTAAGTTGTCTAGCACTGTCAAAGACAGATGTTCCAATCGTGTTAAGACACAGTCCCTCAAGAACAAGTGAGAACTAGGGAAACACTTGAAAGTAACTTGCCAACACTGTACAATAAGACTTCGAGGATGGCTCCACTTTCCTCAGCCTCCATTTTGGAAACTGGTGACTTCACTGACTTCTGAAAGAAACTACCAAGTTCGCTTCGTGGAGTTTCTTATATTCCATTCAATCCAACAGGTACTTATAAAGTACCTACTATGTACAAGGCTCTAACTTGGCACTAAGATTAAGAAGACAAAAATAAGCTAGGTGGCACAGTGGATAGAGCACCGGCCCTGGAGTCAGGAGGACACGAGTTCAAATCTGGCCTCAGACACAATACTTACTAGCTGTGTGACCCTGGGCAAAGTCACAACCCCAATTGCCTCACACAAAAAAAAAAGATAGTCCCTACCCTTGAGGAGCTTATATTCTATTGGGGGAACAAAGTCCAACAGATGAAGAAATTAAAATATCTACAATGTCATTTAAGGGGTGCAAGGGTGGACCAAACAACTGAGAAGGATGGCCAAAAGACTCCTATAAAATGGAGGCAGCAGAGATAAGCTCATGCCAACCTTAAAAAAAGAGGAATTCCCTTATGTGGGTCCCTTCACCATGTAGGTCACGGTCCCTCTGCACCTCAGAAGTTAATTCTGCATGAGTTACTGTAGCCAAAAAACCTCTTCTGCCAACTGTGATAAATCTCTCTAAGCAGATCATCAGCTAATCAGAAGACAAGATACACAGCTGATCACTGGGTCAATTCTTGAAGCCTTTCCAGCTCAGCAGGACCTGCCTAACCCTGTCTTCCTGACGGGAATGGTTGAGCATGCCTGCACTGGGGAGGTGTTCTCCAGGCTGGTCTGTGGGTCCCCCCCCCACCCCCAACCCCTGTAGATTCCCTTCCATGCCATGAGACAATTCAACTCAAGAGCTACCTCCTACAGCATTAGTGCCCATACACGTAGGTACACATATAGATGAATGAATGAATGAAATGCATCGTATCAATTCAGAACACATTTGCATTGAATTTTCCACGTAACATTGTGTTTCCCCAGTAAACTTCTTGAGGGCAGGGGCTGGCTCAGGAGACTCTGTATCTCCAGAGCCCAGGAGGGTAGCTGGAACATGGTGGGCACTTAACACACAAAGGCTTGTTGCACTGAATGAGGAGTCGTCTGTCTCCTCAGGTGTGCCATCCTGGAACATTAAAAGAATTAAAGATTTGGGAACAAGCCAGTAGCAGACTTCAAGCACGGGATGGACTCTTGGGCTGAGCAAGAGGGAAGGCTCATTAGAAGCAATACGGATCTGAGAGCTCAGGAAAGTCATCTTCAAAGAGAACAGGCTGGGGCAGCTAGGTGGCACAATGGGCAGAGCACCGGCCCTGAAGACAGGAGGACCTGAGTTCAAATCCGCCCTTAGACGCTTAACACTTACGAGCTGTGTGACTCTGGGCAAGTCACTTAACCCCAACTGCGTCACCGGAAAAAAAAAAAAAGACAAGGGGCCCCACAGACGAGCCGAGAAGAACACCTCCCCAGTGAGGCGCGTTCAGCAGTTCCCATTCTGCCGCTCTCTGTGGTCAGGGCAGATAAGTGGCACAATGGATAGAGCACCGGCCCTGGAATCTGGAGGACCCGAGTTCAAATCCAGCCTCAGACACTTGACGTTTACTAGCTGTGTGACCCTGGGCAAGTCACTTAACCCCATTGCCTAGCCAAAAAAAAGAGAAAGAGAGAGAGAGAGAGAGACAGAAAGAAGGTGGTCCCAGTGTGCACAAGGCGCCAGTCACGATTAACTGACAATAGTCATGCTTGCTAGCTGTTAAACTCTGCTTCTGCAATACATCCTCTCCCCAGTTCAGACACAGGTGTGATATGTGCAAACAGGTGGCAAGGCATTCTGGGACCAAGGAAGCCAAGGCACAGAGGGGCAGAGGAGCCAAGGACCAGTAGTAATGAGGCAGCTGGAATCACTTCATTTGAGCTTGCCTCTTCCCTCCTTGTCAAAGAACCAGGCCATGAAGAACCACTGTAAGCTCAGCGATCAGCCCCACCAACGTGGCTCGGTTCACATGCAACACATTATGACTTGGAAATGGTATTACGCTCCTTAATAACAACGTTCCCAGGAGTGGACGAGTAAGAACGCCCAGTAGGAGACCAAGCATCGACAGCAGGAAGCACAGGGAAGCTGGAAGGCTGAGTCCTGGGCTTCCATCGATCAGCCAACAAGCATTTACTAAGCAGCGCTCCCTTCTGAGACACCGCCTGACCAGGAAGTGAATCAATCAATAAGCAATTATTAAACACCTACTACTGTGAGCCGACCGCTAGGTGGTGGGAATACAGAAGTAAGGTAGTCTCCGCCCTTGAGGAGTTTACAGTCTCTTGGGGGAATCAATATACACACAGATACGCACATATATACAGACAAACATAAGGTAATGGGAGAGGGGGGAGAGAGACTGACATGGCCGAAGAAAGCACGGAGAGAAGGGAGAGGGAAATGTAGCAGGTGCAAGAGAGTTTCCTGAACCGTCTTCATGAGGCATGTCTGCATCAGGTTACTAAAAGCACGTTGGAAAGAGTGATTCCTATTGATTCTTGCTTCTAGTATTAAGTCCACAGGAAGATGGGCTTGTCAGGAAACATGAGATTATCCAAAGCGCACCATGGCAAGTCTTCATTGTTGGGGACCCTCTTTCTGATCCAGCCACTCTGGCATTGCGGAAAGACCCGGATTCTGACTCTACCATAAGCAGTAGCTGAAGGACCGAGAGAAAGTCACTTAGCCTCGCAAAGGCAGCTTCCCATCTGTAAAATGGAGACAATCCTCTCCACCTTGGAGGGCTGCTTCTCTCCGAACCATTCCTTCACCCATCCCTCACTGAGTCCACTGAACACTCTTCTTCCACCCCTGCTTCTTGCCTCAGTTTCTCCTTAATGGGTTTCTTTTGCGACAGTCAAGTACTTTCCTCCTGGTTCTTTCTTTGCTGTTAGTGTCCTCCTGCTCCTCGAACGAGCACGGGCCATCTCTCCTCATCGGAGTGCAAGCCTCAGAGATAACAGCAAGGACTGGCCGTTTGTTTTTTTTCTGTTTCTACCCTCAGTGCTCAGCAGAGTGATGCCAAATAAGTGGTTAATCCTTGATCTTACACGCCTTCCATCATTCATCGGTTCACACGCTGTAGCCCCTCAAGTGAATATTAGCTCTGAAAAAAGTAGAGGGCCGAGAGGCACGATGCCCCCAAGTCCATCTGGGGCAGCTCCCGTTCAGCTGCCGCCCTCATCACTCGCCCAGCCTCTCCATTCTCTCACCTCCCTACCGGAGGAAGGACTCTGCCTTGAGAGGGGAAAGGGCTCTAATTCAGAGGAGGACAGATCTCGGGGGGCGGGCCGGCGAAGGAGACAGCAGCTCCTCAGACTGCTACCCTGAAAGTCACTATGCTCTGTGGGTCTGTGTAGACAAAAAAGTCATTATTTGTAAGAAGTTCATAGGATCATGGATTCAGAGCTAGAAAAGACCTTGGCGGGCATCTGGTCCAACCCCCTCCTTTTCCCATCTTGTCAATGGGTTTCCTGTCTTGTGTCAGAAAAAGCCCAAGTGCGTTGGCAGCAAGGATGGGATACAGACCCTGTTTGTTCAAACAATCATTGGGTTTTGCCCCCTGCGCATGGGGTGTGGGCAGGCTATGGGATGTGAATGCCAGTTCCTGTGCTATAATCCTTTAATTCTGTGGTTATTATGTTCCTTTACCCAGAGGCTTAAGTGATAGGAATCTCTAAGAAGTGGAGAGATTCTTTTGTTTTTTGTTTTACTTGTGCACATTTGAAAGGCAAAGAATAAAAAAGGATTTCTGCCCTTTCTACATGAACAGATATTTCTTAAGAAACCCCCTGGGTTTCTCTCAGGACAAAAGTCCTTCCACCTTTCCCTAGGGCCACCCAAAGTCAGAAAGCTAAATCCTGCCGAATGGCCACTGCCATCCTGTTACTCTTGGGCATCCTGTTATGGAGCTGGTACTTAAAGAAAGCCCTGTCCAGCAGCCGGCTCACATGGGGCCTCGCAATCCTCTGTTTAGCAGTGGGGACAGAGCCCCGTAAAGGAAAGCCAGTTGGCAAGAGACTTCATATTGGGGGCCGGCTAGCAAGACCACCCCCATCTTCGTAGGACATCAAGTCTCTTGTCTGAGATCTGCTTTGTAGCAAGAAAATTACGCCCTTCCTTTAGCCCAGAAACTAGGCCAGCGTTTCACTGTGAAGCGGTCTGCAGCCCTCCACTGAGTCAGGAATCCTCAGAACTCGCCTTTCTTCTTTGGCTCTCCTCTCCATGAGCTTTTCTCATAGTTCTTACTCTGGCGATCATTTCCACCTCTGGTTTTGGACATGAGTAATCGTGCTCACGCACAACTGAGTCGTCGCTGGGACAAATCCAACTTGGTCCCAGTGAACAAGAATCTTGCTTCAAATGTTTAAACCGATAGTCATCGATGAAGTCGGCTCACCCCGCTGCGCTCCTTCTTTGCTCTGCACCTTTAGTTGTCTTTGTTTTCAGGCCCAAGCACATGATGTGTTTTCTGCTTCTCTGCACTGTCTAGAGCAGCTAGATGGTGCAGTAGATAAAGCAGGGAGAAGTCGGTTTGACCGCCAGCATGTGGGCCACTGAGGTTACGGCTAGGTGGTACAATGGGTAGAGCGCCGGGCCTGGCATCACAAAGACTCATCTTCTCGAGTTCAAATCCAGCCTCAGACACTTCCGAGCTGTGTGACCCTGGGCAAGTCACTTAACCTTATTTGGCTCAGCTTCCTCATCTGTAAAATGAGCTGGAGAAGGCAATGGCAAACTGCTTCAGTATCTTCACCAAGAAAACCCCAAATGGGGTCACAGAAAGTTGGACATGAACAACTGAAGAGCAGCAATGCTGTCTGTCCAGACCTGTCACAGGCATTGCCGCCTCTTCTCCGGCACAGACTGAGACGACCCCAGAACAAGCGTTGGGAGCCTGCTGCTCGGCAATCCCGCGGCCTCCCTGAAAGCCCCTCTCCCTGGCTGCTTTGTGCACGGCAGAATTCTCAATCGCCCCTTTACACTGAGCTCCCCCTCCCATCCTGCTGTCAGCTGCGCCTCACTGGCTGGGTCACACACTCCAAGGCTGATGGCCTGAAGCGAGCTCCTCCTCCTCCATCCGGCCATTTGGGACCCAGCTGGGCTCCCAGACGCTCCCAGGAGACCATCCACAACGCCCAGGGGACTGGCGGAGGCCGAGGACTCACAGCCACCCTTCCAGATCCTCTGCTGCTGGGAACCATGCTGGTGCCACACTGCTCCCAGGGTAAAGCCTTCTCTTGACTGACTTTTCAAGCTAACGAAGTATTCGCACCGTACCTCCCTAGACAATGTACTGCCTGTTTAGAAAACATCTAGGCAGCCATCCAAGCCAACGAGAAACCCTGAGGATGTGCCAAGCACCAAGGTGGATGCTGAGGATACAAAGAAAAACAACAGTATTTCCCGCAAAGTGATTCTACTCTAGGGGAAACCTCTCTCAGCCAGCGCAGCCCACCCTCCACAGAGCCACCAGTGATCTTCCCAAAGTGCCGGCACAACCACGACACTCCTCCAGTCCAGACACTCAAGCGGCTCCCTCTCACTTCAAGAATCAAATATAATGAGGGGGGCGGAACCAAGATGGCAGAGTGAAAGCAGTGACCTGCTAGAGCTCTCCCCCAAACCCCTCCAAATACCTGTAAAAAAAATGGCTCTAAACAAATTCTAAAGCAGCAGAACCCACAAAAAGACAGAGTGAAACAAATTTCCAGCCCAAGACAACCTGGATGGTTGATCTGAAAGGTATATCGCGCCAGGCAGGAGAGGAGCGCAGCGCAACATGGGTGCACAGGCCGCAGCGCCCCGGAGCAGGCCTCGGAGAGCTGAATCGCAGGCAGCTGTGGCGGTTTCCTGACTTCTCAACCCATGAATGCCAAAGAAAACTTGGAAGGTCAGTGGGAAAAGTCTGTGACTGCGGCGAAAGAAGAAGCTAGATATCAGCCACCCCAAAGGCAGCGGCTGGCTTCTGAGCTTCCAGCCCACAGACTGAGGGGGAATCAAGTGACTGATCAGAGAGGGATGGTAGGGATCTCTTTGCCAAGGCTGAGGCAGGAATCTCTTGCTTTGCTCGTGCTTAGATCTGGGTCACAGTTCTGAGGGGCGGTCCTGGGGCGAGGAGAAATGCTGGTGTCGTGAAGCTTCTTGTGGCGGTGGAAAGGAAAAACCTCACCCTTATCATAGCACCCTGGAAGAACTGAAAATTTTCAGGTCCCTACAAGTAGCTCAGAAAATAGCTGTACAAACCCCCGAAGCTTGGGACAGTACACTCTTCACATTGGAAGCTGACTTTTACCTTAACAAAGAGTTTAAAACTCAAGTAATTGGCCGGGATCATGAGCAAACCTCGCAAAAAGAGTCAGACTATATTATCTTACTTTGGTGACAAAGAAGATCAAAACATACAACCAGAAGAAGACAATGAAGCCAAGGCTCCTACATCCAAAGCCTCCAAGAAAAATATGAATCAGTCCCAGGCCTTGGAAGAGCTCAAAAAGGATTTTGAGAAGCAAGTAAAAGAAGTAAAGGAAAAACTGGGAAGAGAAACGAGAATGAAGCAAGAAAATCATGAAAAACAAGTCAACATCTTGCTAAAGGAGACCCCAAAAAATACTGAAGAAAATAACACCTTAAAAAATAGCCTAACCCAAATGGCAAAAGAGGTCCAAAAAGTCAATGAAGAAAAGAATGCCCTAAAGAGCAAGATTGGACAAATGGAAAAGGAAGTCCAAAAGCTTACTGAAGAAAATACTTCCTTAAAAATTAGAATAGAGCAATTGGAAGCTAGTGACTTTATGAGAAATCAAGACACTGTAAAACAAATCCAAAAGAATGAAAAATTAGAAAACAATGTGAAATATCTCATTGGAAAAAAATCTGACCTGGAAAATAGATCCAGGAGAGAGAATTTAAAAAGTATTGGACTATCTGAAAGCCATGATCAAAAAAAGAAATTATCAAGGAGAACTGCCCTGATATTTTAGAACCAGAGGGCAAAATAGAAATTGAAAGAAACCACCCATCTCCTCCTGAAAGAGATCCCCAAAGGAAAACTCCTAGGAATATTGTAGTCAAATTCCAGAGTTCCCAGGTCAAAGAGAAAATATTACAAGCTGCCAGAAAGAAACAATTCAAGTATTGTGGAAACACATTCAGGATAACACAAGATTTAGCAGTTTCTACATTAAGGGACCGCAGGGCATGGAATATAATATTCCAGAGGGCAAAGGAGATAGGATTACAACCAAGAATCACCTACCCAGCAAAACTGAGTATAATCCTTCAGGGGAAAAAATGGACATTCAGTGAAATAGAGGACTTTCAAGCATTCTTGATGAAAAGACCAGAACTGAAAAGAAAATTTGACTTTCAAATTCAAGACTCAAGTGGAACATGAAGAGGCAAACAAGAAAGAGATATCATAAGAGACTTATTAAGGCTGAACTGTTTACATTCCTGCATGGAAAGATGATATTTGTAACTCATGAGACATTTGTCAGTATTAGGGTAGTTGGAGAGAAAAAATTATATGTGTGTAGATAGATAGATAGATAGATAGATAGATAGATAGATAGATAGATAGAGGGCACACAGCGAGTTGAAGATGAAGGGGTCATATCTGGAGAATAGAATTAAGGGGTGAGAGAGGATTATACTAGGAGAAGGAGAAAAGGAGAGGTAAAACAGGTAAATTATCTCACAAAAAAAAAAAGAAAAGGCTCTTACAGTGGAGGGGAAATGGGGGGAGGTGAGAGGGAATGAGTGAATCTTATTCTCATAGGATTTGACTTAAGGAGGGAATAACATACACACTCAATGGGGTATGGAAATCTGTCTTACCCTACAGGAAAATAGGGGGGGGAAGGGGACAAGAGAGTAGGGGGATGATAGAGAGGAGGGCAGATTGGGAAAGGGGGTAATCAGAAGCAAATACTTCTGAGGAGGGACAGGGTCAAAATAAAGAATAGAATAAATGGGGGGGGGTCAGGATAGGATTAAGGGAAATAGAATTAGCTTTTCACAGCATCTCTACTACCGAAGTGTTTTGCATAACTGCACATGTATAACCTATATTGAGTTGCTTGCCTTTTCAATAAGGGTGGATGGAGAGGGAGGAAGAAAACTTGGAACCCAAAGTTTTAAAAACACATGTTTAAAAAAAAAATGTTTTCACATGCAACTGGGAATAAGAAATACAGGAAATGGGGTACAGAAATCTATCATGGCCTACAGGAAAATAGAAGGGGGAAGGTGTGGAGAGATAGAAGGGAAGGCAGACTAGGGGAAGGGGTATTCAGAATGCATGCCATCTTGGGGTGGGGGAGGGGGCGAGATGGGGTGAAAATTTGGAACTCAAAATTTTGTGGAAGTAAATGTTGAAAACTAAAAATAAATAAATTTATATTGAAAAAAATAAAATAAATTTCATATAAAAAAATAAAAATAAATAAAAATAGATTCTGCTGAAGCACAAACCAAAAAAAAAAAAAAGAAGTGGAATAAATGAGGCACAGGCACACGGCCCCTTGAGGAGAAAAGTCTGGCAGAAGACAGATGAGCCCCAAGAACAATCTCTAGAGAAGGAGACTCTTTGGGATTCCACAGGACTGTCCCTCCAACTTCCCAGTCCTGCCCCTGCTTTACAAGGAAAGCCAGGAATAAGAAGAATTTGCCCAGAGGGACCAAGTATGGTGGGTTACAGAAAACTGGAAACTCCCTGAGGCCAGGGGCTCTCACTGTTGACTTTATACCCCCAGGGTCTGGCAAACAGTAGGTCCTCAATTAAATGTTTAGGGATTGAACTGCACCAAGGCACAGTTAGTCAGTCAGTCAATACACATTTTTAAGCACTTGCTATGTGTCAGGCACAGCTTTAAGCACCAGCGACACCAAGAAAGGCCCTCAAGGAACTCGCAGTCTAGACAACATTTAAACAAATGTTTAACATTAACATAGCAAACAACTGTACCAACAAGTCAGATGCTGGATTGAATCAAAGACAATCAACAGAGGGAATGCGCTAAACTGGAATGAAGGAGGATCAGGAAAGGTTTCCTCTAGAAAGTGAGCTTGATCCACCCTTGAAGGAAGCAAAGGGAGCCAGGAGATGGAAATGAGGAGGATTCCAGGTATGGGGACAGCCAGGTCAAATGTCTGGAGTCAGTAAATGGAGTGTCTTGGATAAAGAACAGCAAGCAGGTCAGTGCTACTGGTTCTCAGCACACTGCAAGGGTGGGGGTGGGGGTAAGGTATAAGACTGGAAGGGGGAGGGGGCTAGATTATGAAGAGCTTTGAGTGCCAAACAGAGCACTTTGTATTGTGTCCTGGAGATGACAGGGAGCCGCTAAAGTTTAAAGAGTACAGGGGTGACGTGATCAGGGCTGCGCTTTAAGAAAATCTCTTAGGAGGATGGACTGGAGTGGGGAGAGACTTGAGGCAGGTAGACCTCGTGCCCTCAGCACCTCTTGCAATAGTGTGAGGTGATGAGGGCAGTGTCAGAGGAGAAAAGGAGGCGTATTCGAGAGATGCTGCAAAGATGAAATCAACAGGCATTGGCAACGGGTTGAACATGGGGAATGAAAGAGAGCAAGGAGTTAGGATGCCTCCTACCTGTGAGCCTGAGGGACCAGGAGGATGGTGTTATCATCTATAGTAATGGAAAGGAGGAGGAGGTGAGGACTCAGGGGGAAAGACAATGGGTGCCACGTTTGAGTATAAGACGTCTATTGGACATCTGGTTTGAGATGTCTGAAAGGCAGATGGAGATGTGAGATTGGCGCTCAGTGGGTTAGGGTTATGGGAAACCATCAGCATAGAGATGGTCATTAAACCCATGGAATCTGATGAGATCACCAAGTGAAATAGTATAGAAGGAGAAGAGGACCCAGGGGAGAACCATGAGGGACGGCCACAATGAGAGGGCATGATTTGGAAGCGGACTGAGCAAGGGAGACAAAGAAGGGTCAGAAAGGTGGGAGGAGAACCAGGAGAGGGCGGGTGTCCTGAAAACCTGAAGTAAAGAGAGTATCAAGGAGGAGAAAGTGACCAATAGTGTCAGCGGTGGCAGAGAGGTCGAGGGGAATGAGCACTGAGAAAAAGGCTGTTAGATTCGTCAACTAAGAGATCACTGCTAACTTTGCAGAGAGAAGAATCGTCTTTAAAGGTCTAGGGTAAAAATGAATATTTTCATCTATAAAGAACAAAAAGTAAGACAATCTCAGCTCCAACATGGTTTGCCAATTTTTGTTCAAAAGAGGCAAGACTGTTGTTTTTAATAACGTTTCCTTCAATAAGACAAAAACCAAGCATATCCCCTTGAAAGCCTTCAATTCTTACCTGACGATAAGCTCTGTAGATCACATCGAACAGGAAAGCCTGGGGCATTTCACTGGCCCGGTGCTTGGCCCGGTCTAATGACTGGTCTAAACAACCATCTGCAGATGGAGTAATGACCGTGGACACGAGGGGGCGGATAGCTCCTGCTGCCTGTGGAATAAAGAGAAAGCAGTAAATGATACTTTGTACCTAGAGAACTTGGGAAAAGAAGACGTCTGCGCTCCCGATATCATTGACAACCACCTCAAATCTGGGGTCCTTCTAGTGGACTCCCTCAAAGAAACACTGGGCGAGGGATCTGTTAGGATGTCCAAGAGCCAGCCCCACAGTGGGACTGTGAAGAGGGAATAGAAGATTTTCCATTCCAGGTTTAGCATCTGTAATCAATGACTATTCAAAAGCCCACTCCCTGAGGAAGCTGGGATGTTCACTGATGAGAAGGAAAGAAGTGTGTTGGGAAAGAACCTCAGTGCAATGTAGACAGCTATTCACAAAAGCAAGAGTGAACTAATGTGCATTTACAAAATTCTGACACACCATGTAATTCAGTAAATTCAAGACACATCTTTGGAGTCTCTGAGATGGGAATCAACAGTGACATGAAACACGTCGTTTCCAGGCCTTGCTCTAATTTCTAGGAAAAGCCAAGGTTTTTCAGGCATTTCCTTGGCCCTTACTCCCCTAGCAGGCGGTCCCTCCTCAAGCAAAGCCCCCCTAACATCCAGTGTTCTGGCGGTAACTGGACCTCATTAACAGATGCCCAAACCTTCTTTTTTTTTGGAAGACAAGAGGTGGATCACATACACCCACACATCCACACCCTTCCTTCAAGGGAAGGGAGAGGCAGAATTGGACCGGACCTCAGTCGTGAGATGGGCTAACCCCCTCATTTTACAGAAGAGTATACTGAGGACCAGAAAAGGCAAAGGACTTGCTATCCAACATAATAATTGTCAGAGAAAAGATTTGAACTGAGGTCCCCTGCCTCCAGAGCTGGCACCTCCACTACCCCACGGTGCCTCCCATGATCCTCTAGTGACTAAAGTCTAGTCTGACCCTCTCTATTACCCCACGGTGCCTCCCACGATCCTCTCGTCTGACCCTCTCCTTTGAAAAAAGAAACGGTGGCGTCCCAACGAGATGAAGAACTCAGCCAAGAGCTGATCATCAGAAGTTAGACTGAAGCCTCTGAAGGCAGGGGCAGGCTTCTCTCCACCGCCGTACCATCCCACTTCTCACTCCGACTTCCTCTGACCCGTGTGTGACGCTTCCCATGTCCAGTGGGGAACATGCACACAGATAATGAAGCCTCATGACAATGACTCATCAGGATGCAGGACATTATCGGACAGGCTGCCTCCAAATAAGGTCCTTTGAGTCTTTCATCAATTAAACACATATTCTGCGGAGTCCAAGAAGGTCTCACCTCGTCCAAGATGAGGCTCTACTCCAACCAGCGGTCAAACACAGGGCAAGGTATTCGAGAAGAAACAACAATTAGCAAATTCATGAACTGTGACTGTTCCTAACTGTAGAAATAGAAACAATTATTTGAGTGTAGTCACACTCAGATTATGGGTAAGGGCTTAGACGCATGAAAGTAAGCCTGGGTCCACACTAGGTCTCAGATGTCATTCACATGGGAAATGCAAACACACTCTTTACTTGTTCACTCGTGTGTACTAAGAGCAAACTGTCTTGGCGGCAGTAGTAGACAGCGCAGCACAGATTTGTTGTTGTGGTTATCATTCTTATTCTCACTCCTCTCCCTCTTCTTCTTCTTCTTCTTCCTCCCCTCTTCTTCCGTTTTCTGACTCTCAGTGACTCCATTCAGGGTTTTCTTGGCAGAGATCCTGGAGTGCATTGCCATTTCTTTCTCCAGCCCATTTTATAGATGAGGAAACTGAGGCAAACAGGGTGAAGTGACTTGCCCAGGGTCACACGGCTATTAAGTATCTGAGGCTAGATTTGAATTCATGAAGATGAGTATTCCAGATTCCAAGTCCAGGGTTATACCCACTTCACCACCCACCTACGCCCCTGAAAACTGTAAAGCGCTATACAAATACAGTAAGCTGGGCCCCTGCGTGCCTGCCACACAGCATACACTGCCCTTCTGTTTGTTGACTGAATAACTTTGACAGGAGAGGAAGACACGGGTGAAAAGTCTGATTTCAAGTACTCTCTTTAAATTTGTATACACAGAGAGGGCAAAACAACTGCATTACAGGCAAAATTCAGCTGGGGCCATGAACCAAATTCTACTTTTTCTAAGGGATGAAAGCGACAATACTATGATCATATTTAAAAGCACCACCCTATGGCATAGAGGAAGGAAAAGAGTCTATTTCATTGACCATCCAAAGAAAGATAGAAAAAATAAACCTAGGGCTACACGACTGAGAGGCTCTTCACTCAGAGGAACTCCCTGGGGTTTGGGAGCCCCCACTGAAGGGGAGCCCATCCCCACATGACTCAACAGACCTTCAGGAAGGCTGCCAAGGGGAATCATTGGACTTGATAACTTCCAAAGTCACCTCTAGCTGGAAATCTTTGATCCTATGATCTCCAATCCCCTGAACTCCCCTCTGCACTAAGTTAAGAAGATGTAAATAATAACTATTTTATCAGGATGCCTTGAAACACACGTGAAGAGTGAAGCAAAAAAAAAAAAAATAGGCCATGTTCAAAAATATGTCTCATTTTCCATCTTTATCATCATCGGAAATTTTTATCACACACTAGTTTATTGGCAAGTTATTATTAAGATCTCCTTGGGAAATTACCAAGACGAGCTCTGACTCCAGGCTCGGAAGCTCAGCCTCCCAATGACTATTGTCTGCTCGTCCTGATCCACTCAGATACTTCCAAATCCAAACGAGGGAAGTCATCAGAGCCTGTGAGACGAAGGGCCTCTACCTTCAACCATCCATGTCCAAAATTTAAACAATCTTAGGCAATGATCTCTCTTACAGGTAGCGACATGTAGCTCTCTCTCCCAGACACCTGAGATCCTGCTAATTACGACAGCCCACAGAACAAGGCCTCCCACCGCATAATCACCATTTCAACTTGCTGGGCTGTCTTCATCGAAAGACTACTTATTAAAAGTTTATAGATTGGCATCTTCAAAGGTAAAACAATCGCGAGTAATTACAAGATTAAAAAATCTCACATTGTCGGAGGGACACTTTCATTGCAGCCTTTGAATAACATAAACTGGATGGAAATTTCATTCATTAAAAGCACCTCCAGCACAGCCTCAAGGTTTTATTGCCCAAAGTGAGCAGTCAATATCCAAGCAGAGCTCAGAAATGTCTAAAAGGTTTAAGCTATCATTTTACTTTCAATATACTTTTTATTTTGTTAAATATCTCTAAATTGCATGTAAAAAAATTAACCATCTTTTTTTTTCAACTTGGAATTCTAAACTCTCTGCCTCCCTCCTGCCCCTCCCTCACCCCTTGAGAAAGCAAGCAGAATGATATCGATTACACAGAAATCACGCAGAACATACTTCCATGTTAACCATATGACAAAAGAAAACAGGAGAAAACAGGAAAAATAAGAAAAATGTTCAAAGTCTGCTTCAATCTGTGTTCAGAGTCCATCAGGTTTCTCTCTGGAGGCAGATATAAGTTATCTTTTTATTAACTACCTTTTCCTCCTGGAGAAAACAAAAGAAAAGGTACTACTCTTCCACTTGCATTCTAATTTGCTTCAGAGTGGCTTGGGCTGCGATTTGGAACCTCATAGATATAAATGAGTTACTTGCCCTAGAGATAATCGCCACATGCTAAGTTAACAATGCAATTATATGGAACAAGCATTCATTAAGGGTGCTGTACTTGGCCAGCCCTGGGCTAGGCAAGGGGCAGACAAAGGCAAAACTGAAATAGGCCCTGCCCTTGAAGACTTTATATTTTAAAATAAGTAAGAACAGCACAGCACGGTGAAGACTCTCTCTCCATAGGGATAGGGAATGCATAGGGGCTG
Source organism: Vombatus ursinus (assembly GCF_900497805.2). Lineage (NCBI taxonomy): Eukaryota > Metazoa > Chordata > Mammalia > Diprotodontia > Vombatidae > Vombatus > Vombatus ursinus. The sequence continues at coordinate 14,933,524 of NW_020954577.1, read as the reverse complement.
GTCCCGTGACTGCATTAGGACAGAGAAGTCCTGGATAAGGAAACGCCCCCCACCAACGTAGGCTAGCAGCTTATGGTTCTACAGAAGTTAAGAGACTTGCCCAGAGTCTTCCAGGCAGTATGTGTCAGAGGCGACACTCAAACCCAGGTTTTCCTTTCCCCAAAGCCAGTGTCTGACCACTAGACTGCCCTGTCTTTCCTATCACAAGCAGCTGGTACAATCTCTATCTTGTTCTATAGGTGGCTACTAGCCCTCGGCAGACTATGTTGGTTTTGGGGCTTCTCTGGGAGTTCACAGCTCTTCCAGGGCTTCCAATAGCCCCACGGTAATGACAGCTTGGTGTTCTGGGAACATGATCAACCCTGAAGCTCAGGCCCTCAGGGCCCAGATTGACCAGCCTTGTGTCCTATCCCACGGCCAAACTGCGCATCAACGGGGGTCTCAGACAGCCCAAAGAGAATCTGGAATCCCCGACATCTCAAACCCAGCCAAGCTAAGGGGAATGTGGCCATTTGCCTTGCTCTGATCTACCTGAGAAATGTAGTAGAGAGGAAGACAAGAAAGCTGACTGATACTCCAGATGGGTGCTGCCAGCACAGAGTACTGAGAGAGACGACTTCTCTTCCATTCTTGCCACCCAAGACTACGTGCTCATTTTGGGAGCCAGGTCACGTGCCTGGCTGATACTAGACTTGCAGACTACTCAAACCCATTCACAAAACGTGGCAGCCAGAAGAGATCTTGGTGACCGACCCCCTATGCCATTTCTCTGCCCCTATCAACCCACGTTACAGACAAGCAAACGAAGGCCCAGGGAGGTGTAGTGGTTTGCCTGCGGTCACAGAGCCACGGCCCGAATCCTGACCTCTTGACTCCAGTCAAGTCCACAACCCACAAGCGAATTCACGTTCTACTCCCTTGATTCCAACTAATGGTGACGCCTGATACCGCACAACTTTCATTTCTAATCATGATGAACCTCCTTATCATCATCTGGCCAGGACTTCACAGAGAGCTGAGACAGGCACAGCGAATGAAGGCACAGTAGACTGGCACTGGCAGGGACCGTGGGGCAGCCCCTCCCAGAATCACAGTTCTTCCAAGGGGGCTCTTCGAGGTCAGCTGAACAATGATCTCCCCAACAATGGAACAAACTAGTTGTCATCTAGCCTCTGATGAGAAGGGATGACGATGAAGACGATGACGTCAGCAAATATTCATGCGGTGCCTACTGTGTGCCGGTGCTTTACAAATACCATCTCAGGAATCTGCCGCTCCCCAGGCAATCCACTGTCCCTTGGGAGAGTGCTGATTTTGGGAAGCTTCTTTGCTAGCAGATATTTAGTGATCTCCATCCACTGCTCCTAGTTTTTCTCTCTGGTACCACGGAGTATAAGCAAGTCCTCTGCCCAACCCCTCAATAAGAAAATAAGGAAACTAAGTCCAAAAGTAAGCTAAGCTGCTTGCTGGGGGCTAACCTGGGAAAAGTACAATGTAACAAAATAGGACTGGAAGGGAATTTAGAAACTCCCTAGCCCAACCCCCTCATTTAACAAATGAGGAAACTGAGGCCCGGAAGGGGGAATGATCATCTTCAGAGAGGAGAACACTAAAGTTTGATGACCTTCCCCAGGTCACCCAAGTAGTAATTGCACATAATGCACTAAGGGTTGAATGGCCACTGGTTGGAGATGTTATAGAGGGGATTACTGGTCTCTTCCAACTTTGATCCAAACCCAAATCCTCTGATTCTAACTATAGGGAACATTCCACTATACCCCTCTTTCTCTCTTTAAAGACTGCTCTGCAAAGTCCAGTCAGGTCCATGATCTCCCACGCTAGTCCATGGAAGCTTTCAGAATCCTTACTTGTCTCAGGAAGCCTCTTCCAAAGCCTCTGTGGATTAGCTCCAATTTATCCTGTCTGTAGCTTGTTTGTTCTCAGATGCTTACAGGCTACTCCCCCGTTAGACGGGGAGCTCCTTGAGGGCAGGGACTGTCTTTCGCCTCTCCTTGTATTCCCAGGACTTAGCACAGTGCCAGGCACACCGTAGATACTTTATAAATGTTTGTTGACTAACTGACACAACTTTCTAACGAATCCCTGGTCTGAAAAGGGACCTTCGGGCAGAGCTTAGACTAAGAGCACGGGGCAAGAAGGCACCAAGTGTGAAGTAAGCCAGGGGTCAAGAGCCCCAGACAAGCAACAAACTAAAGGAGGACTGAGCCTCGCACCATCTCGAGCCCGGATTGTGTCTCCCACCATTCCCCTCCCTCTGTGCCACTTAGCAGTCAGTGGCACAGGACGCATGGGAAATCGTCCAGACAACTAGAAGGAAAGAGTCTGATCACTAGCAGAATTTTCCACTAATTATTCTCATCTTTTATTGTCGTCATTGTTCACAGCCCTTGGAGGGCGAGTGCTCTAAACCTATTGGCAGGAGACGGTCACCGGGGAGCTGGCATCAAAGGAAACATTTCAAGACGAGCCCAGAGTTCTAACCAATGATGAAGCTGCCTTCTCAGTGGAGTCAGGAACAATTTCAGAGAACTCCTTCAGGCCTGATTTGTGGGCTTTACTCAAGACAGACACACAGTGTGACGATCGTACAAGGTCATTTTGATGAACACGAGGAAATGGAACCGTCCAAGACAAGGGACTTGGCCGGCTCCGGAGGAAACTCCAGAAGCAACTGGGCGGGTGAGGCGAAAAGCAACTGGTTTTCATCCCTCCCTAAAACGTCGAAGTTCTCTATGTCAGGGTCATGGATTTGGGGTGGGAAAGGCTACTCCATCCCATACCCTGCTCCTAAACCTAGGGAGAGAACTGAGGCCAAGAGAGGGCTCAGGACTTTCCCCAAATCACCTGGGTATTTAAGCATCAAAGCTGGGATTCAAATCTGACTGCAAATTTTATGTTTTTTCCTAACCATGTTCTGTGGAGCATTATACGTCCCTGGTCAAAGTCTCATTTGCTCATCCAAATAAAGCAGTAGCTAGAATCCCTGACTTGTTCCAAAGGGTGCCCTAAGATGGCAGACAGCCTGGCACAAGGGAACCTGGGTTTGTGATCAGAGAAGCTAGGTTCAAATCCCAGCTCTGCCACTTACAAGGCACTCCCCTTCTCCGGGCCTCGGTTTCCTCATGTGTAAATGTGAGGGGACTGGATCGGGTGGCACATTAGTGAGATTCCAATGCAGATGCTCCTACCCTGGGGTCCGAAGACCTCTTCCCCACAAGGAGACTTAGGGGAGATTCCGGGGAATCTGTGGCCTTGACGGAGGGAAACGGGTCTTCTTTCATTAACTGTTAATTTCCTGTGCAGTCCTATGTAGTTTATTTCGTTCATTTAAAAACCCAACTCGGAGAAGAGGCCCACGGGCTCCAGGAGCCAGCCACCAAAGGAGAACACCACACCAAGAAAGGAAGTCCCCCCTCCAGGGCCATTAACCCTCCAAGGGCCAGCTTCTCTCATTCAGTGCTTGGGAGCTGTGAGATCACAAAAGGACACCACCCAGTGCTCACTGTTTGCTTTCCACTCTTAATGCCTACTTGTAGTATACAGTAACAAGAGTGGGAAGCGAAGGGGGACAAGCACTTATTAAGCACCTACTGTGTGCTATGCACTCAACAAAGATCTCACTTGATCCTCACAACAACCCCGGGAGGTAAGCACAATTATTATCCCCATTTTATATTTGAGGAAACTGAGGCACACAGAGGTTTAATTGACTCACCCAGGGTCACAGAGCTGGTAAGTGCCAGAGGCTAGATTTGAACTGAGGTCTTCCAGACTCCTTGCCCAGAGCTCTACCCACTGCCCCACGTAGCTGCCTCTTTCTATTCACCTCACTCAGCAAAACATACAACACAACAGCCAGTAATCTGTCATTTGATGCCTCCTCAGAATGACATCGGTGTAGTCAAAAAACCTCCAAGGTGTGAGGGTCAAGTCTCTTTTGCCACAGGCTCCCTCTGCTCCAGCCCTGCCCCAACCCCCACCTCCTAAGCCCTCCCTCTCCTTTTCTCATTTCTTCTCTGCTGAATTCCTCCAGCTTCCCTAGTGGTTCCCTGCCTGGGACATCACAAGAGAAGCCAATCCAGCACGGCCTGCTAGGGGCCACCTCCAACTCCTGGCCTCCTCTGGCCTCCCTGAGCTGCTCCGAATCAATAAATAAGAAACACGTGTTGTTGAACGAATGAACAATCCACGGACGGAGGGAGACCACTCGTCTAACCAGAGAGGAACAAAGAAAATCTGGTATAAAACATGACCCCAGTCCTAGGATTGTGGGAGTCTTCTCCCTAGAGCATAGGGTTCTCCTCCTGTCCGGCAACCATCTCTTCCAAGGCCCTGGGAAAAGTTCTGGCTCTATTCCTTCCCCGTCTCCCTTTGGAGGCATCCAGAACTGCTCACACTTTATTCGGGGGGGGGGGGCGCTACTTTGGGGTCTTTCCCTACTTGTCTCCCCCTGGATGTCCCTAACCTTGGATGTTCAAGCCCCACAGTCTTTCCTTCTGCCAGTGATAACATGTATACTGCTTTTAGCATCGAATATTTCTTCTCATTCTCCTGGGAAACCCCTGCTGTCTTAAAATCATGGCACCAGACTGGGACACAGCCACCTACCCCGTGATCTTTGGCAGCAGTGACCACGCTCACGAGGACATCTTCCTCCACAAAGGGCCTCACAGCATCGTGGATGATCACAACCGTGGGGGTGGGCAGCTTGGAATGGGGGTGGTCTCCTGCCAAGGCCTTCAGCCCATTGAAAATGGACCGATGGCGGGTGGCGCCAGCTTCAACCAGGGTGACTCGCTGATGCTGGTACTGATGGATGATGGCCCTCATCATGTCCATGTTCTCACTGGTCACAGCCACAACAATATCTTTTATCCAGCTCACCCTAAAAGAAAGAAGACAAAAAGCCACATCATAGACAAAAAGGTCCTTAGAGACACAAGCAAAGTTATACGAGATTACTAAGTGAAATTATTGACCACATACATCCACTGGGACTCCACTGGGAGTCACAGACAAGGGAGTAGAGTATAACTTACCCCCTAAATATCCATAAAATCACTTTTTGTGAGAGCCAAAAACTGGAACTGAAGTGGAACTGAATTGTGATATGACTGTTAAGAAACATGATTGTGCCCTGAGATGTGACAAAGATGAGGAATTCAGAGAAAAAACAGGATGCAGAGAAAAGAAAGCAGAGAACAGACGAGAAAGACGATGACCCACACAGGATACACACCAAGGAGAGGAGCCAGGATGAGGGCAATAACCAGGCTTGGGGATGGCACAGGCGATAACACACGTTTTTCTCTTCTTAGAAGAGAGACTGGAGACTATGGGTGTGGAAGAGTACATCCCCTGGCAGATCAGACACTAGTTTTGCTTAAATACATTTCTTTACTGTGCGACTATTCAATGGTAAAGTGGATAGATCCAAAAATGCCAGAAATAAAAGATATAAGTAAAACTTTAAAAAACAGAAAGAAAGACACTGCCCTGAGAGAGCGTCTCAGCTCTCCAGGTTATGGTACTCTTTACATAATCCACCAATCACTGCCACCATTCTCCAGTAAAAAAGCCCCATAGTAGGGCATCACATTGACCTTATTTAGAAAAAAAAAAAAATTCCCTTTAGCAGCAAAGACTAAACTCCAAATGTGAACACTGAATTTTTTAAATGGTCCTTTTAAAATTTTGCTTCCCCACCCCAAAATCTACAAAAAAACATGACATTGTCCCACTGGGGTGGGGAATGTGGAATTAAAAACACTATGAGAAGCAAGCACAGAAGGATCTGCTCCTTACAGAAAAGGAAAGGATCCAAAAAGCCCTTCCCTGTCTCCAGCTGAGAGCCATTGATACATTCGGTGGAGATCCAGATGCAGGCCCAGACCCGTGTGCCTTCACTCCCTCCTCCACCAGTGTTCCCAGCCTCAGGGACAGCACTGTTCCCCAGGAGTCCTCCCAGGAGGTGCTCACCTCCAGAATCCCTCCCATTTTTATAAACCACTTGCAGCAGAGGTAGCACGTCATGGTGGGTAGGAAGCTGGCCTCTGAACCAGGAAGCCCTGAGTTCAAGCCCTTTGTCAAACTATAATGGCTGTAGGACCCTGGACCCTGGACCCTGACCTAATCGCCCAGCCAACTCTCTCAAACTCTAATTGGCATTGTTATAAGGCAGGGGTAGGGAACCTGCAGCCTCGAGGCTACATATCACTTTCTAGGTCCTCAAGTTCGGCCCTCTGACTGAATCCAAACTTCACAGAATAAATCACCTTAATAAAAGGATTTGTTCTGTAAAACTTTGGACTCAGTCAAAAGGCTGCACCAAAGACCTAGAAGGCCACATGTGGCCTTGAGACTGCAGATTCCCCACCTCTGTTTTAGGGAGCTCCTTCACCAAGAATCTGCTATTCCAATGAAATCCAAAAACCCATTTACAGCCAACATATTCCATAAAATTTATGCGGGTTTTCCAGGTTTTTTTTCCAAAAGCCCTCTTTCCCTCTTTCCAAAAGTCATTTTTGAAACTAAAACCTCTCCAGGGAAATGACCACCTTAACCCCCCAAACTCCAGACTTGGATTTCAATACTGGGGACGGGGCAGCAGTGGGAAGAGCACCAGACCTGGAGTCAGGAAGACTCATCTTCCTGAGTTCAAATCTGGCCTCAGTCATTTACAAACTGCGTGACCCTTCAAGGATTAAGGGTCGTGCGCCTGTGCTCGGATCTTTAAATTCTTCCAGGAGATTAGGATATACATTCTTTGGTGGCGGATGTTTGCTCTCTTGTCACCTCATTACCTATATAAGGGGAGGGGAAGATGTTAATTGAACCAGTCATTCCCCCCTCCACCCCCGAAATCCACTCAAAGTAATTAACCAGATGCTCTCCCTTTATCAGGTGAGTATATCTCCAGTGAATCACTAAATCAGAGACACTAAAATATGTTTGGGAAAAGTCACTCAGCAGTTTGGAAGGGGTGAAGGCCATTGGGTAAAATTGTTTTCGCACAGAAAGTATATTCGAACTGGTTAAAGAATCAGTCACACCCTGTGAATAAGCCAGGTCAGAACCTGGAGGTTCCCACAGCACGCCCAAAGGTGGAGCAATTCCAGCTAAACCCTGACAGGGGATGGATGGATGGATTGGGGGAGGGGGCAGGCGGGGAGAAGATCTTCTGCCCCACCCCCCTTCCGGATCAGGTCAGAAGATTTGGACTCTCCAGCCACATTTCAGCAGCAGCCCTGTCTTCCTGAGTCACAAAGAAAGCCAACAGCAGGGCTGTGTCAGGGATGACCCTGAGGCCCCACAGAGGCACGTCAGGCCTAATGGGAAAACCAGGAATTGCCCAACGAAGAAGAAAGAGGAACATCCAGGAGCTCTGAGCGACCCCTTCGGCCCAGGCTCTCTAAGCTTGAACCCACTTTGCTCTGGCCTCTGCATGTGCTTGTAGGTGCCGGGAACCGCAGTTTGGAGAATGTATGGTAAAAACTATCCTCGCTGTACCCCCTTAGGAAATACCTGTTTCTAAAAGCTAATTAAGCGTGGCTGACTAATTGATAGCCACCGATAGTCCAAGGGGAAGGGGTCACACCAGCAACAGCGAGTGAGCAACAGCACTGGAAATATTCGAAGCCCCTCTGGATTACTCTAGAACCCTGGACACAGAAGTCGCTGGCCCACCTCTTAGGACCCGGGCTGCCAGTGTAAATAGGGCTGGGCAGTCACATCCAAGTCCACGCTGCTCCTCCGTTCTTCCAAAGGCTCATTCTGGGGCAGCCAGGTGGCACAGTGGGTCGTGATGGACCCGGAGTCAGGAGGACACGAGTTCAAATCCTGCCCCAGACCCTTACTAATGAGACAACTCGAGCAAATCATTTCACATCTCTCACCTCCAGTTTTCTCATGGGGATAATAAAGGCACTTCCTCCTCAGGACTGTTGTGAGAATGAAATGACAGATGCAATGGCCTTCGTAAACCTTAACTCACCACCGAGCTTTTAATTATGACGGTCATCATTTACAATACCACCCTCCCTAGATTCAGAACTGTTTTAAATTTACGATAATCATGGCAATAGCTAGCATTTATAGGGTGCCTACTCCACGTTGGCCACGGGGCTAAGTGCTTTACAAATATCTTGAGCGTCACAACCACCCTGGGAGGCAGGTGGTGTTACTCTACCCATTTCACAGATGAGCAAGTCTAGGGTCCCCAAGTCCCGATAGCGGCATCGTGGGCCACCACACCGTCAGGACAATCTGACAAGTCTCGCTTCAGCTTATTCTCAAACCAGAGAATCATCTGAAAACTGTCCTGAGCAAGCTTCCCGCAAAGGGGCCCATCGTGCCAATGCGGAGCGGCGCGCCGGGAGGGCCCATCTGCGGTAGTCTCTACCCAACCACAAGGGAAGCTCGTGGAGGCGGCGTCCCACGCGCGGCGGCCACGGAGGGGCTGGCCGGCTGCGGCGGGACGTCCCGATGTAAATCAAGGGGGATGGGGGGGGCACAAATAAGGCCCGGGCCTTTCTCCTGCTCCATCCAGCCAGAGTCTCCCGGGCAGAAGCCCGGGGAAGCTAAAGCTCAAGCCGCCGCTTATCTCGGGGTCCCGGGGGAAGGACGGGCTGAGATCAGAGCTCGGGGATGGCCTCCAGGGTGTCTCTGCCGCTCCCCCCGGGCGGCGGCCCCCCCCCCCCCCCCCCCCCCCCCCCCCCCCCCCGCGGGGGGCAGCGGGCGGGGGCGGGGGGGAGGGGCGGGACTAGGAGCGGACGGGCCCCGCCCTCCACGCACGCGCGCAGGCGCGCACGCGCGCACGCAGGCCGGCCGACGCTCCCGCCCCCGCCCCCGCCCCCGCCCCCGCCTGCCGCGCCGTCCCTACCTCTGGAGGGCCTGCAGCGTGTAGCTGATGAGCGGCCTGCCGAGCACGGGGCAGAACTGCTTGGGCGTGGGCCCTCCCAGGCGCTCCCCGCAGCCCCCCGCGGGCAGCACGGCCGCCACGGCCACGGCCGGCCCCGGCTCCCCGCCGTCCCGCGTGGGCCCCCGCTCCATGGCGCGCTGATCGCGTGGGGGAGGGAGGAGGCTCCGCCGAAGCGCGCGCCCGCCGCCGTGACCGCGCCCGCCCGCAGCCGCGGCCTGTCAATCACGCCGGGCGGGGGCGGGGGCGGGGAGGGCCGGGGGCTGCCGCTCCCCTCCCCCCGCCCCGCGCCTGCGGATGCCTGAGGGCCGCCGACTGGGGCCTGGGAACTCCGCGAAAGCCTCAGTTTCTCCCCTTGAGCAGCTTACAGGACCATCGTGGAGGGGGCAACCCCCCCCATATTCCCGACCCCTCCCTGCGTGCATGCGCGCGGGCGCGCGTGCGCACACACACACACACCCCCACCCCCCCACCCACCCCACAAGGGTAAAAGCTCCCGGCTGGGACTCTCTCCCCTGAAGTTACTTTGTATCTAGTTGCTATTTCGCCTTCTCTACAAGCTGGATCGCCTTAGGGAGCTTCCCGTCCAGCACCTTCCTTTTACAGTTGGGGAAACTGAGGCCCAAGGACCTTGAATGCCTACACACGGTTTAACCCGGGTAAAAAGTAAAGTCCTAGGCAGAGACTGGCCTCTTGTGCCAGTTGAACAAATGTTGCAGTGAGACCTCCCAACAGCCCAGTGGTGACGATGATAGCTTTTACATAAAGCTTTAAGCTTTACAAAGCATTTTACAGTGATCTCATCTGTTCTTCACAATAACCCTGGGAAAGAAGTGCTATTATTATCCCCATTTCCCAGATGAGCAAACTGAGGCAAGCAGAGGTTCAGTGATGTCACACAGTGTCTAAAGCTGGATTTGAACTCGGGTCTTCCCGACTCCAGGCCCAACACTCTTATGTACTGTGCCACCTAGGTGGAGGTAGCATTAGTAATGGAATTTCCTGAATGTGCCTACTCCAGTAGAGTCTGACCACGAGCTTCTTCTCTTTCCAACCCTTTGTGGTCTCCCTCCTCCCCTGCTCCCACCCCCTAGAACTTAATCTCCTGGAGGGCAGGACTGTCTCACTGTGGCCACTCTTGTCTTTATGTGTTGGGGCATTGCAAGGTACCAGTGCCTAGGAAATGCTTGGTGAGCGAAGGGCTGCCCAGACAGGAAAGAAGATCATGGGGTAGGAGCTGAGAGGCCTTGGAGGTCATCTGGCTCGCCCTATTGCAGGGGTGGGGCACCTGCAGTGTCCTGGCCACTGTGGCCCTCTAGGTCCTCCAGTGCAACCCTTTGAATCCAAACTTCACAGAACAAACCGCCTTAATAAAAGAATTTGTTCTATAAAACTTGGACTTAATCAAAAGGCTGCACCCAAGGCCCTAGAAGGCCACATGTGGCCTCAGGGGCCTCAGGTACCCCACCCCTGGCTATTCCCTTTATAGATCAGGAATGGAATGAAGGAAAAAATGAAGGCACAGCTGAATTAATGAACACACATTTACTGAGGACTCACCATGTCCCTGGCCTTGAGCTAAGGAGTCCTATAAGTGCAAAGGTGAAAGGAACCAACCACACACCTAGGAGAAGGCTGTTTGGGTCTAAAAAGGCACTGAATGGCGAGCAGATTATTGGGGTAGCCCAGAGCACACAGGTGTTTAGCAGCTAGGATTTGAATCCTAGCTTGACTGTTTTGACTTTTACCCCAACAGTCAGAACACCAGTATATTGGGTTGGAAAGAATAAATTTTATCATAAAAATATGTGGGGGTCCTGGGTCAATTTTTGAATTTGTGTTGAAGATGAGATTAGCAAAGCTCTGCTGGCTGGTTCATAATTAGAGCTAATGGAATCAACCTTCCAATTCTTAACATTAACTCTTCTGCCCCCCCCCCCCATTAATTTTTGGTCACTCTTGTCTGTTGGCTGCCTCCCTGCTTCTTACAAATACCTCCATGTCTCCACATCTCAAAACAAACAGAAAAACCAAACCCTAGCTGTCATCTCACTGTTCTTCCCTTTTGTGGCTAAGCTCCTTGAGAAGACCATCTACACTTGGGGCTTCCACCAAGTCCCTCTCTCCTAACCCTGCAGTTTCCTTTCTGACTCCATCATTCAAGGAAAACCTCTCTCCTTAGTTTCCAGAGATCTCTTAGTGGACTAATCTAATGACTTTCCTTGATCCTCACCCTTTCTGACTTCACTGCCGCCTTCGACACTGGTGATCACCCACCTCTTAGTATCCTCTTCTCTAGGCTTTCAAGACACTCCTGCTTCTCCTCCTACTTGTCTGCTCTTTCTCAGGCTCTTTTGCTGAATCTTCTTCCTGATTGAGCCCCCAAACTGTGGCTCTCCTCAAAGGCTGTGTCTTGGTCTTTCCTCCTCTATACTTTTATTTTTGGAGACCATCAATTTCTATGAATTTAAGTATCACCTCTGTGCAAATGATTCCAGATCCATTTATGCAATTTTAATCTCTCTCCTGACCTCCAGTCTTACATCTCCGTCTGCCATATTGGCCACGTCAGACTGGATTAGCTTAAACTCAACATGTCCAAAACAGAATTATCTCCCCCACCCCCCAAACCCTCCAATCTTCCTGACTTCCCTATTACTGTTCAGGGTCCCACCACCCTTTCTGTCATTCAGCCTGACAACTGAGGGGTCATCCTTAATTCCTCACTTTCTTATTCTCCCATATTCCATCGTTTGCCAAGTTCTATTGATTTTCCATTCCTCACATCTCTCATATACGTCCCTTCCTATCCTCTAACACTGCCACCACCCTGGTCCAGCCCCTCATCACCTCCTTCCTGGACTACTGCAAGAGCCTGCTCCTTGATCTCTTTGCTTTGGCTCTCTCCCCAGTCCAACCCATCCCTCTCTCAGCTGTCAAATTAATCTTCCTAATCATGTCACCTCCTTCTTCAACAAACTCCATTGGCTCCCTAGCACCCCCAGGATTAATACTTTGTAACCTGGCCCCCTTCTACCTTTGTAGCCTTCTGTCATATTCTCTTTTTCATACTCCGAAATCCAGTAATGCTAGCCTCCTCCACACAACATCTCCCTTCTGTGCGCCTTTTCACTGGTTGTCCCCTACTCAGAACTCTCTCCCTCTTCATCTCTATGTCCTGCCTTCCCTGGCCTCCTTCTCTGCCAAAGTCTGTGCTAAAACCTCATGTCCTACAAGAAGCCTTTCCCAGTCCACCTTAGTATTAGTGCTTTTGCTTCAAGACTCTGTCTGTTTGTTGTGTATATATCTCATATGTACATATTTGTGTGTTCTCTTCCCCCCCGTTAGATTGTAAGCCCCTTGAGAGCAAGCTTTTTGCATTTCTAGGTATCCTTGGCAGATAGCACAAAGTGTCTAGGGCACAGTAGGTGCTTAATAAATGCTTGCTCACTTGAAGTTAGTGGATGATCTTCATGAGTTACTATGACCCCAAAGTCCACCAACTTTGAGGTCAATTGATGCTGAGAGACTAGGAAATTATTGTGTTTATTGTTTCTGAATTTCATTTGTTAAGTGATTGGTTACAGAAGTCTACCTTCCAATATGTTACTAATAATTTAGATCATTAGAGCCTGTAAAATGTTAGGCATATAAAGTATTTGCTAACATTAGTTGCTATTGTCTTCATCCATGTTTGGCTGATAAAAGCCATTTCCCTTATAACTCCTGTCCGGGATTCACTCTCCTTTCCTTTCACTTTCCTGCTGTCATCTGAGCTCAAGCAAGTCCCCAGATCTAGGGGATGGGGGATTCATAGATATGTTCTCCATTCCTCTTCCCTTTGGACTTCAAAGTAATTAAAAAGCCCCATGCTATTTTTTGTCAAAACTAAATGTGGGGCTAATGCTGGACTTTGCATCCTTATTGCCTTAAATTAAGATGAAAATTAAGGGATGGGTTTTTTTCATACCATAACATTAGTATTTTTGTCATGATCCCTTGGAAATGTTTGACCAGAATCCTTTGGTTTCTGACCCTTCTTTGTATCCTCGAGTGTGCCAGCTCCTTGGGTTGATTTTCCCTGAGGTTTTTGAAGTCTGATGAGAAGTGAGGAAGGCCTGCTAGATTTGGCAACAAGGAGATCACTGGAGACATAGGTGGTCAAAGGATAAGCACAAATAATTCTCAATAGAACTGCGAGCTACCAGAAACATTATGAAAGAAGGCTCTAAAATCACCAATAATGAGAGAAAGGGAAGTCAAACAACCCTGAGGTTTCATGTCACACTGAAATGATCAAAGATGGAACTAGTCAGTCTTGGGGGGGTTATGGGAAGATAAGCTCACTAACTCGTTGTCTGTGGAGCTGTGGATTATCATAATCATTCTGGAAAACCATTTGGAATTATGCAAATGCCTAAAATAGCTATACCCTCTGACCCAGAGATTCTGCTGCTCTTTAATAAACCCACTTTTTTTAGGAAAGCAAAGAATTAGAACTCTAGATTCCAAGCAGTTGAGGAACAGCTAAACACACTGTCATCCATGAATGTAAATGGAATATGACTTCTGTAAGAAGTGATGACTATGGTGAATGCAGAGAAGTGTGGAAAGACTTACCTGAACTGATGCTGAGTGAAGTCAGTAAAGCCAAGTAAACAGTCTATCTACAGTGATGTAAATGGAAAGAACAATCACCACAAAACAACAACAGCAAAGTGAATGTTACAAAATTACAAAGAATAAGCTTGGTCTCCGAAGAAGAGACATGAAAAGATACCTCCCCCCCAGCCCCCATCTTCATTCCTTTGTGGAAGTGGAACATCAGTGTGGAACGTTGGAGAGAATAGAATACACACACACACACACACACACACAATGTATTGACTGGTATTGCTAAATTTGTTTTCTCTTCCTCGTTTTCGTTTTTATGTTTAGAAATACTTACCTTAAGAGATGGTATTCTGGGAGGGGAAAGGGAGAGAGAAGGAGAGTAATCTAGATTTTATATGAATAAGATGTCAATAAAACATTAAAAAAATAAATAACTTTGGAGAAAACAGTTTCAGTTGAATGATGAGACTGGAAGCTAGTCTGCAGACAATTTAGAACAGGACAGGATCTAGATTGAAACTCTGAGTATATACAACTTTCTTCAAGGAATTTAGCCAAGAAAAAGTGGGAAGATATCAGAAGATAGCTCTCTGGGATGGCGGCTCAAGAGGTGACTTTTTTTAAGGTTGGACTTGGGGAAGACATAGCTGTGTTTATAGGCAGCAGGGAATGAACCAGGAGATGGGTTTAGCAACCTTAGGGAGAGACTGAAGATAGAGGATGGGGGATAATAGTGGGAACAACCCACCCTCGTATCAAATCAGTTTTGTAGGATTATTAATGAATTGCTCATGTAACGCCCCTGTCCTCATCAACTTGAGTTGCACTAATATGAATTGGCCTGCCAGCCTAATAATGTGCAGATTGCCACAGGTTTAGTAAAAGCTATAATTTTTCATCTACACAAAATAGAGAACACAATGTTTCTCACACTGTCTTTTGGTTGATTCAGATAATTGGTGACATGCCGTGTATCCATTGGGTAAAAGCTGTGGTTTTCCATGGAGTTTTTGTGTAGAATTAGAGCAGATTCCCTCACGTGGCCACACTGGCTGCAGCAGAACCCAGAAGGAAATGGGTCCAATCATGGAGGCTGCCCTGGGCGGGAATGCTTCTCTCCAGTTCTCTGGCTGGGGAGCTCTCAAAGAATGTGTCCCAACCAAAAGCATCACCAAATGTATTTCACAAAGATGGCAGGAAGGAATGAAACAAAGGAGGGAAAGAAGGAAGGGTGCAGGGAACCTCTATGGTTAGGGTCCACCGTCTATGGGTAAGAGCTGTTGGCACTCCCTAGACCTGAAGAACCTTCTAGAAACCACGTTCTTAATGGGAGGTCTTATCTTAAGTAGCCGGAGTTTATTCTTGGGAAATCTTTCTAGTGTTAATTCAAGTGGAATTAACCAGAACTACTCAGCCACTCCCCTCCTAGCCTAATTATCCCAGGATTTTAAAGGCCTTTCTTTGCTGAGGCTGGGTGTTGTCCCTCTATGGTAGGGAACAATTTACAGAAGCTAATGATTGATACCCCTCAGGGCCCTTAAAAGGAGAGTCAGACTGGCTGATTGGCCTTGGATGGAGCAGCCCCCAAGAGACAGGGCTGATGCCTCTGAGCTCCTGTTTGGCCCCTGTGACCTAATGCCAGGAACTGAGCCCATGTAAATGACTGCTTTCTGGATCCTTATGACTGACATATGTGAAAAATAAGATAAAAGTGAGGGAATGATCTGGAGAATCAAAATTTTTAAAAGGAGGGGGAGGTGCTTTGTTTTACATTTTTAAAAAAATTAACTTAAAATTATTTCAGTGAGACACAGACCTGGCAAACACAGGTGGAACAACAGAAAACGCTGTCTTTGGAATGAAAGCTGGGAGTTTAGTCTCCTAATGTTCTGACATAGGGATGTGGCTTAAAATCCCACACTGCTGCTTCATTATTATATAATGTAATCCTTTCATTAATAATAATCTAATTAATTTATTGTTTAATGGAGTGAGTCAGCCTTGGAGGTGTGGAATCATAATCTGAAAGCTGGATGGGAACTCAGAAGTCATCTGCTCCAGCCTCCTCGTTTTTCAGATGGAGAAACTGAGATAAAATGAACTGCCTGAGGTCATATGGGAAATAAGTGGAGGAGGAGTCAGAATGACTAGGTAGGGAATCCTAACTCTGATACTTCCTAAGTATGCGACTCTGGGTTAGTCACTATCACTTCAGTTTTCCTCATCTCTGAAATGGGCATAACACCTGTAATACGTACTTTGGGTTGTAACAATAGGTTGCACAATCAACCTAATGTCTAAAATGCATCTGCAAACCTTCAAGTGCCATATATGGGAAAGTAGCAGTAGCAGCAGCAGTAGCAGTAGTAGTAGCAGTAGCAGCAGTAGTAGCAGCAGTAGCAGCAGTAGCAGCAGTAGCAGTAGTAGTAGTATCAGTACTAGCAGCAGTAGCAGTAGCAGTAGTAGCTGTAGCAGCAGTAGCAGTAGCAGCAGTAGCAGCAGTAGCAGTAGCAGTAGCAGTAGTAGCAGTAGTAGCAGTAGTAGCAGCAGTAGCTGCAGCAGCAGTAGCAGCAGTAGTAGCAGTAGTAGCAGTAGCAGTAGTAGTAGTAGCAGTAGCAGTAGTAGTAGTAGCAGTAGTAGCAGTAGCAGCAGCAGTAGCAGCAGTAGCAGCAGTAGCAGCAGTAGCAGTAGTAGTAGTAGTAGCAGTAGCAGCAGTAGCAGCAGTAGTAGCAGTAGTAGCAGCAGTAGCTGCAGCAGCAGTAGCAGCAGTAGCAGCAGCAGCAGCAGCAGCAGTAGTAGCAGTAGTAGCAGTAGCAGTAGTAGTAGTAGCAGTAGTAGCAGTAGTAGCAGTAGCAGCAGCAGTAGCAGCAGTAGCAGTAGTAGCAGTAGTAGCAGTAGTAGTAGTAGTAGCAGTAGCAGCAGTAGCAGTAGCAGTAGTAGTAGCAGTAGTAGCAGTACTAGCAGTAGCAGCAGTAGCAGTAGCAGTAGTAGCAGTAGTAGCAGCAGTAGCTGCAGCAGCAGTAGCAGCAGTAGTAGCAGTAGTAGCAGTAGCAGCAGTAGTAGTAGCAGTAGTAGCAGTAGTAGCAGTAGCAGTAGTAGCAGTAGTAGTAGTAGTAGCAGCAGTAGCAGCAGTAGCAGCAGCAGTAGAAGCAGTAGCAGCAGTAGCAGCAGTAGCAGCAGTAGCAGCAGTAGCAGTAGTAGTAGCAGCAGTAGTAGCAGTAATAGTAGTAGTAGTAGCAGTAGTAGTAGCAGTAGTAGCAGTAGTAGCAGAAATAGAAGAGAAGCCAAGAGGCTACAAAAGGGTGGCAAATTTGAAGATTACTTGAACCAGGCTATTGCTAAGTTGAATCATTATCTGAGACTTCCAAGACATTTAACTTGCCTAATGAGTAGCTGTGGGAAGTCATGGAGGGAGAGCTGGTCTGGGAGTCAGCCACCTCTGACACACCCTGGCTACATGAGTCTAAGCAAGTCACAGTGGCCCAGGCAAGAGCCTAGGATAGAGTTTCCTCAGCAGATGCACCATATACCAATGAAATCATGGATCCAATCAAAAACAAAAAAGAATACAAAAACCATGCTATCCTAGTGAGGTTGTCAGAAAGTATGCTTGTTGTTGGGCATATTAGGGGATTTTCCTGCAAAAAAAAAAAAAAAGAAAGAAAGAAAAAAGAAAAGGAACCAGTCAGAGATGGGCAATGCTCAAATCAGCTAATCAACAGGCCTTCCTTTATCACTTACTATGTTCCAGGCGCAGCGCTAAGAGTTGGAGCTATCAAGAAAAAAGAAAAACATTCTCTACCCTCAAGGACCTAATATTGAGTAGCACTGACAACCCAGAAGATAAAGAGATAGATACATAACTTAATTAAGGTTGGAGAACTCACTGACATTCTGAGATTTATAATTCAGAGTAACAATCATTCCCTTCTGGTCCTATTGGGTTGTTATGCTCTCTGAACCAAAAGGCTGACTTGGGTCAAACCCAGGAAAAAAGATGCTCCCAGTCTTTGAGAAAGTGGATTGAGGGGAAGGTGCTGAGTCTACTGGAGTTCAAGCTGCAGTGGGGCCGCACCCTCCCTCTACGCCCCGCCCCAGGTCTTAAGGAATGGAGCTCAAAGCTGCAGCTGAAAAGGCATGGTGGGGAGAGTTGGGGGGAGAGGGGAAGGATCCCTGGAGGCATCTGAGAACAAAGAACTGAGGCTGAGTTGTAGAATGTCATTGCCTATTCAAGGAGGAGAGGAGAGTTACAACTTCCCCTCCTGGTGTTCGTCCAGTATCTAGCCTTGTTATGGACTCCACAGAATT
Organism: Vombatus ursinus; assembly: GCF_900497805.2. NCBI lineage: Eukaryota > Metazoa > Chordata > Mammalia > Diprotodontia > Vombatidae > Vombatus > Vombatus ursinus. The sequence goes on along the minus strand of NW_020954577.1, from coordinate 14,915,664 downwards.
CTTTTATCTAAGTGTTTCCTGTATCCTGATTTTGTTTCCTACATAAAGATACCCAGCCTTGTTCATGAAGGCTCCTATTGTATACCAAGTCCATGCTGAAAGAAGAAGAATAAAAAAAGTAGCTGGAAATACACAAAATTGAAATGAGGACAGAAGGCCAAGCTTTGTCCAAATGTTAGTAATTTTCCTAACTGGGGTCTCTATTGTGATTGTCTGTTATAACCTCCATAAAATAGCAAACAAAGAGGTCATTATATTACCTCTAGGTTAGCAGGGTGTATATGAGAGAGGAAATACTTGAGACCTAGAAGTCTTCAGCTTTACCCACTTTCCAGATGGAGAAGTAGAAAAAATCAAATTCCAGGCACCAATTCTACCCTCCATAAAAAAAGCCTGAGTTTTTAAAAGATATTTTTTGATAACTGAATTTCCATATAACTTGTTTCTTCCCATGTGTCATATGTAGAAAATAAATGTGAAGTCATTTGAGGAGTGAGGGTACTAGCTGCTGGGGGGAAGAAGAGATTAGGAGGGGCTCCATGTGGAAGACAGAACTTAAGCTGGTCTGGAAGACTGTCACAGATTCCCAAAGGCAGGGGTGTTCAGGAGTCATAGAAGAAAGCACGTTGGGCAAGCATTAGAAAGAGCTGGATTGGCATCTCAGATATTCACAATTGTGAATATCTTGTGCAAGTCACTGCCCACCGTGGTTCTCAATTTCCTCCTCTGTGAAATGGACAGGTTGGGCTGTCAAGGATTCTTAACTTGGGTGCATGAACTATTTTTTTTTTAATTTTATTAATTTATTTTGATTTATCAACAATAAGCTTTTGAGTTTTAAATTTTTCTCTCCCTCCCCAAGATGGCACACAATCTAACATAGGCTCTATATATACATTCCTATTAAACATATTTTCACATTAGTGATGTTGTAAGGAAGACTTAGAACCAATAGGAGGAACCACAAGAAAGAGAAAACAAAACAATACAGAAGAAAAAAATTTTGATCTGCATTCAGACTCCACAATTCTTTCTCTGGATGCAGATAGCATTTTCCATCGTGAGACCTTTGGAGACATCTTAGATCATTGCATTGCTAAGAAGGGCTAAGTCTATCAACGTAAGTCATTGCCCAACGTGGCTGTTACTGTGTACTACATTTTCCTGGTTCTGCTCACTTCACTCAGCATTAGTCCATACAAGTCTTTCCAGGTTTTTCTAAAGTCTGCTTGCTCATCATTTTTTATAGCACAATAGTATTCCATTACATTTATATACCACAACTTATTCAGTCATTCCTCAATTGATGGGCATCCCCTCAATTTCCAATTCTTTGCCACTGCAAAAAGAACTGCTATAAATATTTTTGTACATGTGGGTCCTTTTCCCATTTGTGTGATCTCTTTGGGATACAGATCTGGAAGTGCTATTGCTGGGTCAAAGGGTATGCACATTTTTATGGCCCTTTGGGCATAGATGAACAGGGTTTTTAAAAAATATATTTTTATTACTGAATTTCAACATAATTGGTTCCCTCAGCAATCTCATGCATTTTATTTTATGTATTTAAAACCATTATTTTGAAAAGAGGTCCTTAGGCTTTACCTGACTGTCAAAAGCATCAAAGGTTAAAAACGCTGGACTGCATCATCATTAAGGTCAAAAGATCACAATTCTCCAACATTTCCACCAGCTAGCCCATTCAGAATAGGGCAGCTAGGTGGCACAGTGGACAGAGTGCCAGGCCTGGACTCAGGAATACTCATCTGGTCTCAGACATTTATTAGTTGTGTGACCCTGGGCAAGTCACTTAACCCTGTTTGCCTCAGTTTCCTCTTCTGTAAGATGAGCTGGAGAAGGAAATGGCGAACCACTCTAGTATCTTTGCCAAGAAAACCCCTAAAGGGGTCATGAAGAGTCAGCCATGACTGACATGACTTAATAACAACAATGAAACCCATTCAGACAGTGCTGGTGAGGGCAAGATCATATTGGGGAACGCTGCCTCCTAGACCAAGACAGAGACCATTGTGAAGGACAATAGCTGGGCCCTGAAGGTTTCTTCTCAGATCTGTCTGGCTCTAGATGTGGGAAGAATGCAGTTGAGAGGTGCCAGGTGTGAATCCATAGAAGAAGGATGTGGAAGATTGGGGTGGGGTGTCATTTAGGACACAACTGGCAGGTCTGTAGAATCTCTGGACATGGATTGAGAAATGAACTGTCAAAGAAGAAGGCTATGTCTGTCTGGAAAGGGAGGCTGCAAATAGAGCACGTCCGTTGGACTCTATTCAGGGCTAAACCATAGCACCACAGAATCTTAACTACAAGGGGGCTCGACAGACAGCTAGTCCAGCCCAGATCCAGACAAGAAGCCTCTCTACGGCCCAGGCAGTCACTGGTCATCCAGACCGCACCAGGAGGCCTGCAGGGCCTGTGGAGAAGGAGAAAGCCTCTCCCTCTCAAGGAATCCTATTCCACTTTCCAACAGGTCTCTGTAAGGAAGTTTATCCATATATCCCATCTAAATTTGCTTCTAGTTATGGTCCATGCTGTCATCTACATGACAGGCCTTCAAATACTTGAAGACAGCTCCCAAACCCCTTCTCCCTCCACGTGGAGAGGAAGAACACCAAGCATTGGGAGAAGAACAAAAATCCAGAGAACAAAACGATTCCCTTGGTTCAGTATCAACAGCACTGGATTTGGACTCAGAGGACCTGGGTTCAAGTTCTGGCTCTGCCAAGGTGTATGACCTTGGACAAGTGACTTCCCTTCCCTGGGCTTCAGGTCCCTCAGCTGTAAAATGAGGGAACTGGACTAAGTGACCGGGAAGGTTCATTTCGGTTTGAGGGACACTGGAGATCCTGCAGGTCAGCAAACTGGACCTACTCCACAGAGGAAGAGTGAAAGTTCTGCAAACCTTAGAGCCTCACCCCATGCTGATGGTGAGCACCATCTATGGCCAAGGTGGGGAGTCCCAGGAAGAGGATTAGCCTCAGGGTTAAAGGGGTTCCAGGTTCCCTGGGAGAGGGAGGACATGAAATCACAGCCCCCATGGGCACCCATGGGCTGAAGAAATAAATGGGGGCTGTTCCTGCAGAGCAGCAGCATGAAGACTGGGTCAGCTTTCTTTGCCCAGGATGCTACCGCCTGTTTCAGAAGGCGACCACACTGAATTTGTTAGTCGTCTGATTGCAAGAAGGCAAAGTTACTTTGGAAAGATGTAATGTGGTTCATTGGAAAGAGCACTGTATTTTGAATATCAGATTTGGGTTTAGAACCTGCCACTTATGACCCCGGTGACTTTGGACAAGTCTCCAAACTTCTCTTGGCCTCACTTTCCTTCTCTGCTACCACTAGATTGGCTGGAGGGGAGGCTATATAAAACGAGAATTCTGGGATTACCATATGAACCTGGGTGCAGATTAAATCAACCTTGCAGATGTTTTATTTTTGTTTTTTGTTTTTTTTCCAAGAAAAAAAGTCTGTGAAAACTTCCTGCAGATCACCACGTATCTATTCACAGGTCTCTCCTAGAATATAAGCTCCTTGAGGGCAGGGACTATTGTGCTTTTATCTACATGCCCCCAGACCTTAGCACAGAGCCTGGTCCAGAGTGAGCAGCCATACTGGCTTGCCTGATTGTTACAGTACCCACCGCTATCATCTCTTCTCTGGCACAGAAGCTGCACGGAACCAACTGTCCTCTGCCCAGGGAAAGCAAATGGGAGATGCCAACTCCCACTTTCCTTCAGCCTCTACTTAGCAATCACCTTCTGCTGGCATAAAGTCCATTTTAAATGGAAGACACCAAGTCACTGGAAGAGGACATTATACCTAAGCCAGAGTATGAGCCTGAGCTGAGCAGGAAGACAAACCATCTTTGGGTTTCTCAGTCTCTTGATTTTATGCCCTTTTCCTGCCTTATTCAGGGTCTTCCTGCCCTTCCCCTCTTGTCCAAATCTGCTCTCAAGAAAAAGCCTGAAAGGATATGAAGAGGCAGTTTTCAGAGGAAGAAACTAAAGCTATCTATAGTCATACAAAAAAAAAAATGCCCTAAATCACTATTGATTAGAGAAATGCGAATCAAAACAACTCTGAGGTACCACATCACACTTATCAGATTGGCTAACATGACAAAACAGGACAATGATAAATGTTGGAGAAGATGTGGGAAAATTGGAACACTAATGCATTGTTGGTGGAGCTGTGAACTGATCTAACCATTCTGGAGAGCAATTTGGAACTATGCCCAAAGGGCTACAAAATTGTGCATACTCTTTGACCCACAATACCACTTCTAGGTCTGTATCCCAAAATGATCATAAAAAAGGGAAAAGGACTTACATGTACAAAAATATTTATAGCAGCTCTTTTTGTGGTGGCAAAGAATTGGAAATTGAGGGGATGCCCATCATTTAGGGAATGACTGAACAAGTTGTGGTATACGAATGTAATGGAATACTATTGTGCCATAAGAAATGATGAGCAAGTGGACTTGGAAAAAACCTGGAAAGACTTGTATGGACTGATGCTGAGTGAAGTGAGTAGAACCAGGAAAACACTGTACACAGTAACAGCCACATTGGGCAATGACCAACTTTGATAGACTTAGCTCTTTTTTGCAACTCAAGGGTCTAAGACATCTCCAAAAGTTTCATGATGGAAAATACTATCTACATCCAGAGAAAGAACTATGGAGTTTGAATGCAGATCAAAGCATACTATTTGCTGTTTTTTTCTTCTGTTTTGTTTTGTTTCTTCCTTCTTGTGATTCCTTCTATTAGTTGTAATTCTTCTTTATAACATGACTAATGGGAAAATATGTTTAATAGGAATGTATATGTAGAGCCTATATCAGATTGCATGCCATCTTGGGGAGGGAGAGAAAAATTTAAAACTCAAAAGCTTATGGAAGTGATTGTTGAAAACTAAAAATAAATAAATAATATAGAAAAAAAAAAAAAGCCTGAGAAAACTCCTTCATATTAAGCAGTAAAGGACAGGTGTACATTTAAAATGCCACCATCCCACCCCCACCCCAACCCCCTACCTTCCCTCCCAGGTATTTGCAGTTTCATAGCGTGAAGGCCATGAGTTAACTCAGTGAAGTCTCTGCTAGGGGATTCCCAGAACCCCTGAAATCGCACACATGGGCAGAAGTCACTAATTTCCATTAGTGAAATGTTTAACTCTGAGTGACCATCAAAAGAAATCTCTGAGCAGTCATATATCTGCATGTGGGTAGGTATTGTGGTTGCTATATGGTTTGTCCTTTGTTCTTGAAGAGGACCATGATATCAGGGAGATGATGACATGACATGCCATTGACTTTGATTTGAGTGAGGAGGGCTGTGCAAGGTCACCAGCCTCACTTTCTCCTCCAGAGCCATCTGGGTCCAGTGACCAGCTGTCCATCAGGACAACTGGAGATGGCCCAGGATGACAAAGTAGGATGGGTCATACTTCTGTAGAACATCAGCTTTGCGGGTGAGGGGAGAACCAGCTGGGTTTATCCTCCTGCAGGGTAGCCATGGAGCACATTGGAGAAGCTCTCTGAGGATTAGACAACAGCCCAGTGTTCTATAGAGGCCAGTGACTCTGGACTGCCATCCTGGCACTAGAGGATAGCCCACAGGAGTTCAGCAGGCCTTCCATGCTGAAAAGGGCTATAACTAACTAAAGCAGGTGGATGGAATCCTAATTAAACTGCCCCAGCCCCAACATTCTAACTTCCTTATGGGCCCCACTGAAAAGCAGGCACGTCCTGATTTAACCACACAAAATGGCTTTAACCATACCACAGGCCCCCAGACTCAATACAGCCACTGCCCCTAGCTAGCTACTGCCCCCAGATCTAATTCACATATTTGAACAGGTGTATTCTTGTACTCAACCACAGTCACATCATCCATTTGGCCCAAGACAGGACCACAATACCTAACTATCCTTCTTGACCAGACAGGACCACAATAACTGGCCAGTCAGAAAGTAGCACGACCTAAATGTTTCAGTACTGAACCATAGAAGGGACCCCTCCCCGTTACCTAATCCCTTAACAACCCCCTCCGTCCTTTTTAATATTCATAATTTCTGTTCTGTAATCAGCATCATTATACTATAAATTTTCATATGTAGTCTTACTAAGTTGCTGGTTCCTCTCCAAACCTAGCCCACCTCTGAGGGGCATCAGTCCTCAGTAAATGCCTGTACTTGGATTAGAGGTGGTCTGACTGAATTCTTTGAGAGAGTGCCACCATGACACACCATGAAACCACAACAGAAGGATTAGCTTTATTTGAGGGCACAGCTAGGATCAGGGGTAGGGCAGGAGAGTGGTAGCTGCAAAGAAGCAGGTTTAGGTTTGAAAGGGAAAGGGGAAGGTCCAGTCATCCAGCCATGTCAAGCTAGGAAGGGCCACCTAGAGAGGAATGGCTCCTTCCTGTAGAGGTACATTGGGCGGCCGCTTCCTGGAACCCGGCGTGCTGCAGATTGGATTTGCTGGGCTCTTAGCTCCCTCTGTCACAGAGACTCTCTGAGTACCCCTACACACACACACACACACACACACACCCATACCCACACCCACACCCACCCACACACACACACACACACATACACACACATACACACACATACACACACACAACATACAACTGCTGCCCCCTCCCTCAGATTGCCTTCCATCTATTCCTCACATATCTCGTATATACCTAGTGATTTACATGGTTTCTCCCTTAGTACACTATGAGCTTCTAGAGGGCAGAGGCTGTTTTGGCCTTTCTCTGTATCTCCAGCACCTAGTCCAGTGCCTAGCACATAGTAGGTGCATAATAATTTTATTGACTGATTGACAGCGAGCTCGTGGCCAATGTGAGGACCCCCCCCTCATTTCTCTTGACCCGTATACTGTTGACTTTCTAGGCTTCTGTGATCCCCTTCTACTTCTTTTTGCATTCAGGAAAGCTGAAAGGGAAGGGGGTTGAAATGGTTGAAATGCTTTGGAAAGCAAGGAATGAGTGTGTAGGGAATTGTGTCTTTGTCTGGTGTGGACAGCTGCCAAACCCTAACCCTAGTTGCCAAGCCAGGGCCTGGCTCCCCAGCCTTGATGGGCCTGTGGGGCTCCTGGTCTTGTTCAGAACTAACCCTTAGGAGATGGAGCCCACACATTCAGACACTACTGGGGCTATAATTCCATTGAATTGTGGGAGGTTTTATTTTTATTCAGCACTGAGACTTCACTATTGTTTGTCCCCGTTGTTTTATATTTTAAATCTAATTTTTATCTGGAGTTAAACTATTTCACAAGACTGTCTCTGACTGAAACGGAATCAAACTACAAATGCGAGAAGCTTTTCAGTAAAGAGAGACACCCAACACAAAGGAGCTTTAATTAATTCCTTGTTAAGCTCATCAACATTTGGGGAGAGGGTTGCTTCCTCCAGCAGAGAGTCCACGGCCTCTCAACTTTGGATTAAGTACCACGAGATCTTAGTGCTAGGAAGCACCTGGAGAACCATGTCCTATGACCTATGTCTCAAAAACAGTCTTGTCTACAATTTCCCCAACAAATGGCTATCCTGTTTTGGCTTGAAGACCTCCATTGGGGAAGAACCAAGACAAGCCTTCCCTCCGAAGGCTGCCCATTTCACCTCTGGAAATTTTGATTATTAGGAAGTTTTCCCTTTTATCATTCATTCATTGAAGAAGAATTTATTCATTCATTTACTTACAAGGAGCTGGAATCTGTTTCTGCTGCATGAATCTATTGTTCCTTTTGTCCTCTGGGGCCAAGTGGAAGAAACCCAACTCTCTCTTCCCAAAGACCAGCCTTAAAATGCTTGAAGACATTGAGGCCCTCTTCTCCAGGCTAACCATAGCCAGCCTCTTCGATTGATCCTTTTATGGCTGCAGTACCTATTTACTCTCCTCCTGAGATTCAGCCCATCCCCTGACTCCAGATCTCTCTGTGTCCAGCAGTGTTCACATGCAGGCACTCCTGGGGCACAACCAGGCCGTTCCGATGAGCCACATCTGAGGGGGCTTTGTCAACCATGTCCTCCCCATTCCAGAACTGCTCTGTGGGGTAGACACCAAGAGCTTGATATATACTAAATCTCTCCAGCTAGTCGCAAAGGCTGGAAATTACCTTAATTTCCCTCCTGACTCTCCCTAAATCAGGGTTCACCTAGGGCCAATTCTGAGCTTTTGGAGAGCTGTACCAGGATTCGTTCCCAGGCCACCTTCTCTGACTCACACCTTTTCAACTCCCAGTTATTCCCACTCAGTTACACACAGTCTTACTTCATAGACTTGCTTTTCTTCCCTCTCCTCATATTCTCCATACACAGTCACCAATGTCACTCAGTTCCATTTTCCTAGTCAACTTATCCTACTAGTTTTGTACACTTTCCATGCATGTAATCATATCAAAAATGCCTCCAGACACGTATTGTCCCAGATCCAGCCCCATCCAACCCAATCACTCAGCTCTAGTTTCTTAGCTGGTTTCCACTGTACCACTTACCTTTGTCAGAAAATCATCAAGTCTGGCAACAAACACTTATTAAGTATCTACTATGTGCCAGGCACTGTGCTAAGGACTGGGGATACAAAAAGAGGCAAAAGACATGCCCTGCCCTCAAGGGGCTCACAATCTAATGGGGAGACAATAAGCAAACAAATATATACGAAGAAGCTGCATTCAGGATAAAAAAGAAATAATTTTAGCAGTGGGAAAGCACTAGAATCAAGAGCATTGGGGAAGGCTTTCAGTAAACATTGGGATTTTAGTTAAGACTTCAAGGAAGCCAAGGAGGTCATTAGTCAGAACAGAAGAGGGAGAGCCTTCTGGGAAAGGGGGCCAGCCAGAGAAAGGGCCTAGAGCTAAGAGACAGAGGGTCTTGTTCATGAAACAGCCAGGAGGCCAGTGTCACTCCGTTATCAGGGAGTAAGGTGAAAGAAGACTGGAAAGGTAGGATGGGGCTAAGCTATGAAGGGCTTTGAACGCTTAACAGAGGGTTTTCTTTTTGATCCTGTGGCAGTAGGGAGCCATTAGAGTTTATTGAGTAAGACACGATGTGGTCAGATCTGCATTTTGGAAAATCCCCTTGGTAACTGAATGGAGGATGGATTGGATTGGGGAGAGACCTGAGGCAGGCAGCACCACATCCCGCAGCAGCTAGTACAATAATCCAGGTGATGAGGGCCTACACCAAGTGGGGCAATATCAGAGAAGAGAAGGACATATATTCAAGAGATGTTGCAAAGGTGAAATCAATAGGCCTTGGCAACACAGATTGGATATGGTGTGTGTGTGTGTGTGTGTGTGTAAGATAGTGAAGAATCCAGGATATCTCCTAGGTTATGAGCCTGGGGAACTGGGAGGATGATGTTACTTTCTACTACTGAGTTTACTAAGGAAATTAGGAGCAGGAAATTTGGAGGGAAAGATAATGAGTTCCATTTTGGGCATATTGAATTTAAGATGCCTGCTAGACATCCAGCTGAGATGTCTGAAAGGCAGTTGGAAAGGTGAGCTTGGAGGTGAGCAGAGAGGTTGGGACAGGACAGGTAAATTTGAGAATCATCAGCATAGAGATGGTCATTAAATCCAGGGGAGCAGGTGAGTTTAACAAGCAGTAGAACGGAGGGCCCGGGAGAGACCCCTGAGGGACACCCACAGGCAGAGGGGGCCCTCTGGGAGAGGATCCAGCAAAAGAGAAAGAGGAGGGGTCAGACCAGAGGGCAGGGTTCCAAAAGCCTAGGGAGGAGAGAGTGATCCACAGGGTCAAGGGCTGCAGAGAGGTCAAGGACAATGAGGACAGGGAAAAGGTCATTTGATTTGGCAACTACGAGATCCCTGCTAACTTTGGATAGGGGAGTTTCAGGGAAATGAGAAGGGTGGAGGCCGGATTTTAAGGTGTTAAGAAGAGAGCTGGAGGAGAGAAAGTGGAGACACCTATTGTTGATGACCTTTGCAAGAAATTTAGCCACCAAGAGCAAAAGAGATAAAGGACAATAGTCAGTGGGGATGGAAGGATTAAGTGAGGGTTTTTCAAGTAGGCAGCACATGAGTCAATAGATGGAGGGATTGGGAAGTATGTGATAGAATGGTAATGACAGAGGGACACTCTGGTGGAGGAGACTGGCTGCAATGGGCTGGCTTGTGGAGGCAAAGGACTCCTTTATGGGCTGGGGGTCTACTACCCAACTGTTAGGAGCTAGGCACTCCACTGCACCTTCCTGAGCCTCTGAGTGTGGTCTTTGAGCCTAACGCCATCCTATGTACCTTCTTCATGTCCTGCCCTTTGGTGTAGGAGTCAGGCTTCCCACAGCTCTGATACCACCCACTGCAGAAGAGCGTCCCTCAGAAAACAAACTAAAGATTGCAAACTGCTGCATGAGCATTGACCCTCGAGTAGCCAGACTTCCCTGAGCTGCCCGGCTCTGGCCCCCAGAAGCTCTGCTGGCTCTCCATTCCACCCTGAATGAGCTCGAGCTTGTATGTTCTCCAATAAGAAGGGTTGGACCTCACTAGTACTTAGATGGACATCTGTCTGGGAAAGACCACATGTTTAGGCTGTAGGAAGCAAAGTCAAATCGAAAAAGTTCAGTATTTGGAGTCAGAGGACCTGAATACAAATTCAGACTCTGCTACTCAGCTCTGGAACTATGGGCAAGTCATTTTCTCCCTCTGGACCTTGGATTCCTCATCTATAGAATGAGAAGGTTGAACTAAACAAGCTCTGGGAGCCTCCCAATTCTAAAGTTGTGGTCGCATGACTCTTCTCCCTCTTCATGACGGTCAAAGAGGTCACAATCCCTCCATCAAGGCTGGGACTGGCCACCTTGTGAGGGGCCTTAAGTCACTAAGGACTTTGGAAGTTGCGTTTCTTCCCAGCTTGCCAAGAGAGGAAACTGTGGAAGGATCAGAACTACTTCAGGACCCAGATGCTAGTAGCAGCTAGCTCACTCTCACTCTCTCTGGCTCTCTCTCTCTCTCTCAAATGCCAGGCATGGCAGAGAAAGACCCAGAGAGGAGAGGGAGGGAGGGAAGAAAGGAGGAGGAGGAGGAAGGAAGGAAGGAAGGAAGGAAGGAAGGAAGGAAGGAAGGAAGGAAGGAAGGAAGGAAAGAAGGATGGATGGAAGAAAGGGGGGGGAGAGAGCTAGCTCGCAATCACAATGGTAAGAGCAGCAGAACTGATTAAAGACAATCTCCAGAGGACTGGTTTTAAGCCCTGTGGTTACTGGAGCCTTTTCACTGGCGAGAAGCTCAGTGCATTAATAAAACTGAGCAGGGAGGGACTGAATTATGCCTACTTGAAGAAACTGCTGGACCAAGAGTGAATTTCCTCTGCTCTGTTTTATTGTTGCTGGGCCAAGTGTGCACTTGTTTGCTATACTCCAACTCTTAGATTCTGTGACTTTGAACCTCAGGGAGCTTCTGCTCCAACGTCCCCATTTCACAGATGAGAAGACTGATCCCCAGAGCCATGCAGCAGCTGCTAGTTAAACTGACAGATCTGGACAAGAACTTTCAGTTTCCCAACTCGTAATAGTGCATACTCTTCCCTCGCCATACTGTTATTGTTTATGGAAATGTTATATATGAGCAACAGTGGCTCCCTCCCCAGAGGACCTGCTATTCATGAGAAGCCATCAAAAGCGTCTTTTTGTCCTGATCCCTTGTTTCCTGCCTCTAAGTCCCTTCCTAATTCATAACCAAATTGTCCCACTAATACTATGGTGACTTAATGTTTCAAAAATGTCTCCTTTGCTGTTGGACTTCATCAGAGTCTCTTTGAAAGTCTAAATTAATAAAGTCTCTGAGTTACCCCTTGTCTATCCATGTACTGACTCCTTCAAAGAATTCTAGGAGATGAGTCAAGCTTCACTTCTCCCCTCCTTTTTCCTCTTCCTTGGTTCCACTTGACTACGTGATCATGCCCTTTGTTGTAGGCTTCCCCAGGATGCCCCCTATGGAAATGACCTTTATCAGTTGAAGGTCCTCTCTGGAGTCTTTCTCAGAGGGAAGTCACCTCCTATATTCCTGCTCTGCTTTAACACCTATTCATAACAAATTTGGAGTCACAGGCCATCATCTTTTCACTATTGCTTTGATTTAACACTCTTGCTCAGATATAATCCAGTCTGAGCCACTTAGAGGCTCTATGCTGGCAGGAACTTCTTGCATATAAACAGAAGGATAGGAACTGGGACCTCACTGGGATAGGGAACTCTCTGAAGAGGAATCTACTTCTGGCAACTCAGGGGAGCATCTTCTCTGCAGATTAGACGCTCTTAGAACTGCCCGTGGCACCAAGAGGTTGCTTAGGGTCCCAGGGCTAGTGTGTCACAGATGGCACTGGAACACAGGTCTTCTGGGCTTCAAGGACAAATCTGTCTTCTTTTCCACACTGTCTCTTCTGAAGAAATGCATAAGTCCACCTACACCAAGGGGAATGTTGTCAATGAAATTCGGGTCACTTTTTAGAACATTGTAATTCTGTGTGACATACATATGGTTTAGATCCTTTTGTTAAAGAAAAAAAAGGACAAGTTGTTATTCTGCTTATTTTTAAGATAATGAAAAGCTTTCCAATGAGGTAACATCAGAAATTGGATTTCAAATGCTACTATAAATTTGAAGTGGAAAATTTTTCATTGAAATGGGAGTTTTGTACAAATTAGAAATGTCATTAAAGTAGGGTTCAAGTGAAGAGTTCAGTGTAGGACAAAAGTCTTCTGTTCTCCCTAAATGGAAACTTCAAACAAATGTTTTCACAGAGTGCTGCAGTCATTGCAAAAGCACAAATTATGTTAATATCTAATTGGGAAGTAAAACAAAGATGGCGTCTCAAAGGCCAGCTGCATAATTGAGTCTCATGTGAATTCAGTGGATGCAGGAAGGGGCCAGATGTTTATCTTCCTGCACATCGAGGAGGAATGTTTAATAATCTAGAAATGCAAGCAACCTCAGTGGCAGGCATGTAGCCCAACACACCTGACCAGGGTGCATCTAACCTTTGCTCAAATACCTGAAGTAAAGGAAAACCCACAGCCTTGCTCTGAATCTCATAAAATCTTGTTCCGAGGCTCCTTATTGGAATTCAGACCTCTTGGATGCCCCCAGGTCTGTGACGGAATTCAGAAATCTGCCCAGAGAGTACGACTAGGAGTCATCTTTATCTCCTCATTCTCTCTTTCACCCTCCATATCCAACCTGTGACCAAATCCTGGTCCTGGTCCTGGCCAATTCTACCATAGTAACATTTCTTGTATAAACCCTTCCCCTTCTCAGGCAGGGCAGCCACCCCAGTGAAGGCCTCACCTTATATGTGAAGGTTGGAAGAGCTGCGGCTCGGTCTCCTAGACTTGTCTCTCCCGGTAGCAGCCAATCCTCCACTCGGCTGCCACTAATCTTCCTAAAGCACAGATCTGACCGTGCTACCCACCCTCACCCCCATTCAATAAACTCCAGTTTCTCCTTATCACCTCCAAGATCAAATAGAACATCCTCTGTTTGACCTTCCGGGCCTTTTATAGCTGGTCCATTCTGTCGACATCTTACATGGACCCAGTCATTGCATCTTGTCTCCCCTAGTAGAATGTGAATTCTTGAGGTCAGAGACCTTGTTTTTGCTTCTCATTGTACACCTAGTGCTTGGCATCAGGCAAGGGTTATCAATTGTTGCTGATTGACTCAATCACTCTCTCTGAAACTCATAGTGTCTTGAGTTTCCCTATTAGGTTCTCATGTGCATCCATCCAATGAGTCCCCACAGCAACCATATCCTAGATACTGGATGTGTTATTGATGGGGAATAGCATATATTCTTAGATACTATCCCACTCCCTTCCAGGGGCCCCAGAACAGTGCTCTGCCCAGAGGTGGTGCTAAGGTAATAAATGCTGAATGGAGAAATAGACAGAAGGGGGACTTTGGGTTTCAGGCATAGCATCTCTGGGCCCTCCGTGCAGTCCCAAGCTGCAGTTCTGAATTACTGCCCATCAGTAAGTATGAGGACATTTGGGAAAAGGGTGACTACCCAAAGTCTGGCCAAACAAGGCCTTGCCATCTTGCCAAGTTGGAAGTAAGGCTTTAAGGCAGTTAAATAATGCTAAGTCCCATGAGTGGTCATCTTCTGTGTCCAGAATGATTTGTTCTACCAAGGGAGGTACATTATGTAGTCTAAAAGTGTGGACACATCTCCTAAAATAGGCAGTAAGTTGACAAAAATATGTGGAATGCGTTCATGATTAGGAAACCTTCTCAAATTTCTTCCTTTGACTTATGAGTAAAATGGCGCATAGCCACAGTCCCTCCTGAAATATTGGTCTGGACAGGTAGTTGTCAAGCAGGGAGCAGACCCTCATGTTCAAGAGATCTCCAGGGTGAGAAGGTGGTTGTCAAGGAGAAAAAGTCCAGAGGGTTGAAAATGTACCTTTACAACGTTGCGGGTTGGGAGGAGAAGGGGTCTAGAATAGGATTCATATTTCCCTTGGTGTCCAGGTCTTCTGGTGAGCCAGACTTTGGCTTGGGCCCATCCTCTTCTCCAAGAGAGCTGGAGTAGTTCTTGGGAACTCTTCCTTCTGGTGTTGGTCCATTCTATCTGAAAGGAATCGGGACCTCTGGATCTCTTGAACTCACAAAGTCATTTGCAAGCCTGGACCTGGATATTCTGGAATATGTATTTGTTTTCCTAAGATCAGAAAAACAAACAAACAAGCAAACATTAAAGAGGAAGCCCAGGCCCGGTCTCAGGCTTCCTAGGCTACCGTGTGCATTCATCTGCCATATGCTCTGGACCACATGGAGGCTGGGATGGAGCATTGGCCAAACTGTCCCACCTCCAAACTTTAATAGGAAGCAGACTGAACTAGCCCTAACACCGTCTGCAGCCTGAAAGGAAGAGGAACACTGATGGAGAGGTAACTCCCTAAAAACCTCCTCTGACTCTTCCTGATCCTCGCCTCCAAGCACCCAGTGTCCTCAGTGCTAAGTCAAGCATATGGTGGAACAGTCTGCAAGTATTTACTAAGCACCTACTGTGCGCTAGGCATGGTGCTAAATTCTGGGGATGCAAAGAAAGGCAAAACCAGTTCCTATTCTCAAGGAGATCACAGTCTAATGGGGGAGACAATGTGCAAATAAGATTATGTTGTGAGCTCCTTGAGGGCAGGGACTGGTTTTTGCCTTTCTTTGCATCCGCAGAACTTAGCACAGTGCCTAGCACACAGTAGGTGCTTAGTAAATGTTTACTGAATTATTGGCTGATTAACGATATAAACAGCGTAGACTGGGAATAGCTTCAGGGAGAAGGCACTAGGATTAAGGAGGACTGGGCAAGTCTTCTTGCAGAAGGCTGAATCAAATCACCATTCACTAACCTTAGTTAACTTTAGAGTTTTAGCATGGCATTGGGGAAGGGGCTTTGGAGCTGCAGTCAGAAGGCCTGTCTTGAGTGGAACCTCTGCAGCCTAGCTTCAGGGACCCACACTGATGAGACCATAGAACCAATAATCAGAGGAGAAACACCCTGGATGTGGGACTCCTGGCTGGGTCTCATTCCTGCCTGTAGGGATGGCATCAGGCAACAGGAACTTGGAAAAGGAAGAAGAGAGAAGGGGTTTCAAGGTGAGGGGCTGAGAAAGCAAAAACCACTAGGCCCGGTGTCTAGTGAGGCCTGGGGTGTTCCTGAACCATTCTGAGAAGGCTAAGATAATCCAGGTTTCCAGGGCTTTTGCTAGGGTTGGAGAGAAATCATGGCATAAGCCTGAGGATTCTGGAGCCAAGCCAAGATGCAACAGCCATTTCCAGCCCTCAAACTTTGGGATCTCAGGAGCCCTGTACGCTCTTCAAAATTACTGAGGAACCCAAAGAGTTTTTGTTATGTGGGTTATAGCTATCATTATTCAGCACATTAGACGTGTGGTAGGGGTAGCAAGGTGGTGCCGCAATGCACAGAGCATTGGGCCTGGAATAGATTCATCTTTCTGAATTCAAATTAAGATGCAGATACTTACTAGCCATGTGACCCTGGGCAAGTCACTTCACCCAAATGCCTCAGTTTCCTCCTCTGTAAAATGAGCCAGAGAAGGAAATTGCAAACCACTCCAGTATCTTTGCCAAGAAAACCCGACGGGGTTACGGAGAATTAGACACAACTGAGAAGTAACTCAACAGCAACAGAAATTAAAACTGATAAATGTTTAAAATTAACAATTCATTTTAAAATGATGATAATAAAGCCATTACATGTTGATATAAATAACAGATTTATATGAAAATAACTGTATTTTCCAAAACAACAAAAGTCAGCGAGAAGAGTGGCATTGTTTTATGTCTTTTTGCACAAACTCTTCAATGCCTAGCCTAGTAGAAGACACCTGATCTCCCTATCTGCTTCTGTCCTCAATCTGTTGCAATATTCTGTTTGGGTTGAAATGCATGAAGAAAATCTGGCCTCACACAGATACGCAGTTGAAAAAGGAAAGAGAATTTTAATGGGAAAGTTATATCTTAATATTATTTTGAAAATAGTTTTGCCCTCATGGGTCCCCTGGAAGGGTTTCAGGGACTCCCAGAAGTCCTGGGACCACACCTAGAGAACCCCTGCTCTAGAGGTGAGAGGATCTCCCTGTTGGCTTTGGAAAAGAGCCACTTCCTTACCCGCTTGTAAGCTTTTCCAGTAGATTTCCAGTCCATCCTTCCATCTGAGAAAGTCCAGGTGATGACACACATTTGTTTATTAGGCAGAGAATGGCCCTACTGTGACCCAATCAGAGAACATGCAGAGTTGGAAAGACCCTTCAGTGGTTACCTAGTCATATCCAGCAAAGAGAATCACCCCCCTCAATTACGTGATTCCTTTCTTATTATTCTCATTTCTTTACTGAATTAATTTAATGCTTTAGCTATCCTATTTATGCATCTCTTACATGGCCTGAAAATAGATTTACACTGGGTGGAGGTTCAGGCCATGAACTGTGTAAGTGATTATACTAAACAGCCCCGTTGAACCTGGGGTCATGAGGGATTCCAGATTTGTGGGGGGCCCATGCTGCAAGTGCAGATGAGAAACACTGCCTTGGAGCTGCTAACAAGCAGACAATGAGACAATGGACAGTGGAGAGCTCCCCTCCAATCCTCCATTTAAGGAGCGTGCAGGGGCAGCCATCTCTTCATTCCCACCTGGCTGCCCTCTGAAC